>NW_026126448.1:21077500-21434431 GCF_943737965.1 Phodopus roborovskii
GGAAGCCTCTAGAGAGGGAAGAGATATGGAAAGCCCAGTGGGCCTCAGTGTAGGCAGCTTCAGCAAGTCCCATAAGCAAAGAGGTACCAAATCAGGAACGGCCTGGGACCAAGCAGCTGGTAAGATTGGCCACCTGAGAGGACACTCAGCTGAAAGCTTCTGCATTGGTGTACTGGGAAGTGACGTTAGGTAGGTTGGGGTGGAATGGACCTCTGAGCATCTGAGAATCTGGCCTTTGGGTCAAAGTTTGCTCCTTAACTGTTTCCACACCTATTCATTCTGTCCATTTGTGCCTGAGCACTCTGGCCCACAGGCCTGTCTGTAATGAGTTGACTACAGAGCAGCTAGAGGGAGCTTATAGAAATGTAAACCGGAGCATGGTGTTCCCTGCTGAAGATGTTCCCTTTTGAACTTGAGACAAAATCCAAAAGATGTAGCCTATACCTTTCTCAGTATCGTGCCCTGCTCCCTCGGCAGCCCATTCGGCAGCCCATTTTCTCTGTGAGACTATAGCGTTTGCTTGTCCCCTAACCCTGCCTGTAGACTATCTCAAACTAGCACTTTCATTCAGCCTCAAGTCAGGTGCCTCTTCAGAGTGGCCTTCCTGAACACCCAGGCTAATATCAGCACGTGCCCTGACCTACCAGCACATCTTCCCTGTGCCAGTCTATCCTAGATGCTAAGGACACACCAGGATCAAGGCAGAAGAGTGCTTAGTGTCTAGGGCTTACCATTTGAGTGTGGACTAGTAAATAGTAGATCCAACAGTGTCAGACAGGAATCTGTACCTAAAGAAAATAAACATAGGTCAGAAAGGCTCTCTAAGGAGGGGACTGAATGGCAGGAGAGAGACAACTCGCTTCACAGAGCGGGTCCTGAAGAGCATGTGTCTGAGGAAGCTGTAATCGGGCAAGGTGAGAAGTGTGATGTGAGCATGGGGGAGACAGGCCCAGACCGTGTATGGGCCTTGGATTGGCTATTTAGGAATCAATGTGTGTGTGGTCCCATCTGCAGCAGGGTGGCATGGTCTGGCCTGGACTGGGGTGTGTGGATATATTGGGAGTCAATGTTAAGATAAAGTGAGCTGTGTAAAGCAGATCTATGCTCATCTGTTCCTCAGCCTGGGACTGATACAGGGTAGCAAAGTTTCACAACAAGGACTGTTTGCCAGGTCATTGTTGGTGCTGGAGTGCCAGCCTAGAAGAGCCGCTAAGAGGGAGGGGCCATGAACCACAGCAGTCATAAAGGATTCAATGAGGAAGACGAGGGAGGGGTTGAGTGGGGTGTCGGGTCTATGAGACCTGAAGTCTCCCTTCCCAGTTCAGCTCGTAGTCACAGCACGGGGTGTTGGCAGGGCATGCAAAGACTTAGACTCCGAGTCAGATTTCAGAGCTTTGAGGCCTGAGACCAAGTCCAGAGTCCTGCCAGTTTGGGACCTGAAGCAGCCGTAACTCTAGGCACGTCAGCCATGTGGACCTCATGTGCAGAGCTCATGGAGTGAGCATGCTAAGAGCGCCTAGCAAGGAGGGTTCTTAGAAACTGTGGACAGAGCCTGGCCTAGTCTCTCATCTCACAGAGGAGGAAGCCGAAGGCCAAGCGGAAGTGACTTGCCCAAGGGCAGCAACGGGTGATAGCAAAGCTGGGGTTGGGCTCAACTCTTAACCCTTAGCTGGGCCTTTCTGTGACAACACAAGTGGCCTTTCCTCGTTGCTCTTTCTTTAGAGGGAGCTATGGCTTCCTCTGGAGCTCTGCCGCCAACACCCACTGTGCTTGGGCACAGATGTGTGGGAGGTGCTCCCACCATGGGTGTTGCCCTCTGGTGGGTGGGAGACTCGGCTATGGCAGCTAACATGCAAAATGGTTGTAGTGATACAGGGACAGCACAGTGGGTCCTGGTGGCAGATGGGTCTCTGTGATGCTGCCACTTAGGGTGTGTTGGCGGCAAGGCTTGAACTCGGGTTAGAACTAATTCAGAGTGGGCTCAGACTCGGTGTGGAAGGTGAGAAACTGCGGGTGTCTAAGGGGAGGCCTGAACACGGCGGCTCAGTGCTGGGGACGAGGTTGTCCTGGAAGGTGGAGAATGGAGACCAAATTTTCTGTCTGTGTTCTTGGCGCTGAGAGACTTCTGCCTCCTCCCTCTGTGGATAATTAGCTTCCTAAGAAATTGATCAGATGGGAAGCTGCAGGAAATGGTTTGGGACAGGGATTGTGTAGGAGTTGTGGGAAGATTGGAGAGGAAATAGCTGCCTCCAGGCAGCAGGAGGTGGTTCTCTTCTGAGATGGGGAAAAGGAGAGGGAGGTAAGCCTGGGCTGGGCTGACAATGCAAAGCAGGATATAGTGGCTAAGTCCTGCACAACTCTTATTGTCCCAGGAGACGGGCAAGGCTGGCAGGCAGGATATAGCCTTTCTGGGTTAACAGGGGCTGAGGTCCTAATGGGAGTGGGGGGGGGTAATGTCGGCCAGAGACAAGAGTGATGGGCCAGCATTCCTGCTTATGTCCGTATGTGGCCTGGCCCTTCACATTACTGTGGACCAGGCTCTATTATGAATGCTGGCATAACTGGGCAGCCTATCCAGGCATGAGCTATCTTTTACCCTGATTTTTGCCCTTATTTGGCATTTCTGGCAGAACAGCAGAACAGTGTGCTGAGGCTTCTAGTGAGTCTGGATCGACTGAGTGGCCGAACCATGGTGGGAGCAAGTGGCTCCCACAATAGAACTGAGCTGGCCATGGAGAGGCTGGGATAGTTCTACAGGTGGGATTCAAGGCATCCTTCCAGACAGTCTCAGAGGTCAATGTATCCTGGTGGCCTAAGGTCACGAGTCAGTAGTCCTGATTTGAGCTCTATGTGCCAGCTCTGTGACTGTAGGAAGATGACCTGACTGCACAAATGTCTTCTTAACGTCCTCCCCATGCATTCAATTGTGGAGTTAGATGCCTATATATTGTAACAAATATACATAATCTTTAAATGTGCTACTTTCAATGTGTGCATCCACAGAAACTACCCAGATGAAGATATTAGACATCATTGTACACTCGGGATTCCCCTTGCTTTGGTCAGTACCCCTCTACTCCTCTGGAGTAGCCACTGTTCTGATATATCTATCGTCATGGTTAGTTTTTTTTTTTGTTTTTTTTTTGAGATGGTCTCGTGTAGCCCAGGCTGGCCTCCAGGGACTTGTGTAGAGAGGAGGACCCTGAACTTCTGATCTCCTGCCTCTTCCTCCACATGCTATGATTACCAGCAGGCATCCACCACCACACCCCGGTCCGGTGGTATATACAGGTGGCAGTGGCACACACCTCTAATCCCAGCACTGGGGAGACAGAGGCAGGCGGATCTCTGAGTTCAAGGCCAGCCTGGTCCACAGAGTGAGTTCCAGGACTTGAAAAACCAAAACCAAATCAAACGTGTAATAGAATCTCTTGTGTGACATCTAGGGCTGAGCATATTTGTGAGGCTCTTCTTTGTTGTCATACCTACCAGAGGTTTGGTCTTTCTATTGCTCTCATGTATGGTCACACTGCAGCTGGCTGTCCGCGTGTATGGTCACACTGCAGTTGCATGTCCGCGTGTATGGTCACACTGAAGTTGCATGTCCGCGTGTATGGTCACACTGCAGTTGCATGTCCGCGTGTATGGTCACACTGCAGTTGCATGTCCGCGTGTATGGTCACACTGCAGTTGCATGTCCGCGTGTATGATCACACTGAAGTTGCATGTCCGCATGTATGGTCTCACTGCAGTTGCATGTCCGCATGTATGGTCACACTGCAGCTGGCTGTCCGCGTGTATGGTCACACTGAAGTTGCATGTCTGCATGTATGGTCTCATAGCAGCTGGCCTATTCTGTTGATAAACATTGAGTTGCCTCTGCTTTTTGACAGTTATGAAGAAAGCTGCTTCGAGCATTCTTATACTCTATGGGGTTTTTGTGGGAATTAAATGAGATAATCTATTATAGTAGAGTGTTTAATGCTGAATTATGACTCAGAAAATTGCCTCCTAAGGGAGTTGTGGGTTTTAATTCCCCCCCCCCCAATTTCAATGCCAATATGTCCTACTGGGCTTTTTTCTATAGTGGAATGAACTACTTAATAAAAAAAATTGGTTTTAAAAACAAGCTTACTGATGCTGTTTATATTCTTTTCATTTGTTTGTTTGTTTGTTCAAGACAGGGTGTTTCTGTGTAATCTTGGCTGTCCTGGAACTTACTATGTAGACCAGGCTGGCCTTGAATTCACAGGGATCCATCTTCCTCTTGAAGTGCTGTAATTAAAGGTGTGGGCCACATGACCAATGAATGAGAACAGTGTGATATTATAATACATGTATGTAGTATATACTAATCAGATCAAGGTAGTTGGCATATTACCTTGGATGGTAATAATTTCTTTGTTCTGGGAACACTCAAAAATCCTTTATTTTGAAATATTTGATTAGTTAGTGACCTTGGGAATGTCACTCAGTGGTCGTATGTCTCATATTGCAAGGCCCACAATCCCTAGCACAACAAAAATAATCACTAGTCTACTCTTGATTTTATGAAATCAACTTTTTAGTTTACATATCCATGTTTTACTTATTATTTCTTTTATCTATCTATTTATTAATTTTACTTTTTCAAGACAGGTTTTCACTCTGTAGCTTTGGCTGTCCTGGAACTCATTCTGTATATCACCCTGGCCTTGAACTCATAGAGGTGTGCCTGCCTCTACTTCTGGGTTGTAGGATAGATTAAAAGTATACACCAACACCACCTGGTTTGTATCCATTTTTTTTATTGAAAATTTATTTTCTGTGTATGGGTATTTCAGCTGTGTGTTTGCGCACCATGCATGAGTCTGATGCCCACAGAGGCCTGAAGAGGACATTAAAGCCACTGGAACTGGCCTTATAGACAATTATGAACCACCCTGTGGGTGCTGGGAACTGAACCCAGGTCCTCTGCAGGAATAGCAAGTCCTCTTAACTACTGAGCCACCTCTTCATCCCCTTGTTTATAAATTTTTTAATTAAATGATTTTTTTGTTATTTAAATTAGCAAAATAATGGGTTTCATTGTATCAGTTTCATGTATGTGCTACACTGTTCTAAATTGTCCCCCTCACTCACTGCCCCACCCCCTCTGTCTGACTTTCTTCCTGCACACTTAGTCCCCCTTTCTGTTTTCCTGTGACACACCTTCCAATACTTTCTCTTTCCCTCCCTTAGCTTCTCCCTTCTCATGATCCCCTTCCCCGTTCTCCAGTGCATGCCAAGGGAGAGGCTCAGAGAGTCTCAGGTAAGCCCTTAGCCCACTCTGGGCTTTCTGCCTCGTCTGTGAGGGCTAGTTTCTTCTCTATCCATAGAACCCAAGGTTTGGGTATTGTTCCCTGTCTGGCTTCAGGCTTGGATGCCTTAAGCTTTGGTTTTCCACTCAGAGAAATGCCATTTAATTTAAATGTGCTGATGTACACGAGTTAAACTCAGAGCAGAATGGAAAGTGATGCTTACATGCTATTCATTATATAGAAACCGAGCTAGAAGAGATGTTCAAGAAGTTAATCAGCCCCATCATGTTACACTGTAGGAGACCAATGCCCCAGGAAGTTCAGCAAGTGATGGGGTTAGAACCGGCTGCCTACTTTCTGAGCAAAGAAAAATCCCTAAAAGGGTCCCCTCTGTGAGCTTGAGCTTTACTCTGATCTCATTTCCTATGTGCAGGGCTCCTTGCTAGGGAGGAAAGACGCCTTAGGAATTGTCCAGTGCTTGTTGCCCCCGGTCCCTGGTTGAAGTACTATGGTACCTGGAGCTTCCAGGCAATGAAATGTGCTCATCAGCCTGTGTTTAAGAAGGCAGAGCAGAGCTGCAGAGATTTGGAGGAGAGGAGATGTTATCCCAGTCAACCCCAGCACCCTTGCTATCCCAACTGTAACAAGCTGGGCCTCGCCTTTTCCTCCAAACTAAACAAGTTAGGCCGGGGCTTCTGCTCCTTCCTCTTAGGCAGACTTCCACAAGCCTGGATTTGAATATTCTCTCAAACTCTGCTTAGGGACTGATCACCACAGCCTTTCCAGATCTGTGTGACTCTAGCTGAGGCTGAGGTCACCTGGGGACAGCCCTGACTGGCATGGCTAGGGCTTTTCCCTCACTCTTTCCCAGGAAGCATTTGGCATGATAAGTAAGGTTTACACATTACCGGCCCAGGTGGGCCCAACTCCTAAATGTTTAGCCACCGCATTCAGTACCAGGTACATTGATAGCTCAGAAATGGCCTTTTGTCCTCCTGTGGCCACAGCTCATTATAAAAGGCTTTGCTGATGATAATCAAGGAGCTAGGCTGGGCCTGTCTGGGAGCGCCCTGTTGGCTCAGGGCAGGGGCTGGGTAGAGCTTTGCTACCTGCTTTCAGGGTGAGGTTCTGAAGTGAGGTATCCTGGGGCAGTGACTGGTGATGAGGAATAGTCCTGCACTGTGGGCTGTAGGCACCAGTAACTCACACTCCAGCCTCAGCTCACCTGGCTCCCTTAGAGCTTCTGCCTGCTCATCTCGGGGGTCCCCCCTCCCCAATTGTAAGCAAGGACCCCAAAATTCAGAAGGTAGCTAACTTAAGAAAAGTGGTGAAACTGGATGGCCTTGAACCCTGGGCTGTCGGGGGGAGAGACGGTCATTTGTCTGGTCCCTCCCTGCACTGTATGACTGAGCAGAGCCAGGGACAGCAGTGTCACCTTCTGAAACAGGGCACTGTGGCAGCTGGGGCTCAGGAGCTGGGTCCCCTTTCATGCTGAAGCCTCACTTGTCCCTGTGGACACTCAGAAGCAGCCCAGGGTTATGACTGCCTTTTGGATCATTGAGAAAATTGTCACCCAGGTCATTTTCTTGTTGGTGCGAATGAGGATCTGTTGAGAAACAAATCAATGGATGAACATCAGCCTGCACTTCTTGGGCTTAAATCCAGCTTGGCCCTACCAGTTAGGTCTGGAGCTTCTGTGAGCCTCAGTTTCTTTTATCTGTGGTGGAAATGTAACGAAGCCTACATGGTTGGGTAGTTAAGAGACTCAAGCCTTCAATGAGTGCTGGCTTGCATTGCAATCAGTATCTCCATCTCCAGGAAACTGGATAACAGAGATGATTAGAACCAACACCCCCCCCCCCCCAAGTTCCAGATACTGTGCTGTCCTGTGGTGGCTGCTTCTCCAGTTTTGGTTGCCACAAGTATCTTCTTGGCCCTGCCCCAGGGAGGCATATGTACCCTTCCTTTGCAGAGAGTGGGCCCCTGCAGTCCATAGAGTTAGTGTAGCACCAGGCGGAAGTCAGTGCTGACAAAGGCTTCCTTATCCCCTTCCTGTGCACATACACTTATTCTTATGGGGTTGCCTGATTGGCAAGCAAGTAGGCAGGCAAGCAGCTCTCCATCCTTCCTGGGACCCTTAGGCTTCCATGCTTGGCTCAGCTGAAAGGGTCCCAGCCCCCAGCCTGGTGATCATTCCAGAAGACCAGAGCTTCGGCAGGAAACAGTTACCAGGCCTAGTGTGAAGGATGGCAGTGCTTGGCCTCTGCAATCAAGCTTCCTGCCTGTGTCGTTTGAGCACATGCTTAAGCTTTGGGCCTGCTAGTCGGTCCACTGGAAAGTGGAAATAGTAGTGCCTGCCCCAGGTTTCTGCTGAGGCTAAATGGGAAAGCCTGAGGCTTACTGCTAGTTCTGCCTTTTGGTGGCAGTCTGTGGCTAGACTGTTGTGTCCCCTCCCCCAAAAGTCAGGGAGTGCAGTAATTAAGCAGAGACTTTAGGCCAGACCCAGCAGGGCTCCGTTCCTCTTTGTCAGGACCCCAGGAAGCCTCTTGCCTCTTGTTAGAGGCTTTCTTGCCCCTTCCCAGAGTGTGTCTGCCTTACTGTGGCTCCTTGAGAGGCCAGCGGTTTAGAGTGGGCGAGCAGTCTGCCTGAGATCACACAGAAGATAGAGAAGCTGTGCTTCCCACACTTCCTGTTTGTTTCCAAGCAGGATAGAAAACTAGAGCCCAGATTTTCAGGCAGCATGGCTGGAGACTGTGGCTCAAAAAGACCAGGCAGAGGGCCAGGTTAAAACTCCTCACCTTTGGACTGTGGTGGAGCACGCTTTCAATCCCAGCACTCAGGCAGGCAGATCTCTGAGTTCGTAAGACCAGACTGATCTATAGCATGAGTTCAAGGAGAGCCAGTACCACATGGAGAGAGACATGGCCTGGGTGTTTATGCTGTGCTGCCTGTGAGTGGGGCCAGGCTTCTGGCTCCTCTGGTATCCTGATGCTGGAGGGCTATTTCAGGGCTAGAAGTGGGGTGTGCCGAGATGGGATGGTCCCCTTAGCAGACTATTTTCAGCTCTTTGGCTGCTTAGAGCAGCCCTTCCAGATGGCCATGGTTGAGTTCCACTTCCCAGGTGGAGAACTGAGTTAGAGGTTAAATACCTGGCATGACAAGGCAGGGGGTTACCCTCCTAGCCATGGAGCCTCCCTCCTAGCCATGGAGCCTCCCTCCTAGCCATGGAGCCTCCCTCCTAGCCATGGAGCCTCCCTCCTAGCCATGGAGCCTCCCTCCTGATTTGCCACTGAATTGGGGTTGAAAGTCTGACCAGTGCTCCCTGACATCTCCCTTCTCAGCCATCTTTACCAGCCCCTGGCACCCTGTACATGGGTCCTGTCCCCAGGCTCCAGAATGCTCTACCCCTAGGTAAGCTGCTTTACTGACCCTTGAGTCCTTGCCTCCCTAGGGTCGGCATAGAGCTGGCCTGAGATTCAGAGGTCCCAGGCAACATATGACCTCTGTTCCAGCAGAAGCCCTGTCCCACTGCCTACACACACACACACACACACACACACACGCTGTGCTCCTATTGAGAGTCATGCCAGGCCAAGAGGAAGCTGAACCATGCAGGGTGAGCATCCCTTTCCCCTTAGAACACTCAAGGTTCTTGGCATCCCAGCTCCATCGTGAATGCTGTTTTCCACCCATGATCTGCCTGGAAGCAGAACATTTGTCAATGTACAGTTCATGTTCTTTCTTCCTGCTGCCCTGGGCCACAGACATTGCTTATACCAGCATGAAACGAAGAAACAGGCTTAGAAAGGCAAGGGCTTGTTCAAAGTGCCCGGTGTGTGGGTGCTGGAACTCAGGTTTCTTGATCACTAGTGTAGGCCTGGCTCTGGCCCTTTCTCCCTCTCAATGTAGCTTCCCAGGCTCTCAAGGCATGTGGAGGTGGGGTCTCCTCATTCTGCTGGTATCATGCAGGGGCCTGGACTTCTCGAATGCAGCCAGACAGCTCTCCCATGTTCCAGGATGCTGAGCCTGAGTTGGTGAAGCCCTGCAGCTTGTCTTGACTCAGTGGATTCATTAAGACCCTGCTCACAAGAGAAATGTATGAGATTGTCCCATCCAGCCCTGGGTGAACACTGGACGGGGAGTCAGCCCTCCTGACAGGACTTTTGTGTGTACTGCCTCCTGTGCTATTTTGGCGAGTCTGTGGGCCTCTCTGAGCTTGTCTTTCTTTGTCTGTTATCCACTGCCTAGGCTTCTTCTGAGAACCAGAGAAAGGAGTGCTTGATGCTCATCTAACTAACAACTTCCTCCCTAGTCTTCACTGACATTTTGTTCCCAATAGAAATTTCCCACCTATGCTCTGCTCCTGCCCCTCCTGCCTTGGTAGGTTCCTCTCTAGATCTCACCGGTAAAGCCAGTTCTGCTGGAATTCAGTTCCTAGGGCCAGTTGCTGGACCGGACATAGCGATCTGGTCCTAAAGTGATCATACAGATTCAGCAGCCGGGTTTGGCTCTTGTCCTTGTCGTCATGTGTCAAGCTCTGGGCTTGGTGCTGGAGAGTCAAAGGTAAAAGGACATGATTGTCCCTGCTTGAGTAAGGAAGGAGTTTGCTTGTGGTCCCAAGGGGAAACAAATCAGTCTTCCATTCAGTGTGATAAGACTCTCAATAGAGGGCTGTGTCTCTCTAGGGCTTCCCAGAGATAAAGCAAGAGATAATCATCCATAGGTCAGTCACCAGTTGTAGACTGACTGTGTGCTAGGTCTAGGTGCGGGTAGACAAGAACCTATGCAGCTCACACTCTGGGCAAGGGACATACTGGTAAGCACACATGCTGTCAGGAAGTGATGGGCACCACAGAGACAGTGAGAGCATGAGATTGGAGAGGGACCTGAAGGAAAGGAGAGAAAATGCTATCCACCCCTGCAGACACAGAGGGAGTAAGTACAACCACTCTAAGGTGGGATTCAGAATAAAACAAGACAGCGGGGGGGGGGGGCATTGTGGGGCAAAGAGTCTGGAGGACTTTGTCTCCCCACCACACCCCTTTTTTGGACAGGGTTTCTTGTGAAGCCCTGGCTGTCCTGGAATTCCCTCTGTAGACCTGGCCGGCTGGCCTCTAACCCAAAGACCCATCTGTTGTAATTTAAGAAAAGTAGTGCAGGAGAGAAAGACGCGTGTGACAGGGTCAAGCAGAGGGGTTTTGTTGTTGTTGTTGTTGTTTGTTTTTAATTAGGGAAAAGGATCATATAAAGGGGAAAGGGAAGGGGGGAGACCAGCTTCTGGAGACAGGAGCAGCAGGAGAGAGAGAGAGAGGAACAGACAGACAAAGAGAGGGGGGAAGAGGGAGGAGGGAGAGAAGAGGCAAGGAGAGAGAGTTTGGGAGGTGGGCAGGGCCCTTTAAAAGGGAACAGTGAACAGGCACAGGCGGTGCTCTTGGTGTCCGCAGCTGAGACGTATCCTGTCGGAACCCCAAGGGCAGGCTGGTACAAATGCCAGAACACTAACACCACCTGCCTCCTGAGTGTTGGGATTAAAAGTGTGTGCACCACCACCACCTAACATTAGTCCCTCCCTTTCAAAAGTGTGCATTCTCTTGTTGTTTGGTTGGTTTGGCTTTTTGAGACAGGGTCTTACTATATAGTCCTGGCTGGCCTGGAAATGACTGGAAATGAGCAGGCTGGTCTCAAACCCAGAGATCTTCCTGCCTCTGCCTTAAAGGTGTGTGCCACCATGCCTGTCTTACCTTTTAAAGGTGTTCCACCTTGGCTGGCATAGGAAGAGCCCTAGGTACTGCAGTGGGTGAAGGAGACTGATGGATACTGCTGCAATGGTCCCAGCAGTCATGGCGGCTTGGAAACGTTAACAGAGGAGGTAGTGAAGGGGTCTAAGAAGTCATAGGTCTAAAAGGAAGAGCCAGCAGCCTCTGGCTACTGTGAAATGTGAACAGCATAGAGGAGTCGGAATGATTCCACTGATGGCCATGAGCAACCAAAGGAGTTGCCTGCTTCCTTGCAGTTCTCCAGGCTCACCTGTGCATCTGAGTACGTTCCTCCAGAGTCCCCACCCCAGCTCTGCCTCCTCCGTCACCTCCTCTCACTGCTGCAGCCACCGCCATCGCCACCACCGCCTCTTCCTGTCTTCCTTTTCCTCCTCTTTCTCTTCCTTCTTTTCCTCTCCCCATCTTTTCAGGGAACTAGAGATTAAACCCACAGTCATGAAGGTAGGGAATGTCCTCAGGCCATTTTCCAGTTTTTACTCTGCCAGTGTCTCCATAAGCTGCCCAGGGTAGCCTTGGATTTGCACTGTAGCCCAGGCAGGCCCAGTTTGCCCCGGCTTCTCAAGTACAAACAAGCCTGCACCAGCTCTCCCTGATACCTGTATGGGCCTGTGAGAGGTCACCCAAGCACTCAGGTTGTGAGGTAACCATCTCACAGACGGTGGGTACCCATTCTCTATCACAGATGATGCATAGCACATAACAGATCCTGTGTGAAGGCTGAGCTTCGAGGAACATCGGGCCCCATGGGAGCTGCTGTTCTCTCTCCCTGCCCAAGCCAGGAGCACCTGAGCCCGGTTCCCGTATCCCCCTGTCCCTCTCTGTGGCGGCTGAAAGTGGGACACTGTGACTCACCTTCTGCAGGGGGGAGTTTCTGGGGATTATAGGCTTCTCTTTGTGCCGCTTTCTTCCTTTATGCAGCCTCTCCACATCTGTGCTCAAGTGCGAATTCTGTGGAGCAGATGGGTGGCACACAATGTCTTGAGCTCTTTCCGATGCTCCTGCATTAGACAGGCCTGGCTCGGGCTGAGAGGGTCGTTTAGGAACCACAGTTGTTTAATGTGCTCAGCTTCAGTTCTGTCTTGTGTCTGCGTTTTGCAGGCTGTATCTCATCCCACCAAAAAGAAAGGAAAATTTAGTGTCCTCACGGCTCTAAGATTTCTAGCAACAGAAGCATTGAAAGTTTCTGAAACATGAGAGCATTGTTTTTCCATAGGCCCTGCCACACCTCAGCTATGAGGCACCGGAGCATGTGGAGCTACTGCTGCAGGTCCCTAGAGCATCCCATGGGGCAGGGCAGGCCAAGCCAGCGGTGGAGTGGGTGTGGGAACAAGAGCCCAGGCAGGCAGGCACATACCAGGGCCAGCAGCAGTGAAAGGAAGACATAGTGCTTGCTTGACACTAGATCATTTCCAGGTTTCTTGTAAGCTCCTAAGCTCCGGCATTCTGTTTTTACCTCCTTGTCACTCCAAGGTTGAAATCTGGGGAGCCAAGACTTTCCATGGCCAGGAATGTCATTTAGATGTTTCCAGTACCAGTGGTGCCATGGGGTAAAGGTACATTGAAACCAGATGCCAAGGCTGCCTGGTAATTCTGCCAACGACACAGGCAAGGCCTGTTTGGGGCTCTATGTAGGTTATCAGCACAAGAAACCACCTTTCACTCTAATGCCATTGTGCGGAATTGTTCTGTTGCTATGGTTCAGGCTCAGCCTTATCCATGGTAAGGTGGCTCCACAGGTCAGGGTATGAAGGAAGGACCGGGTCCTTCCGTGTGAAGTACTTCAAACGTTCTGCAAGCTTGGCTGTGTGTCCTTGGGGTAAGTGGGCTTACCTTTTCCTTGTGTATCATTTGGGTCTTTTTATTTGTTTGCTTTTTCAAGACAGTTTCTCTGTGTAACTTTGGGGCCTGTCTTAGAACTCTGCTCTGTAGACCAACCTGGCCTCTAACTCCCAGAGATCCTTCTGCCTCTGCCTTCCAAGTGCTGAGATTAAAGGTGTGCACCACCACTGCCCAGTTTGTGTATTGTTTGTTAGTTACAGAATCTTGCTTTATATCCTAGGCTTACCTGGAACGTACTGTGGATCCCAGACTGGCCTCAAATTCATACCTCCAATGTGATGGATTACAGGCATCCTTTATCACACCCAGCCTCTCTCTTTTTTGTGAGTATGGTTTTTTGAGACACGGTTTCTCTGTGTAGTCCTCTTTGACCTTGAACTCACAGAGATCCACCTGCCTCTACCTCACGAGTGCTGGGATTAAAGGTGTGCACTACCATTGCCTGGCTCACACCCAATCTCTTTATGATCTTAAAAAAACATACATTAAAGTTTTTTTGTTTTTTGGTTTTTTTTTTGTTTTTTTCTGGGACTGGAGAAATGGCTGAGGGGTTAGCAGCAATGGATGTTCTTCCAGAGGTCCTGATTCAATTCCCAGCAACCACATGATGGCTCACAGCCATCTGTAATGAGATCTGGTGCCCTCATCTGGCATGCAGGGATACATGCAGACAGAACACTGTATACAAAATAAATAAATAAAATTTTAAAACATTTTTCTGTGGGGGGAGGCATGCAGGTATGCCATGGTGCATGTGTAGAGGTAAAAGGATAGCTTTGGCTCCTGAGACCCACGTTCAGGGGGTCTGGGTCAGCCTTATGCTGGTTTCCCAGCTACAAGTCTGGGGTCCATGAGCTCCCTCTTGTTCAGGTCAGCTGTTTCTCTGGGTTTCTTCAGCCTGGTCTTGATCCCTTTCCTTTGCTCATCACTTCTCCCTTTCTGCAACTGGATTCCAGGAGTTCGGCTCAGTGTTTAGCTGTGGGTCTCTGCTTTTGCTTCCATCAGCTACTGGATGAGGGCTCTAGGATGGCATATAAGGTAGTCATCAATCTCATTATCGGGGAAGGGCATTTAAGGTAGCCTTTCCATTATTGCTTAGATTGTTACTTGGGGTCATCCTTGTAGATCTCTAACATTTCTCTATAGTCAGTTTTCTCTTTAAATCTATAATGGCCCCCTCTATTATGGTATCTCTTTTTTTTTTTTTTTTTTTTTTTTTTTTTTTTTCCTATTCTTACCCCTACTTAAGAGGCCTGGGAAGTATTTGGTACCTCTGACATTGGAACCAGGATGTATCCCTAGTGCAGGAACGGACTGTAGGAACCCATTCCCCATGGAGGGATACTCCCTTAGCCTAGAGCCATGAGGGAGGGCCTAGGCCCTACCCCAAAAAATTTGACAGACTTTGATGATCCCTCATTGAAGGCCTCACCCTCCCTGGGGAGTGGATGGGGGGGGATGGGAGGATGGGAGGTAGAGGGAACTGGGATCAATATGTAAAATAAGAAAAAATATTAAGAAGAGGGGGGAAAAGGACAGCTTTGAGGAGTTACTTCTCCCCTCCCACTTTGTGGATGCCAGGAGTTGAGCTTGGGTCATCGGCCTCATAGCAAGTGACTTAGCCTACTGAGCCATGTTGGCAGCCTGCCAGCTGCGTCTGGGTCTCTAAATGAGAATAATAAGCAGGCAACTGCTTTAGGGTTGAGACAACTGGGTGAGGCTTTGCAGTGGAGTCCCCAGAGGACAGTCAACCACTGGTACATAGTTTTGTTTGTTTTTTTGTTCATTTTAAAACATTTTAGCCTTAGTTTCTTATTTGTATGAGTGTGTGTACATGAGTGCAGTACCTGAGGAGGCCAGAAGAAGGTGTGGGATTCCCTTGGAACTGGAATTAAGGTTTTCTCTATGCAGCTCTGGCTGTCCTGGAACTCACTCTATAGACAGGGCTGGCCTCAAACGCACAGAGATCCGCCTGCTTCTGCTTCCTGAGTGCTGGAGTAAAAGGCGTATGCCACTCCACCTGGCTGTTTGTTTTGTGTTGTTTCTAATAAGTATTTACTTTTTGTTTATATGAGTGAGCTTCCGTGTGTGTGTGTGTGTGTGTGTGTGTGTGTGTGTGTGTGTGTGTGTGTGTGTGTGTTTTCTCTGTGATGGTGATGCAGGTGCCTGCAGCTGCCAGAAAAGGACACTGGATCCTTTGGAGTTGGAAATACCTGACATGGGTTGGGTGCTGGGAACTGAACCCATGTCCTCTGCAAGAGCAGCAAGTGTTCTTAACTGCTGAGCCATCTCTCTAGACCCTTAAACATAATTTTGAAACTTAAATTTATTATTTTAACTGATGTATGAAAAATACGACTGGTAGAGTACTTGCATAGCATTCTAGAAGGACCTGGAATCTGTTCTTAGCACTTGAAAATAAAACAGAACAAAACTAGAGAAGCAAAAAAATTTGAAGATCTCCAAAGTCAGCTTAGGTTGGGGGCTGGGCTGGTTGTATAGAAAAGAGGAGAGTCAGGGAGACAGTTGCTTCTAAAAGCTCTTCACACTGGCAAAAGTACATAGTACTAGCAGATATTTTCAGAATTAACATGGGCCTGCTTAAAATCACTAAAGCAAGCTGGGGTGTGGCGGTGGTGGCACACACCTTTAATCCCCCCAACACTCAGGAGGCAGAAGGAGGTGGATCTCTGTGAGTTTGAGGCTTGGTCTAAAGAGAGAATTCCAGGATAGCCAGAGCTACACCAAGAAACCCTGTCTTGAAAAACCAAAATTAAAATCACCAGAGCAGCCTGTGCCCGTTCTGAAAAAATGGAAAGCAATCAGTGTGGCTCGCATGGTTCCTTCCTACTGGTGCTGAGACTTGGGATCCTGAGATCCCACTGACCTGCCCCACACAGCCCCTGGTCTCCCTTCCAGGTACCGGCCCTGCTGGCTGCTGGAACCCTCTGCTGCCTGTGCTGTTACTGCCAGTCTGTCTCCTGTCAACACACACTGTTTACTGCTGTCCTGGTCCCTGTCCTTCCCTTCACCCTGTGTGAGTCACCACCTGCCTCCCTGCAGGGGGTGGGGGGGGAGAGGATTCATTGACTATGGCTTTATGGAGATCTCTGATGACTGGAGGCCTGGGACACCAGACATGCAGGGAGGAGGGGGATGGGATGGGTTTGAGGTCACTGGAATGGTTCTGTGAGCCACAGGGTGAAAGCTGATGGCAGGACTTGGTTGCAGGGGTGAGGCCTGAAGGTGAGGGAGACCATCTGAGGCCTGCAGGGTCAGCTCAGCATTGTTCAACCTGTGTGTCCAGACCTGTGTGCCAGCGACCTTTGCACTGTCCAGCCCCGGATCCTCCGAAGGCTTCAGAGGTCATTGCTGCCTGCTCTGTCCACACTCTCCGCCCCTTCCTTGAGAAGGATCTGATGACTTTTAGGAAGCTCCCATTGTCCTCTGAACCCTATCTTCCCAAGTGTCATCCTTTCAGGGTTCCGGCTGTGCTGGGGTGCCCAGCAGATGAGCACTAATGTTGAGTGTCCAGCACAACACGTTCAGTTTAGAGGAACAGCAGGCTCCATCTGGAGTGTGCAGGGAGGGCTTCCTAGAGGAGGTGATACCTGACTGGGTTTTGGGAAGTGGGTAGAAGTTCAAGATGAAGAGTTCCTCACTGAAGGTATACACAGAAGCAGGGCTAGGAAGCTGCTGGCAACTGGGAAGAGGGGTTGGTAGAGCTAGAAGAGTGAAGACAAGAGAAAAATAAAGGCTCGCTTCTTTAATCCCATCACTTGGGAGGCCAAAGCAGGGTTGCTGGAGTTTGAGGCCAGCCTGGGTTACATAGCTGATCCTGCCTTTAAAAGGAATTTTTAAAAAAGAAAAAGTACCTGTAAACAGAGAGAGGATGTGCACACCGTCCTTGGTCACCGGCCATGGCATCTAGAGCAGCCTCTCCCTCCAGGCCTCCCAGAGAAGACTCGGGCCTCTCCGGGGCCGTTGGCCCCCTCCCACTTGTTCTTCTTTTCCCAGCTGCCTCTGCCTCATCACAGTATATCAGTGCCCCCGACTCTGAGTTGGTGACACACAGGAAAAGGCCCATCTGTGGTGAGCTTTGTGAGTGGGAACCCTGGAAGACACCAGGGCTCAGGGTTACTAGAGAGCAGATCAGGCCTAGAAATGCACTTGGCTCCCTGGCTCAACCTTTTCCTGGCCCAGACAGCTCAGCGTGGCTGTTGTTTTCAGGTAGAAATTTAGCTGCTTTATTATGTAAGACTTGATATTCCTAGGGGTGGGATCCTCCCTTCCCAACCTAGAAAGACTCCCTGATGTATGGATTGAAACAAGAGACAGCTGCTGTATGTATGGAAATGCCGGGGAGAGGCACAGAGAGAGACTGGTTTTTCTGAGCACCGCAATGGTCCCTGCCCAGGTACTGCGAGCAGATTTATTTCTGACTGTTTATGTGGGGGAGGCATATGGCAGACTTGAAATTCTTTTCTGTTGATCCTGACGGGCTTAGATTTCGTGGAGCTCAAAGAACTGGCAATTAGGAGACCTGGATGCTAATTATGGCACCCCCTCCCTGGTGATGGAGCCTTGGTCCAGTCACCCTACCTCTCTGATCCTTCTCCTTATTCATCAAATAAGGATCAGGGTGTGACATGAGAAGAGACATGTGAAGACCCCAGCACTGCCCCTCACATCAGAGTCTGAGTGTCCCAAATGTGTGCCTTTTTCTGTGCTGGACAGTGTGTTGTCCAGTGACTCGTGATCATGTGAAGCCCAGTGGAGTGAAGAGCATTACCAGCTCCCTCCCTCCCTCCCTCCAACACCTTCCTGGTACTGGAGAGCCACCCAGGGCTTTGTTCATCCTAGAGTGGCACGAACCCTATGCTACTCCCTGCAGCCTTTAGTTCACATTTTTTGTTTGTCTGTTTTTGTTTTGCCAGACAGGGTCTCTCTGTGTAGCCCTGGTCGTCCTGGAACTCAACCTGTAGACCAGGCTGGCCTCGAACTCACAGAGATCCGGCTGCCTCTGCCTCCTGAGTGCTAGGATTAAAGGCATGCGTCACTGACGCCCAGCTTTCCTTCCACTTTTACCTGGGTTCCAGGGATCAAAATTTAGGCTCGTACCACAAGAACCTTACCCACTAAACCATCCTGTTGGCCCCTTGATGAAAACTTTAATAGAGTGCTTGTCACATTTTACATTGGACATCAGCATTCCTTTCTGAGATTAATCCCCACTGAGTTGCTCAGGCAGGCCTCAAACTTGTGGTCTTCCTGCCTTAGGTAGGTAGGATTATAGGAATACACTCACATACCTGGCTTATTGCTTGGAATTCTTTACCTTCATTATCTCCTACCCCATCTACTACCCACACCGTGCTGTAGGTGGGCAAACTGAGGACAGGAGCCATAAAGTAACTCGGCAAGGCCACCCTGCTAGTAAGTCGCTGTACCCTGATTGGGACCCAGTTTTTACCAGCTGTGGGAACACAGCATGGGTAGGTGGTGGCACAGACTTGTCTCCTGCATGTCTGTCTGGAAATCTGCTGAGGCAGTGGCCGAATGGGAGCTACTCTTGCTTCTTGGGTCCCAGCGATGAGGTCACAGTGAGAAACCATGCTGAGTAACTACCACCTGTTATCCCAAGAGCTGGCAGCAAAGAGCCTTCTGGCTGGGCTCACTGCATAGATCCTGGGAGGATGCCTTCAAAGACAGATGATCTTCAAGAGAGCTGTGAGAGAGGAACTGTGCAAGGACTTCTCTGGGGAAGAAGTTACTCATGGAAAAACATGGCTGCCTCAGGTCTTCAGGGAACTGCTCTTGGCCGCTTTGGTCCTGGGTGGGTCCTCGGGGAAACCAGCTAGGACTGAACTAGGGGTAATGGTATGAATGAGTAAGAACAGACTCTGGGGCCTAGATTGTGTATCCAGTTATTGGCTTTGTGAATTTATTCCAAGTTGCTTAATTAACCTTTCTATGCCTAAGTTTCCTCATCTAAAATTGGGTCTTCTCAAAGCCATGGGGAGGAGCAGATGAGGCCCATGGTTAGCACACACAGTAGCTTCCCATTGCTGTGGTTGACAATGGCTGCTGGGGCCCCTGAAGAGAGCCTTAAAGAGATGGAGTCACTGTGCAGTGAAGAGAGAAATCTCTTGGGCACTGGCTGAAGTGCAGCCCCAGAGCAGCCTTCAGGCCTGGAAGTATGGCTGCAGAGGGACCACTGGTAGGCCTCAGAGACCCCTCTTCCAGCTTTTCCCTGTGACTTCCCAAGCCAGGGAGGCCTGGGACAAGCAGAACCAGCCACATGCCTTGCCTGCTTTACTGTGCCCACCCAAGCAGATGGGCACAGCCTGAGAAATGTGAATAAAATGTTTTTGTGGTGGAGGGCAGAGCAGCTGCAGAGAGCCTTGAGAATCCCCAGTCAATCCAAAATCTAGTGACATTTCTGTCAGAATGCATTTGTGTGCACACATGTTCAACGGGAAGGAACGAACACCTCTCCTACAGGGAGGCCAGCCTGGAGCTGCATTCAAGAGTTTGTGCAAGGCTAGGGTGTGGAATTCCACACCTTCTTGCCTCACAGCTCGGTGTGGACAGGATGCCTGGAGGGACGCTGTGGGGCTTGAGGGTATCACTGGTTTTGCAGCACATAGCTCTTGAGGAGCTGGTTCTGTGGCCATTGACAGGTCACATGGTCTCTCTGGCTGACCATAAGATAGAGAATTAGACGCTGTCTGAGGTCCATTCTAGCTCCCTTGTCTCTAGATCTGGTTCTAACTATGGCTGCCCTACCCAGATTTCATCATAGCTCAGTCACTGCTGCCACAGTTTGAGCCCTGGAGGAGCCCCGTTTCTTGGACTCTTGCCTCAATGCTGACCCTTTGTCACCACAACGGGGACCCCATCTGTTGCTCTTGCCCCTTTCACTACAGGTGTCAGCCAGTTTCCTGTGTCTTGGGACTCTTGGGGGATACAGGGTGGGAACAATTGGAATCATGGCCTTGGGAGAGGAACAAGCTAGGACAGACCTCAGGCAGCCAAGCTCCTTTCCCCAAGGAGTCTCCTCCTCCTGACAGACACTGCCCCTCCCTCAAGCACTTTCCAGTAATGTGCCACCCACTGCAGGCAAGAAGCCAAGAGAGAAGAGATCTAGCCCTTCCCTGCAGCCTGGCTCAGCCTAGAGGCCCCTGAGGCTGAAGCCCCGCTGCAGAATACTAGGGAAAAAAAAAAAAAAAAAAAAAAAAAACCGAACAGAACCCTGGGGGAGATGGGAGGGGAGGGTGCCAGAGACGTGACTGTAGCCTCTCCGAGCACCTTCTCATCTGTAGGAGCACTAACTGTTCACCTGCCATAGAGGACTCATCCCAGAAAACTATGGTCATCCCCATGAGCTCCTCACAAAGGGCCCAGAAGAGCCAGCTCAGGAAAATACTGACACCCTTCAGCCTCTTTAGCCTATGTCGAGACACCCATGCTGCTAGAGCAGAACCCTTCCTTGCAGGGCCCAGGCTTGCCCTGTGCAGCATAGCAACATTACCCAACTGTTAGGAGGGCTGAGTGAGATGGCATGTGCTTCCAGCTGGGACACCTTTAGAATAACATCCTCCATGTTACTGCCCTAGCTTGCTTCACTCACACACCCTCTCCAGGCAGGAACTGTGGCCAGCTCATGCATCCGCCCGATGGACACAGAGGAGGCATTTTCCCAGCCTTGTTGCTAGTGGAGGTGGATGCTGTCTTCTGCTTACTCTGAACTGTCTCTTTAGATTCTGTCTTCTCCTAAGACAGCTGTTGCTGACTCTATAGAGCAGACCACCACAGTCAAGGAAGGCCAGCTGGCTGGAGCTGGACTCTTTCTTGGGAGGTGGGGTGGTGCTTTTTAAAGGATTTATTTGTGTGTGTGGGGGGGGTACTTTTTAAAGGATTTATTTGTGTGTGCGTGTGCGTGCGTGTGTGTGTGTGTGTGTGTGTGTGTGTGCGCGGGTACTTTTTAAAGGATTTATTTGTGTGTGTGTGTGTGTGTGCGCGCGCGCGCGTGTGTGTGCGTGCACACGCGTTCTCACGTGTGTGCCATGGACTGCCTGTGGGGATCAGAAAACAACCTGTAAGAGTGGGTTCTTTCCACTGTTTGGCCCCAGGGATCAAACTCGGGTCATCAGCCTTAGCAGCGAGCACCTTTACTCACTGAGCCATTTCACCAGTCCTTGGAGCTCATTCTTGACCTTGGGAAGCTGCTTTCTGGCCCATTATAAGAATTCTACTCTCCTAAACTCAAGTGACTCATTTTCCTGTGACTAAATGCCCATTTAAAGAGAACTTTAAACTTCTAAATTCAGTTTGGGAGGGTATTATTTTTTGCTTTGTGTGTATGTGTTTAGGCTGTATGTGTTTATATTGTGTATTTACATTGTGTGTGTATGTGTATATGTGTGTTTACATTGTATAAATGTGTGTGTTTACTCTGTGTGTGTGTGCATATGTGTGTAGGCCAGAGGTTAAAGTTGGGTGGCTTCTTCTATGACTCTTTACCTTATATATTGAGGGAGGGTCTCTCACTTGAAACCAGAGCTGGTTGATTCAACTCGTCCAGCTAGCCAGCTTGTTTTGGATAATACCTATTTCCTTCCTACCATTGTGGGATTATAGGTGGTCTGCCACACCCACCCAGGATGTGTGTGGGTGCTGGGGATCTGAACTCCAGTCCTTTGCTGGAGCAGCAAACTTCCCACAAGCCATCACCCCTGCCACAGTCTTGGAGGTTTTAGTCTGAGACTGAATGACCCTCTTGCTTTGGGTCTGTGGTGAGGTGGACCAAAATGCTTAAATGGTGAAGCAAGGAGAGAACCTGGGGGGCGAGGGGGTCCCTTACTTCCTCCTCCTCAAGGACACCCTCCCAGTGACCTAAAAAACCTCAGTTACCTCTTAAAGGATCTGTCACTACCATCTGTTAGTAACCCTTTAAAACTTGTAGCCTGAGAATCACTCAGATCCACAGTGTAGCAGGCCTTATAGTCTTCCCTTCAGGGCAGTGCAGATCTCTGGGTAAGGTGCCGTGGTCATCTCCACTCTTTAGCTGGTTGCCTGACCTCTGTGGGTGCCAGGAAAAGAGGTGATGACTGTGTCTTGAAGGTTGTGGGAGAAGGTGGCACAAGAGGGAAGTCCTGTCTGCCCTCGGCAGACAGGCTGCTCAGAGAGGACCTGGACGAGGAGGCAGATGCACACTTAACCAGCCACACAGTTGGGGCCTGTCTACCGGAAAAAGACAATGCTCGTTTGGGAACTTTGAAAGAGTTTGAATATAGTAGGGGCTGGGGAGGAGACTGGGACAAGAGATGTACCCACCAGCTGAACTCTGGGTGTTACTGTAGACCCTACAGCCAGACAGCCTAGACAGCGCACGAGATGACTTTTGAAATCAGGAACATACAAAGTGGCTTTGAGGTTCCTTCCTACCCCTCAGATGGAGATGTGTTTTTCCCTAGTATGCTTTCAGTGTCTCCTTGGAGCTTGTCATTCTATGGGGACTGTGGTGTACTATTGCCCCGGTCAGTACCTGGACATAGGAGGGACTTTGCCAGAGGGAGCAATGTCCTTCTTTCCCAAGGTTCTAGAGGATAATGAAGGCAAAGATCTGGCCAGGCAGGTCCTTGAGGATTATGGGTATTTTCAAATCAGCACATACGATGGAATTTGCCAGCTCAGAGCTTGCTAGGTAGGGAAGATAAAGGAGCATCATTCTTGAGCAAAGGTCTCACTACCTCTTGACCCAGATGGCTTCCGGGTCCCAGTACCCAACATTGCATCTGGGTGCCCAGGTCTTCACCCACCTTCCTACTGAAAACCAAACCAAAGAGCTCATAGGGAACATGGGGCTCTGTAACCAAAGCTGGGATCCCCAGAAGCCTGGGTCTGGAGCCTTGGCATGGTCCACAACAGAGAATGGGCATGGCTTGATGGGGAGGGAGGCTAGGATAACTAATGTTTCAGAACTGTGGAGTTGGCTGGAGCTGGGCATCAGATCTAGGTCCCCTGATGGTTCTGCTACTGACATGCTCTGACTTTGGGCAAGTCCCTTTACCTTTCCAGCCTCCATTGCCCTGTCTTTAGAGTGGGGTGGGCTGAAGGCAGGGTGGCAAAGAGATTTCCTTTCACTTGCTCAAACTGACTGATGGCTTTTGACCTCTTGGGATCTTGTCTGGAGCAGCTGCCTGGTGTCCGGAAAAGCATGCCTCAGTTATGTACAGCCGTTTCCCGCCTGCAAGTCTGGGATTGAAGGTCTCTGCATGTGCTCTGCAGGTTTGCAGACCCAGGCCTAGTGTCCCCACATCCCTCCTGGCACTGATGCTCTTCGATGCTCCTGTCTCTCTGTTGTCTCCACTTTAACACCTGTCATTGTCAGCCTGTGGCTTATACACCTCCATGGCATGGAGCTCGCCGCCTTCCCCAGGACAGACTCATTAGTTTGTTCTTCCCTGCATGGGGCGTAAGTCAGCCTCCCTGAACTTGTGCCTGAAAAGATGCCATGCCCAGGAATCGCTTGATGCCTTAGGCACTTTGCACCTTGGTCATCAGTTTAGTTTCTGTCTGCTGGAGGTATACAGAGCTGCTGCTTTCTAACAGTTTATGACAGTGACAGAGACAGTTGGTGAATGTTCTGTGAAAACATTGGGCCCAAAGTGGTACAAAAGGTAAAGGGCTTGCTGCCAAGCCTGAGGACCTGAGTTCAATCCCCAAGACCCATATGATAGAAGGAATGAGCCAACTCCCGCAAGTTGTCATCTGACATCCACCTACTTACCATGGCGCATACTCACATGTCTCACACGTACATGCATGCACACACAGGCATGTAAGATAAATGTAAGTTTTAAAAATAATTTATTTTATACCACAGCCCTGTGAAGCTGGTATTATCCCTTCCGTTTACAGGCAAGGAAGCCGAGGCTCAGAGAGTTAACAGAGCGGCCTTCTGAGACCAAGCCTGTGCACCTCTCGCCAGATGCTCTCCTGGTCCCCAGTCCTGTCCCCAACCTTCTGTTCTTCTGGCTCCCCTGAAAAGCCCACGGCCTCCCGTTCTCTCGCCCTTCACAGGTTTCCATGTGATCCCCACCATCTCGAGTATCGTCCCGGAGAGCTGCCTGCTGATCGTGGTGGGGCTGCTGGTGGGGGGCCTGATCAAGGGTGTTGGAGAGACGCCCCCCTTCCTGCAGTCAGACGTCTTCTTCCTCTTCCTGCTGCCGCCCATCATCCTGGACGCGGGCTACTTCCTGCCACTGCGGCAGTTCACGGAGAACCTGGGCACCATCCTCATCTTTGCTGTGGTGGGCACACTGTGGAATGCTTTCTTCTTGGGTGGCCTCCTGTACGCCGTGTGCCTCGTGGGCGGAGAACAGATCAACAACATTGGCCTGCTGGACACCCTGCTCTTCGGTAGCATCATCTCGGCCGTGGACCCGGTGGCTGTGCTGGCTGTCTTTGAGGAGATCCACATCAATGAACTGCTACACATCCTCGTCTTTGGGGAGTCCCTGCTCAATGATGCTGTCACTGTGGTGAGGGGTCAGGGGTCACACACCACACATACGGGGGTCAGGCAATGCCCTATCCTTCCACTGAAGATGATATAAATGACCAATGTCCCTCTGGGCTTGTGTGTCAGGCCCTGCTCTGAGCATTGGACTATGGATCCCCTTTCTTACTCCTCAGGACAACCTGAGGGGAGATGTAGTGTCCCCACCTTACAGAACTAGAAACAACCCACAGAAGTTAGACTATTTGCTAGAATGTGGCGGAGCTGAGGTTAAGGCAATGTGCTTGACCCAGTCTGTTGCCCTCCAGGACTTGAACTCTTGGCCAGCAGGTCATTTGCTTTCTGGTCAGCTTGCGTTTTGTTGCCATCTTGCCCAGTTACTGAGCTGCTTCATGCCTTCCTTTCTTCATAGCCCATTTATCACCAAGGGGCCTTTTTAGTTCTTGTGTTGGCTGTTTAAAGAATTTGGAGCATGCAGGGTTTTAGGCAAAGGAAATTAAAAGGAGTGTGCTTGCCTAAACCTCTAGGACCTGATAAATGAATTTAGTAGGTCTGGGTTAGCTACATGTTTTTATGTGACTTTAAGCAAGAGGTTCTTCCTCTTCTAGACCTCTCCTTTGACAGTTTTCAAGTGACAGAATAGTAGTGCTATCTGCTAAAGGGCAGGTGAGGACCTGTGCCTGGCAGAACTGTGTATCTGCACATGTCTATCAGCCAGTTTCCTCAGGAAGCAGGTATATGCACACACATTCTGCCCCCTCTAAAACTGGACTCCTAAAAAACAATCTGCACACACAGGAAAACACAAAAGACACAGAGGTCCATGCCCAGTCCTGCTGGGACCACACTGTCCTCTCCAGCCCCTCTGGACATGACATTCCAGTGGAAAGACTTGCTCACTAGCCACAGCCTCAGCTTCCTCCTGTGCTCTCGCCACTTCTCATACAGCTGAGTCTAGCCCAATCATTCCGCTCTCCATCTTGGTCTCTTCTAGCAGCAACCCCTGCCAAGGGTTACACATAAGCCTCAGCTTGTGCAGGACACACAGAAACTAGCCTGTCATTTTCCTGGGAATCCTACAGGATTTCTGCTTATTAATGTGTGTCCTAAGGCAGTTAGGACCTAAGTTGAACCCTCCCCAGCTGAGTCTGGACATGAATTCATATCGCCACTCCTGGAAGCAATGGAATGCTTTCATCAAGTTGATAACTCAGATCTGGGTGTGGAGGATCTGTGCCATCTCCTGACAGTGGTGATCATGTGGCCCGTGTTTGGCTGCTTCCTGTCTGAATGCATCTTGCCTTATCTGGCTTGCATAGTGATTCTGGCTGTATTCGTTAGGGTTTACCTTGCTGTGATAAATTACCATGAGCAAAAGCAATCTGAGGAGGAAAGGGTTTATTTCAGCTTCCAGCCAGGTCATGTCCCATCACTGAGGGAAGTCAGGACAGGAACTCACTGCAGGAGGCAGGAACTGGAGGAGAGCTGCTTATTGGCTTGCTCAGCCTGCTTTCTTGTACAACCCAGGACCTCCTGGAACCATTGTCTCAGCTGAAGGTCTTCTTCCTAAGTAACTCTAGCTTGTGTAAAGATAGCAAAAAAATGGCTGGGCAGCGGTGGCGCACACCTTTAATCCCAGCACTCAGGAGACAGAGACAGACAGATCTTTGTGAGTTCGAGGCCAGCCTGGTCTATAGAGTGAGTTCCAGGACAGCCAGGGTTGCACAGGGAAACCTTATTTCAAAAAACAAACGAGCAAAAAAGATAGCAAAAAATAACCAGGATAGTAGCATTTTTACCACAGTCTTGCCACATGAAGAAATAGGGGCATTAAGAGGCTCCTGGCTGATTAGGAATGCTGTTGGAGTCGCATGACCCTACACACAGGCCTACACCATATTCTCTTGTCTACTTGTCATACCACTGATAGCTCCAGGCTAGAAAGGAGGCCCTGGCCTCTGTACTGTGCCACTGGCTCAGGTGGCAGACCATGAACATATTTGTGAGCATCCCCAGGCCAGGAGGGAGGTTAGCCTAGAGAGGAGCACACCTGCTTCTGAGATCCATCCTGTCTCCCAGATAGGTGTGAGGTACTGAGGCCAGCCACTGCCCAGCACCTACCCGTCCTGCCAGGCCCGAGTTGGGCCTTTCCAGAGCTTGGTACAGGTGTGAACACCGTAATTCTGAGACAGTGACACTGCACCTGAGCCTCCTGGCTTCAGGTCCTCTGTCCTGTCATCATCTCTGTTTTCCTCCCAGGCCTGGAATGTCCCCATCTGGTTCCCGGCAGCGTGTCTAGGGCTGGACTTGAGTAGACTGGGGGCCACCATGTCAGTCCCTCAGGACAAAACCCAGAGACTGAGGGAAAAAGTTTTGAGCCTAGTCCTGCCCCTTGCCAGGCCCCTCTCTGGCTTGTTAGTTGATATGTCTGAACCTCCCTCTAGCAAGGAGATAGGACCTGCACACCAATAAAGAGCATCGGTATATGACGACCATTTTGCAGACTGTTTCCCATCCCAGGTCTGGGAAGCTGTGGCGGGCCCTCCAGCTGCATGGCATCTGAACTCGCAGCTTGGCCATGTGTACGAAGGATTGCAGTTTAGCTGCCCAGCTTTAGAGTATATGTTCGTTACCAGCAGGGTGTGCTGCAGGCCTCCAAAGAGGAAGGCCCCCAACCCCCGGGCCAGGCTTCTACACTTGCTCAGCACTAGGGTTTCTCTGCTGCCCTGTAGGTTTTGTTCATGGCTGTGAGTCCTTGGGGTGGGGGGGTGGGGTTTGGGATAGCCAGGGAGCCATGGGGCCAGGGCCCTGCCCTCCTACCCACCAGCCTACATGTCCTTTTCAGGTCCTCTATCACCTCTTTGAGGAGTTTGCCAGCTATGAGTATGTGGGCATCTCGGACATCTTCCTCGGCTTCCTGAGCTTCTTCGTAGTGGCCCTAGGTGGGGTGTTTGTGGGCGTGGTCTACGGGGTCATCGCAGCCTTCACCTCACGATTCACCTCCCACATCCGGGTCATCGAGCCGCTCTTCGTCTTCCTCTACAGCTACATGGCTTATCTGTCAGCTGAGCTCTTTCACCTGTCAGGGATCATGGCGTGAGTCCAGGCGTGGCGGGTGATGGGATTGGTAGGGAAAGCTCCTTAGCATGACATGCTTAGATCTGTGTGGTCACCAAGGAACTCCCCAGCACCTGGACGCTGGGCGGCAGACTTCCCTGCTGTCACTGGAATGGTCCAGGCCATCAGAGGCCACCACTCCCACTGGGCTCTGAGATTCAGGAATCTGAAGATTGTCTGAAAGCAGATGAGGCAAAAAGCAGCCTGTGTTAGGGCTAGCCTTGGTCACAGGAGGCAGGGTCTTGTGCTGCACTAGGAAGCCGGGAACCTGAATCCTTAGGTCTCAGTCCTGCTACTTCCTCCCTTTTTCTCAAAGTGGATCACAAGATGGAAGCTGACAGAGTCCTGGGAGGGGCACGAGCATCTTATCAGGCCTGAGTCGTAGAAGCCCTGAGGTCTCTGTTGAGTTCGCAGTGGGCCGTGGGAAGAGTCGGGGGGGGGGGGCAAGGAGAGCAGAAGTGCAGAGGCCAGTCTAAACTGGGGACCCTGGGTAGTAGGGAAGAAGCCTGCAAAGCTCCCTAGAGCAGTGGTTCTCAACCTGTGGGTGGTGGCCCTTTCACAGGGGTTACCTAAGACCATCAGAAAACACATATATTTACAGTTCATAACAGTAGTAAAATAACAGTTATGAAGTAGCAAAAAAATAATTTTACAGTTGGGGGTCACCACAGCATGAGGAACTATATTAAGAGGTTGAAGTGTTAGGAAGATTGAGAACCACTGCCCTAAGGGACCCTGTGCATTGGGAGCATCGTACATGGAGGGAAGGAACCTGAGAGACCATGTTGGGCCTACGCAGTGTGGCCCTGGGAAAAGGCCAATACTTTACAGTTACACAGACTTTAGTCTCATGCATTGCCACTCACCTCAGTCAGACAATGGCGGTGACGTTGTTTTTCCAAACGTCCTGACTCGTGTCTGAAAAGTGCAAGGATCTTCTGGCCCTGTGTGTGCTTTTGGTGCATACGAGTTACCTGGTGAGCAGGGGCTTGGCCAGCCTGTTACTAGTGGGCACAGCTCACCCTCAACCCTCCTCTTCTTCACCCCAAGGCTCATCGCCTCAGGAGTAGTGATGCGCCCCTATGTGGAGGCCAACATCTCCCACAAGTCACATACCACCATCAAGTATTTCCTGAAGATGTGGAGCAGTGTCAGCGAGACCCTCATCTTCATCTTCCTCGGAGTTTCCACTGTGGCTGGCTCCCACCAGTGGAACTGGACCTTTGTCATCAGCACCCTGCTCTTCTGCCTCATCGCCCGGGTACTGGGTAAGGGCCAGTCCCAGGCCAAGGGAGGAGTGTGTGTCTGTGTGACTGCAAGCAGGAGCCAGGCTGTGGGGGAGCTCTGTGTATTGTAGTATGAGGCCAGGTTGTGGGGTGTGTATGTGTCCCTAAGAGCTGGACTATGGTATGTGTGTGCGGTGCTGTTTGTGTATGTGTGGTAAGGTGTGTAAAGGCTGGGCGCTCGTGTGAATGACATGCAGTACTAACTGGGTTGTGTTGTATGGTACAATATGTAGAGGGGATGGGCTGTGGGAGTGTCTATAGTATAGTGTGTGCAGGAGCTGAGTTACGGGGCATGTCCAGTACAGTGTGTAGAGGAACTGAACTGTGAGGTGTATCTAGTACAGTGTATCAGGGTGGAGCTGTGGGGTGTCTGTGGTATAGGTGTAGAGGGGCTAAGCTGTGGGTGTCTATACAGTGCATTGAGGGGCTGGTCTGTGGGTGTGTCTATACAGTGCATTGAGGGGCTGGTCTGTGGGTGTGTCTAGTACAGTGTATTGAAGGGCTGGTCTGTGAGTGTGTCTATACAGTGTATTGAGGGGCTGGTCTGTGGGTGTGTCTATACAGTGTATTGAAGGGCTGGTCTGTGGGTGTCTAGTACAGTGCATTGAGGGGCTGGTCTGTGGGTGTCTATACAGTGTATTGAAGGGCTGGTCTGTGGGTGTCTATACAGTGCATTGAGGGGCTGGTCTGTGGATGTATCTAGTACAGTGTATTGAAGGGCTGGTCTGTGGGTGTCTATACAGTGTATTGAGGGGCTGGTCTGTGGGTGTGTCTAGTACAGTGTATTGAGGGGCTGGTCTGTGGGTGTGTCTAGTACAGTGTATTGAGGGGCTGGTCTGTGGGTGTGTCTAGTACAGTGTATTGAAGGGCTGGTCTGTGGGCTGTGTCTATACAGTGTATTGAGGGGCTGGTCTGTGGGTGTGTCTAGTACAGTGTATTGAGGGGCTGGTCTGTGGGTGTCTAGTACAGTGCATTGAGGGGCTGGTCTGTGGGTGTCTAGTACAGTGTATTGAGGGGCTGGTCTGTGGGTGTGTCTAGTACAGTGTATTGAGGGGCTGGTCTGTGGGTGTCTAGTACAGTGTATTGAAGGGCTGGTCTGTGAGTGTGTCTATACAGTGTATTGAGGGGCTGGTCTGTGGGTGTGTCTATACAGTGTATTGAGGGGCTGGTCTGTGGGTGTCTAGTACAGTGTATTGAGGGGCTGGTCTGTGGGTGTGTCTAGTACAGTGTATTGAGGGGCTGGTCTGTGAGTGTGTCTATACAGTGCATTGAGGGGCTGGTCTGTGGGCGTGTGGCATAGGGGCTAGTCTGTGGGCTGCATATGGTCTAGTGAGTTCCTGGCTGCTTCCATTTCTTCTCTGCAATGCTAACACCGTTTGAGGCCATTGAGGGGAGAGAAGCCCCATGCTCATAGTGAGTCTGGAGACAATGTCACAGTGAGTCCTAATGATGGTCCTTAGGACCCTCCAAAAGCCTAGTGGCTTCCTCAGACCCTCAAAACCCAGCTTGTGACCCTGCTGAAGCGCTGTCATGGCACTTGCGCCCAAAGCTACCAGGCTAGTGTTACCTGTGGGATCTGCTTCCGTGGGATCCGCCCCCAAGATTGCCCTTGCTTCAGTGACCAGGCCGCTTGCTTCTGTGTTTTACTCTCTCTTCTCTGTGACGAAAGCCAAGTCAGTGGTCCCCTGTTACATTTCCTCGGGGCCCTTTGTATGATGGTCTGTGTGTACATTTGCGCGTGGAAGCCAGAGGTCCACAATGGGTATCTTCCCCGTCCCTCTCTACCATTTTTAAGTTTTTGTTTGGGGTTTTTTGTATGTTTCTGTTTGTCTGAGACAAGGTCTTACTATGTAGACCAGACTGGACTAGAACTCTTGGTAATCCTTCACCTCATGAGTGCTGTGATTACAGAGGCGAACCAACCACCTGTAATGAGATTTTGTGGGATGTTTGTTGTTGGCAAGCAGGTTTTGTTTGTATGTTTTGTAATGCTGGGGATCAAACTGAGGGCCTCATGTGTGCAGGGGAAAACCCTCTCCTCCCTCCCCTGCCTTGTGAAGTAATGGACAATTTCCAGTATATAGAGAAGTGGGGACAATAGGGAAATGATTTCCTGCTCTCCTGCTTTAATAAATGACAACTCATTACCACTCTGTTATCTCCTCCTGTCCCTTCCCTTGTTGACCTGTAGCCCTGAGGGCCTCTGGGATATCTTCAGAACAGATGCAGGAGGGGGAACCTTTTAAAGACCCTCTGAGGTCTTGGGTTGAGTAAACTGAAGCTCCTGGGCTGAGGGACTCAGGAAGTGAGTGAGCTAGATGGGCTTAGGGGGAGGGGCTTCCTGGACAGCCTGACCTGTCCTCTGCCTGCTCCCTGGCAGGTGTGCTAGGCCTGACCTGGTTCATCAACAAGTTCCGCATTGTCAAGCTGACCCCCAAGGACCAGTTCATCATTGCTTATGGGGGCCTGCGAGGGGCCATCGCCTTCTCCCTGGGCTACCTCCTGGATAAGAAGCACTTTCCCATGTGTGACCTGTTCCTCACTGCCATCATCACCGTCATCTTTTTCACAGTCTTCGTGCAGGTGGGCCTGGGCTGGGCATGCCCCTTCCTTGGGGACCCTGACTTTTCTGGTGGAAAGGGGAAAGTGAAAAGGACTTTGGGTACTCTCTCTGTCGCTAACTTGCAGCATGACGTGGGCAAGCCATTCCCCACTCTGGGGCCTCAGTTCTCAGTTGTGGTAATGTGACACTGTGAAGTCAGTGACCAGAGTGCTACCCAACTTCATTAAGAGCCACTGAAGCACCATGGGTAGCGGGCAGGCCCCAGATGCGGCTGCCCCAGCTCACAGTAGGGCTGCAGTGGTTTCATGGTTCATCATCTCTAGCAGCACAGCGCAGGCAGCTGGGCCATCTCTTGAGCCAGGAGACCTGAGGCCTGGACTCAGCCTGATGCTCTACTAGCTGTGTTTCTTGGGCTGGCTGTGTCTCCGTTCCCCATTTGTGAAGTGAGGAGACTGGACTAGATGATCCCCAAGAGTCCTTCAAGCCTGCTGGCCTTCTGGGCATTTGAATGACCCAGGCTTAGCAGAGTTCCACCCGTCTCTACCCATGTCCCAGGGAGGCCCGTGTAGGATGTTGCACAGTGCTCTCCCATAGCTGACTGGCCTGGAACAGCTGAGAAATTCTGTTGAGCCTCTGTTTCTCTTCTATTCTCTGTCTTTCCTGGGCACTAGTCCTCACACAGAGCCCGATGGAGGCACCTTTGCCTTCTCAGGAGACGATATGGGGAGGCTTCTTGGAGTGGGGTACAGTTTCTGTCCTTTTACAGGAGCCAGCTCCTCTTTGCCCTGCCCTTTCCTCAGAAACACTGCTTTTATCTGGACTTTACTGTTGCATCTGTTTGATGGGTTTCCAAGCCCACTTTCCCTGAAGGTCCTGATCCCCACTAGCCAGCCTGACTCTGGGTCTGCTCCCTCTGTTGGGCCTTAGGAAACCACTCAGCCTCTCTACTGTTCAGTTTCCTCAGTTGCAAAACAGGAACATTTTTTTAAGGAGCCGTCTTTTTTGGTTTTTCAAGGCAGGGTTTCTCTGTATTGCTTTGGAGCCTGTCCTGGCATTCAGTCTGTAGACCAGGCTGGCCTCGAACTCACAGAGATTCACCTACCTCTACCTCCTAGGACTAAAGGCGTGTGCCACCAATGCCCGGCTTTAAGGAGCCGTCTTTCACAAATGCTAGAGAAACATGTAGAGCCTATAAGGGAGACAGGGCAGAGGTGGTTCCCTGTCTGCAGGGCCTGACTCCTTGGGCTGCAGAGTAGATCTGTGGTAGAGCTCACATTGAACCCAGGCCCTCGCTAGATGGGCAGTGAGGCTTGACTACTATCTCCAGGAAGAAGTGTGCTTTACAGACTCGCCTGAGGTAGAGAGTTATAAACCCCCAGTCCCTCAGGAAGAAGGGAGGTTTCTTAGCCTCTCTGCCTGAGTAGCAGAACCAGGATGTCTGATACTCACCTGCCCTCCAGGGCATGACCATTCGGCCCCTGGTAGACCTGTTGGCTGTGAAGAAAAAGCAAGAAACAAAGCGCTCCATCAACGAGGAGATCCACACACAGGTACTGGAGGCCCGGCTGGGTCTTGGGTTGCTGGAGAAGGCTGGAGCTGGGCCTTAAGCCTGCCTTCTCTCATCCCAGTGTTAGGTGGTCTCTCAGCCCCCTGGGGTCCCCTGCCAGGTTCTAGCTGAAGGGAAAGTGTGGTATGAGCAGTTAGGAGCCCAAGAGGCTGTTATACAATCCCTCCCTCTATTTAAGACCAGCCTCTGTCCTTAGGTGTAAGTGGGGGTGGAGGGGATGAGTGAGGGGAAGGCGCCACCTCCTGGCCACTCCTGAAACTGTAGGGCCAGGCTAAGCAGACCCACAGTTGGGGTGGAGGTGGGTGGGGTAGGGAAGGAGCCCAGTTGTAAGGCTTGACCTGGCCCTGGGCCCATTTCAGTTCCTGGACCACCTTCTGACAGGCATCGAGGACATCTGTGGTCACTATGGCCACCATCACTGGAAGGACAAGTAGGTGAAGGTCTGGTGGGCAGGAGGGTAGGGAGGCCAGTTGAGGGTCCCTGGGAGCCTGAGCATCTTCTCATGCCTAGGAACTAGCCCCATCCACCTCCCTCCCCCCGCAGGCTGAACCGGTTTAATAAGAAGTACGTGAAGAAATGTCTGATAGCTGGGGAGCGCTCCAAAGAGCCTCAGCTCATTGCCTTCTACCACAAGATGGAGATGAAGCAGGCCATCGAGCTGGTGGAGAGTGGAGGCATGGGCAAGATCCCTTCTGCTGTGTCAACTGTCTCCATGCAGTGAGTGCCCCTGGCTAACCTGGGCAGCATCTGCATCCTTGTTATCTCCCCAGCCCTAGCCTGGGGTGGCCACCAGGGCTATACTGTTACTGGTCAAGGCAGACTTCCGGTCCTTAAAGCCATACTAAGGCTTGGGACTTTGGCCACCCACCCCTGGGCTGTCCCCCAGCATGGCCTTCTGCTGCCAAAATGGAGACCTAACCAGTGTTCTGCTGTCCCAGAAACATCCACCCCAAGTCTGTGGCATCAGAGCGCATCTTGCCAGCACTGTCCAAGGACAAGGAGGAGGAGATCCGCAAAATCTTGAGGAGCAACCTGCAGAAGACCCGGCAGCGGGTGAGGTCCTGCCCCATCCTGGCGCCTTCTTAGCTGCTCTCCTCTGTACCTCCTCAGCACCTGCTCTGCATCCCTGGCCTTCCTGCCCAGCTTCTGAGTCCTCCCCTCCCCTGATGACTGTTCCTCCCCCAGCTGCGGTCCTATAACAGACACACACTGGTGGCCGACCCCTACGAGGAAGCCTGGAACCAGATGCTGCTCCGGAGGCAGAAGGCCCGGCAGCTGGAGCAGAAGGTCTGTACCTTTCTCTCTTGCTGGAGGCGGGATTCCTCTTCCCGCACTCACACCCAAGGGCACCTCAGGCTCTGCCGAGCTCCTCTGAGCCCATGCACCTATTTTAAACCTAGACAACAGACGGAGAGGTTTATTAATGGTGTGAGGCTTTATCCCATGTGGCAAAGGGCGGGGATGGCAGGGAGAGAGAGAGAAAGAAGTGAGCTCCAGGGACGCTGGGAAGTGGGGCCAGCAAGACTTGGTGGCTGGGTTACTAGTTTGTGGTGGGGTGGAACAGGAATCTAAAAGGGGTGGTAGAGGCCAGTGAGTGCCCAAGAAAAGGACAAGGGTTGATGACAGGCAAGGGACTGAGCTCAGTCGTGATGGCCTGGGTTTGCATCGCCTGGGGCCATACAGGACTCAGGCATGCTGCCCCGAGTTTTTTTTATTTATTCTGGTTTTTTGTTTTGTTTTGTTTTAATCTGGACTCTTGGGGTCAGCTATGGGTTGGAGGCAAGGCCAGCACAAAGTAGATCTGTGTGAGTCAACCTAGGAAGGTGACACAGCTTGCTGAGAGCCTGGGACAAGTCCCCCAAAGCCCTAAAGTGTCAGTGTGGGTACCGGCACTGCAAAGGAAGAGCCCATTGCGAAACTGCTGCCTCTGTCTTCCAGAGGGCCTCTGCTAGCCCTCACTCACCCCGTCCACTCTCTCTGTCAGATCAGCAACTACCTGACGGTGCCAGCCCACAAGCTAGACTCCCCCACCATGTCGCGGGCCCGCATAGGCTCAGGTAAGGGGCTAAAGAGGGACCCTCAGGCTGGGTGCTTGTGCCAGGGACAGGCCTCCAAGTCATAGGGGAAGACAGGTTTTTCCCATCGTGACCTCCCTCTTCTCAAACCCTGAGTAGTGTCCACATCAGGAGGGGCTGAGTGCTCATAGTGAGGGCAGCAGAGCTCTGCTGTCAGCACAAAGGTACTGCCAGTTTTGCTCAGCGTGGGGACTGCAATGGAGTTACAACACAGGGCATGTGGCAGGGAGGCAGACACCACTAGTCCATGAAGAGAAACCGGCAGGCCTAGGCAGGAAAATGCCCTGTTTCTTTTTTTAAAAGTCTTATTTAAGTTTATGTGCATTGGTGTGAGGGTGTCGGATCTGGAACTGGAGTTATAGACAGGTGTAAGCTGCCATGTGGATGCTGGGAATTGAACCCTGGTCCTCTGGAAGAACAGTCAGTGCTCTTAACCTCTGAGCCATTCCTCCAGCCCAGAGCCCTATCTCTTAACCTGTGGGACAGCTGTGGGACCCCCCCCCAATCCAAGGAGAGCAACTATCTGATGGGAGAGCAGCTGGTAACTGAGCAGTCACTTGGGCCCATGTGGACAAAGTTGTGAAGCCTGTAGACATGTTTGCATTCTGGGAAGGTCTGAGAGCCACTGGTACAGAATCTGTCAATGCTTTGCTTTCAATCCACAGATCCGCTGGCCTATGAGCCCAAGGCAGATTTGCCTGTTATCACCATCGACCCAGCCTCCCCACAGTCACCTGAGTCTGTGGACCTGGTGAACGAGGAGTTGAAGGGCAAGGTCCTAGGGCTAAACCGGGATCCAACAAGGCTGACTCGGGAAGAGGAAGAGGAAGAGGAAGATGAGGATGGCATCATCATGATGAGGAGCAAGGAGCCCTCATCCCCAGGCACCGATGATGTCTTCACCCCTGCACCAAGTGACAGCCCCAGCTCCCAGAGAATACAGCGCTGCCTCAGCGACCCAGGCCCCCACCCCGAGCCTGGGGAGGGAGAGCCTTTCATCCCCAAAGGGCAGTAGAGCCAGGCCAGTGGGTGTCCCATAGACTCTTGCACAGAGTGGGGGCTGGGGGCTCCCTTTGCCTCCTGATCTGGATTGGCCCTGCCCCCTCCTACGCATGGCAGCTGGGTCCACAGTCTCCGCTGCAGCACGGCTTGCCCTGCCTCCTGGGAAGTGTCCTGTCCCACCAGAACTGCCTTCCCAATCCATTTGGCAGAACAGCTGGGCTGGTGAGGCAGGCCCTGCCCCATCTCTAAATCCAGGCTCTCTCATACTGGAACCAGGGTTCCATGAGACCCTCCCTTCCTGCAGCCCCCTCCTCATCCAGACCAATTTTCCATCTTTGATCATCATTTCTAACCAAAGAGCCACTGGCTCACTGCAGTCCTATCAGGAAAAGAGGGAGCCGAACCTTCCTTGGCCTTGACGGGGCCCTCCTGTATCAGAGGACAGCAGGCATGTGGCTGGGAGACAAATGGGTCACCCATGGCAGACCCACACTACTCCTGCCAGCCATGGCACCCTGGCCAGCCGCCACCTGAGCTGCCCTCACTCAGAGCTGCAGGCTAAGGGCAACTCTGAGCTCCTCTGCTGGGAACTGAGGCTTTCAACAGACACGTGACTTGGGTGATGAGGACCACTGGGTATTTCTGGGGCTGCTTCATGGGAGGGGCTGTCCGAGGCTCCAGGAGATGCTGCCTTTTTACATTTTGTTTAATTGCACCTCCACGTAAGTACGATTCTGTTTGCACAGAGGCACTCCTGTTTGTAGACCCTTTGAGACCCCCCACACCAGTCAGAGCTCCACTCCCTACCCCTCTTCCTTCCTTCCTTCCTTCCTTCCTTCCTTCCTTCCTTCCTTCCTTCCTGTTGTCTAACACCTACCCTTAAATCAAACTTCTGCCTGCTGGGCTCTTGCTCATGGCACTGATTGAGATAAGGCCCATCTTGTGATTGAAGCTCATGAGCCAGGTGCCTTCGGGTACCTACCTTGCTCTTGGGCCTGCCTTTCCTTCTGTTGGCCTGTTCTATCACCACCCATTATCCAGACCACTCTTACCTGCTTACCCAGCTTGCAGTGAAGCCCAGCCCTGGGGAATAGGCAAATTCTATGAGGGTCTCCTGTCCTGGCCAGGGCGGCTGGAGTAGACATAGTACTGGACCCCTAGAGGCCTTTGCTCACAGGCACATACTCCCTTCTGCCACCATAGCTGGTCCAAGCCCATGGGTGTCTGTCCAACCCCCAAGCACTCCCTCCCCAGGGTCCCAGGATCGTGCAATAGAGTGGTCCCTCCCAGGGGATGGGGCCATGGGTGCTTGGCTCAGCTGTCTCCTCTCCATGCAAGTGCTGTTTTGGGCAGGAGTCGCCATGCAAGGAGATATCGACAACCATGTATAAAACCACTGCAGCTGCTGCCGCTCTGCGCCTGTACAAAAGAAACTGAACCTTTTTCATATTCTAATAAATCAATGTGAGTTTTTTAATAGGAGTCCAGGGCTGCTTCCTGGGAAGGAGGTCACCAGAGGCTCAAAGACTGGCACAGAACACTGCACCCATCAGCTGCTGGTGTGGTTGGTACTGTGTGCCAGGTGCTGAGGTATGGTGTGATTGGGTAGGATGTCTGCCCTCAAGGTCCCGGCTTGGTGCTCACACAGCTGGAAAACCCTGGTCTGTGAATGGTGAGCATAGTCAGCTGGGCCACAGGGTCTTATATCAGGGAGACTCCTGACTGGTACCTCAGGACTTACACCTGCAGAGGCCAGTGAGGAAACATGCAGGCCTGGGGAAGGCCAGTGTGGACAGTTCCTCCTTTGGAACTCCCCCTATTCCGAGTTCTGTCTCACTTTTCCTTAATAAGTCTGTTTGCTGTGCTTGATAAAATCAGTGTGTCTGGCTCCGGGGAACAGAGGGAAAGGGTGGGGCCTTGTAGTTTACGGTTTGGGTCTAAGGGTGGTGCATAGCCACTGAAGCCCTGTATTCTCACCTGGGAAGTAAGGACTATACCCTATTGGAATAAGGGGTTTGTGTGTAATCCAGCTTGGAACTGAGCTGCGTTTCCAGGAGCTGACCGCCAGAGGGCAGTGAGGTCTCAGCACAGGAAACTACTGTCCAAGAGGCTCTCAGCCCAGCCTAGGACCCGGATTCAGAGCTGACTTTACTGAGGATGGCTGAAGCTGGGCATGCCAAAAGGATGATAGGAAAGGACCACACTGCACTCCTGTATTGATGTCCCAGCAGGGAACGGCTGGAACACTCAGAAGGTGCTGGCAGCGTTATGGACACCCACCATGGATGAGGCCCACTACATCTCACTTCAGGAAATCATGAACTCCCACCCCCTACCCCCACCACCACCCCGCCCAGAGCACAGGACTCTGCTGATCCTAGGAGGGGTCGGAAGTAGGAGGGTTCCTTGGCCAAACCCTGTCTCAAGGATAGCAACAATAGAAGGTTGTAGAGCTGTGGTTCTGGGAGGTGCTGTCCAGCCATGCTGTGTCCACAAATAATAGATCAGAATTTCTACTTGGGTTCTCCCAACTGGGACACCTCACTGGTTAAAACGCAACTCCAGTTCCAGAGGACCCAACCCCTTCTGGCCACTGCACATAAACTCATACCTGCATACACATATACATAAATAAAAAAACAATCTCCAGGCAGTGGTAGCACGTGCCCTCAGGAGGCAGAGGCAGGCAAGTCTCTAAGTCCTAGGCCAGCCTGGTCTACAGAGCGAGTTCCAGGACAGCCAGGGATACACAGAGAAACCCTGTCTCAAAAAAGCGACCATAATAAAGATTTTCATGTCAATTTTTCTTTAATGGAAGGAGGACAAACACCCTTATCCTCAACACGGGAAGCAAAATCATAGCCACACCTCATCCCTGTCATCTCTCAGTCATACTCGGGGATTCACTTGCAGCATTAATCATCACAAATTGAGTATGGTTGTTCACACCTATAAACCCCAATAATCCCAACATGAAAGAGGCTGAGGCAGGAGGATTTCCACAAGTTTGAGGCAGCCTAAACTATGGAAGGAAACACTAAAATAACTAGCTGGAAATACTGCTTAGTGGTTAAAGTGCTTGCCAGGCTTTAACCAAGTTTAGACCCCCCCCCCCAGTACCAAAAGTGCTGATGATCCCAGCACTGGAGGGGGTGGTCCTGGAGCTGGATGGCCAGCAACCACTGATGCCCCAGAGAGAGACTGTCTCAAAATTAAAGTGGTGAGGGATTGAAGAAGACTCACAAAGAACTTTTTAAAATGTAGTCATAGCTGAATGATGGTGGCACACGCCTTTAATCCCAGCAGAAGCAGACGGGGATCTCTGTGAGTTCAAGACCATCCTGGGTTACAAGGTGAGTTCCAGAACAGGCTCCAAAGCTCCACAGAGAAACCCTGTCTCAAGAAAGGAAGAAAAAAAGAAAGAAAGAAATATAGTCATTAGGCCTTCTTAAGACAATGGAACACAAAAACAGAAAACTTCAGCAGCCTCCATTTTATGGCTGATCACAGGAGAAGATCTAAGATGGTACTTCCCATATTACTTTTGGATATAGGGAGGGTCTCACTGGATATTCTTCTGCCTCTGGCTCTTGAGTGCTGGGATTAAAGCATGTGCCACCATGCTTGGCTTTTCTGTCCTTACCATGGGCAATACGGTGGCTGATTGGGTTTAATTCTGGACTGTATTGGGGGGGGGCGTTCTTTGACTTCTACCTGGGGCTACATGGCCACACCTGTCTCCAGAATAGCAATAACAACAAATTCCTCCTAGAATGAGCCTTGTACTCCTCTTCCTGAGTAATGCTAGCATCCACTCTCCTTATAGGAGGGTGACCCAAGAGACAAGGGCACGTGCTGGGCCTGCATCCTTGGGGAGCTCAGTGCCCCTTTGGATGTAATCGCCCCAAGCAGAGTCACTGGGTGTATTTTGTTTTTCAACACAGTGTTTCTCTGTGTAGCCCTGGCTGTCCTGGAACTCAAAGATCTTCCTGCCTCTGCCTCCTGAGTGCTGTGACTAAAGGTGTGTGCCACCACTGGCAGCTGTGGCTGGACAATTTTTAAGCAAGGGAAGAATCGTTTTCAAGAAGAGTGGAATGACCACCCTCGGCAGCTGCTGGGGTACACTGTGGGCTCCTACAATTCCCCATGGTGTACAGAGTTCTAGCCAAATGGCCCATCTCAGGTCTTGGCTCCCATTCTTTGTGTGTGTGTGTGTGTGTGTGTGTGTGTGTGTGTGTGTGTGTGTGTGTGTGTTTGTCTTTGCCTGCAGAGGGCAGAAAAGGATGTCGGATTCTTGGAAGATGGAGTTACTGGTGTTGATAACTACCTGAGGTGGGTGTGGGGAACCTATTTGTGTCCTTGGGAAGAGCGGCAATCACTCTTAACCACTGAGCCCAATGTGAACGGGTTAATGGGGCTGTGCATATAACTGGCTCGGATTCACATCATTAAACAGAAACCAGTCCTCTGCCACAGCTGATCTCCAGATCAGCCATGCTCAGTCTTTGTCACTATTATAGTCAATGCTGTCACCATAGTTACTAAACGCTACCACTTGATCTGCCGTCATCTTACCAGTCATCTCACGCCACTTCTGGTCATACAGTGAGTAACTGTCATGCCACAGCATGTCATAGCTTACCATAGTCCATTAGCCCCTGTCGAGGAGGTTATTAGAGCGTTAGTCAGGATGTGTGGGTGGCCTGACCCCACCCAGGCTTTGTCATGGATGCTTTTGCGACTCTTCTGGTAGCCAGTCAGTCCCTGGGTAAGCTGTCTCTCTCTCTGTCCATCCCTCTCCCTCCCTTCCTCTCTGCCTCTCTCTTTCTGAGACAGGGCTTCTCTGTGTAGCCCTGGCTGTCCTGGAATTCACTCTGTAGACCAGGCTGGCCTTAGACTCTGAGATCCACCTGCCTCTGCCTCTGGAGTGTTGAAGTTAGGAAAGCGCATGCCACCATGCTTAGCATAAGAGGTCACATCCTCAAAAAGCCAAGAAGGGTTTGAGGAAGGGGTCCCTCCAAAGTAGAGGGCAGACTTAAAGGGACAAAGAAAGTGCTAGAATGTAGAAAAGCTGTAGGTTTGGGAAAGATGGGTCTCTGGGAGTCAGCGCAGCAGTGAGCCCATTTTATAGGCAAGGAAAAGACTGCCACCCAGGCCTTTTGGCAAACAGGCCCAGAGCATCTGCTGTACATACATGTGTCTGTAAGGCATCCACTCCCGGAAGAGCCAGCGCCCAGTCACGGCAGATGCTTGCTCAGCCCTGTTTCCATGCCTACAACAGGCCACTCTGCACTCCCGCTCACATCACAGCCAGATGGGAAGATTACACAGAGGCAGCCAAACCATCTTCAGCTGAGGCTTCTCTTTCAGAGCCCTGTTGTCCTTGTGGCTGCAGTAGGATGGCTGGCATGAACAGAGGGAAGATTGCTACCAACCCGTGGCTTCACAAGGTTCTGTCCAGATGGGGTGGGGGTTGGCTGGGGAGTAACAGCGCAGGACAACCCATGTCATGACAGGAAGAACAGAGAGGCTTCTCCCCTTTTTCGTATTCCATCTGGACCCTCAGCCAATGGAATGGGATTTGGGACGGCTCTTCCCCACGGCTCACTACTTTTCTGGCCATGCCCTCACAGACACACCCGACGTGTAGTTTATAAATCTCCTGGATGCTTCTCCATCCTGCCAGGTTGGTAGTCGAGATTATCCACCATGGACCAGGGAGGTGCTTGTTAGGTAAAGTGTTGCCACACAGGCAGAAAACCTGTACTGGAAACCCCAGCACCATGCAAAAAGCCAGGCTGGAAAATGTCTCTCAAAGAGCAGCTGATTAACTACTTCCGACACCAGAGGGCGAACACTGGTTCCAACAGTCTTGGCCAGGAAGTGTGTTTTAGTAAACGCACGTGGCCACTCTCACATGTTATCTTAGAATTTATTTAATAATCTGGTGTTTTTCCTTGACTTGTATGTTTTTTGCCTGCTGTAACCGTAAGGTCTTGTGCCTCCTGAGAGGAAATGCAAATGCTCTCAGGGTGACTAATGTCCTAAACCTCAAGAGTTCCAATAGACTGAAGTTGCTTGTTTGTGTTTTAGTTTTTCTTGAGTAACTGGATTGATTTCTCACTCACTAGCTGTTCAAGGCTGGCCTTGAACTCCTTTTACTACATTTCAAGTGCTGGGATTACGAGCCTGTAAAACCACAATAGCCAGCTGATTTTTTTTTTTTTTTCCCTCAAGTGAGGGGGAGCCAGGCACTGTAGATGGTACATGCCTGGGAGTCTCAATTGCTAGGAGGAGCTGAGGAGGGAGACTCATCCAGAAGTTCTGGGACAGCTTGGTCTCAATGAACAGCAAACTGTTAACCATACAAACAGGAGAGCAAGGGACCATGGGTAACCATAAACAGTACAAGTAGCAGAACAAGGATCACAGATGACCATAAAGGAAAAGATGGATGGCATTTATTTCAGAAACCCCAAAAAAACAATGAAGAGACAAGCTTGCAATGGAGTAGTGCTCCACCACGCTGAGCTGGTAAAGGTGGCCTGCATAGTCTGTCTTCTGCTGTTAAAACAAAATCCCTCTTTACGAAATCATAAAGAAAAGAAGATTATTTAATTCAGTTTGGGGAAGAGTTTTTCATCCATTTAAATGTTTTTCTTTTATTTGGTGTGTGTGTGTGGTGTGATGTGGTGTGTGTGTATGTGTGTGTGTGTGGTGTGTATATGTGTGTGGGAGGTATGTGATGTGATGTATGTGTGTGTGTGGTATGTGTATGTGAGGTATGTGATGTGGTGTGTATTTGTGTGTATTGTGTGATGTATGTGTATTGTGGTGTGTATATGCATGTGGTATGATGTGCAGTATATTTATGTAGTATATGTGTATAGTGTGTATGCATGTGTGTAGTGGGTATATGGATGGGTGTGGTGTGTGGTGTATGTGTGTAGTATGTGTCTGTGTGTGTATGGTATTGTATGGTATGTATGTGTTTCATATGTGTGTGTGGTGTGGTATGGTGTGTGTGTGTGTAGTTGGTTTTCCCATTCACCTTTACGTGGGTTGTGGGGATCAAACTCAGGTCACCCTGCTTCACAGAAAGTGACAAGTGACATTCTTAGCTGCCCCCCCACCCCCACCCCCACCCCCCACCCCCACCCCCGCTTTTTGAGACAGGTATATATGGGAGGCTGGCTCCCCCTACCTCCCAGCTACTGGGTTTATACACATGGCTCTTACTTTTTGTAACAACCTTGCCAACGTTTACATGCACACTGTTGTGTCTCACCACAGTTGCTCTGAGGAAAGGGTAGGCACTTTCTAGTAAAGTGATATGTCGTTCATATACTGTGACCCAGAACATTAAACCAGAAAAGTGTCCTCGGAAATGCCAGGGAATGTATACAAAAACATTCAGAGCTGGCCTTGCTGGAGCACGCCTTAAATCCCAGTACTCAGGGTACAGAGGCAGGCAGATCTCTGAGTTCAAGGCCAACCTCATCTACACAGGACAGCATAATGTGATTTTGTCATAGAAAAAATAATTTCAGAATAGACACACATTAGACATAATTCAAAAGCCTTCCAAGGAGCAGGTGGGGTGGCTCTGTGGGAAAAGGCACTTGCTGCCAAGCCTGAGGGCCTGAGTGGATTCCTGTACCCACACAGTAGAAAGAGAGGTGACTTTCTCAAGTGCTCTCTCTCTCTCTCCCTCCCCACCTCTCTCTCACATACACACACAAATTAAAACGTAAAAACAAAAATGTGAAAGCCTATCACTAGTAAAATGCATAGATGCATTTCTTTTAAATATATTTACTTGTATTTGTAACTGTGTGTGTGTTGGGGTGTATGGGTACATGACCATGCATGCAGGCGCCCACAGAGTCCAGAAGAGGCTGGAAGAGCTGGAGTTGCTGGCCGTTTGTGAGCTACCAAGTCCAGTGATGGGACTGAACTCAAGACCCTGCTGGAGCAGAACAAGCTCTTAACCCCTGAGCCACCTCTCCCACACCAGAGGAAAGCTTTTTTTTTTTTAAGGTAAACAAATTTATTTTCTGTTCATGAACGTGAGTGCACACAGGGAGGTCATCTGGAGGTCAAAGGACAACTTTTGGACGTTTGTTCTCACCTTCCACCATGCTGAGACAGCATCTCTCTTGTTCCTGCTGCATGGTTTGCTCCAGGCTAGTTGGCCTAGTAGCTTCTAGAAAATTCTTTGGTCTCACCATAAGAGTCCTAGGATTACAGATAGACCTGCTTTTTTATTCTGGACATCAAACTTAGGTCTTGAGGCCTGAGTTGGTTTTGTAATTGCACTAACAAGCAGCAATGAAAGCAGTTAAACTATACAGACTGATGTGAAGTTAACACAGGACAGTAAAACCTAAAGCCTATCTGAGATGGATTACTACATAAATTTTGAAGCCAGAAAAATGCAAATTATACTGTTGAACATGAATGAACTTGGAAGAACCATGAAACTATAATGGTAGGTAGAAACTATTGTAAAAGGGGAGGATGAGTCCCCTTGGGAGGAACCGAGACGTACTGCTGAGACACAGGGACACCCACAGTGCTGGCCGTCTGCCGGGTCTTGGTCTGGACGGTGAATGCAGGACAGGTGTCTATCTCATAATTACACACCATACCATATGTTTATGTCTAATGCCTCTTTCTGTACATGAATTATATTTCACAGTCACATTTTAAACATCTTTTTGGAGACAAGTGCTTATTCTATAGTGCAGGTCTCAAACTGCTGCCTCAACCTCTCGAGTGTGTGGTTAACCTATCATTCGTTCTGTCTATTTCGTTTTTTTTTTTGTTGTTGTTGTTGTTTTTTTGAGGCAGGGTTTCTCTGTGGCTTTGGAGCCTGTCCTGGAATTTGCTTTGTAGACCAGGCTGGCCTCGAACTCACAGAGATCCATTTACCTCAGCCTCCTGAGTGGCTAGGATTAAAGGTTGCACCACCACCACCCAGCTTACTCTGTCTTCTTTATTAGGCACTTTTCCATTGCTGTGATAAAACATCATCACCCAAAGCAACTTATGGAAGAAAGAGTTTATTTGGGCTTCTGGTTATTGTGTCAATTTTACTCCTTTGCTTCTTTGACTCTTGGAGGGGCCCACCACCCAGCTCCCAAATAAACCACACACTGAGTCTTATTCTTAGCTATGAATGCCTGGCCTTAGTTTGGCTTGTTTCTAGCCATCATCCCCTCTACCTTTTGCCTCTGGGCTTTCCTGTTCTCTTCTGTAAATCTTTCTCTTACCCCCATGGCTGGCTGGGTAGCGGGCTGTGGGGCCCCTATTGACCTCGTGTCCTGTTTTCCATTGCCAGCCCCGCCTTGCTATTCAGCTCTTTATTACACCACCAGGTGTTTATTAGACCACCAGGTGTTTTAGAGAAGCAAAGAATCACAGCTTCACCCCATTAAAAAAATGCAGCACAGACAAAAGTCACACACCTTAAAATAATATCCCCAGCTTATGTTTCTGGGGGATGAGAGCCCCCTGGGTAGGGAGAGGCATGGCAGCAAGTAGCAGGCATGGGGTCAGGCGCACGAGGCTGCTTCAAACACAAGCAGAATAGAACAGGAAGAAGAGTGAGTCTACAGACAGTGAAAGCCACACACACACACCACACACACACACACACCAAAAACACCACACACACACACCACACACACACACCACACACACCACACACACACACACCACACACACACACCACACACACACCACACACACCACACACACCACACACACCACACACACCACACACACACCACACACACACCACACACACCACACACACACACACCACACACCACACACACACCCCACACACACACACCACACACACACACCACACACACACCACACACACACACACCACACACACACACCACACACACCACACACACACACACCACACACACACACACCACACACACACACCACACACACCACACACACATACACCACACACACACCACACACACCACACACACCACACACACATACACCACACACACACCACACACACCACACACACACCCCACACACACACACCACACACACACACACACACCCCACACACACCACACACACACCACACACACACACCACACACATACCACACACACACCACACACACACCACACACACACACCACACACACCACACACACACACACCACACACACACCACACACACACCACACCACACACACACCACACCACACACACACACACCACACACACACCACACACACACACACCACACACCACTCACACACACACACCACACACACACACCACACACACACCCACCACACACACACACACACACACCACACACACCACACACACCACACACACACCACACCACACACACACACACACACACACACACCACACACACCACACACACACCACACACACACACCACACACACCACACCACACACACACACACCACACACACCACACACACACACACACACACCACACACACACACCACACACATACCACACACACACCACACACACAACCACCACACACACACCACACACACCACACACACACACACCACACACACACCCCACACACACACACCACACACACACACACACCACACACACACCACACACACCACACACACACACCACACACACACACCACACACACACACCACACACACACACACCACACACACACACACCACACACACCACACACACCACACACACACCACACCACACACACACACCACACACACACCACACACACACCACACACACACCACACCACACACACACACACCACACACACACCACACACACACTACACCACACACACCCACCACACACACCACACACACACACACACCACACACACACACACACACACACACACACACACACACACACACACACACACACACACACCACACCACACACACACCACACCACACACACACCACACACACACACCACACACACACACACACACACACACACACACACACACACACACACACACACACACACACACACACACACACACACACACACACACACACACACACACACACACACCACACACACACACACACACACACACACACACACACACCACACACACACCCCACACACACACACCACACACACACACACCACACACACACACACCACACACACACACCACACACACCACACACACAACACACACACCACACACACAACACACACACAACACACACACACCACACACACACCAAAAACACCACACACACACACACACCACACACACCACACACAGTGACCTATTGACCTACTTCCTCCAGCAAGCTCCCAGCTCCTAAAGGTTCCACAGCCTTCCCAACAGCACCACCAACTGAAAGCCAAGTGTTCAAACGTTGACCTGATGGGGGATGTTTCTCTTTCCAATCAAAAACTCTTTTCTGATTATTCCCTTAAAGAGACAACAGGACCAGACTCTTAACAAATGTAGCAGACCCCCCACACTCAGGAATGCTGTATCCATTTACATTTTTGTTTGTTCGTTTGTTTAGTTTGTTTGTTTGAGACAGGGTTTCTCTGTGGAGCCCTGGCTGTCCTGGAACTCACTCTGTAGACCAGGCTGGCCTCAAACTCAGAGATCCGCCTGCCTCTGCATCTTGATGGCCGGGATTAAAGGCGTCACCATCACTGCCTGGCAAGACAGTTTCAGGAAAGCAGACCTTGCACCTTGCCTGGGCAAACAGTAGATCTGGCCCTGGTGGTGGAAGGTACGAGTGAGCTGGCCCTGAGTGCATGAGAGCAGAACCCCTCCCCGCCACCCCTCCACCCCACCCACCCCCTCCTCCCCAGCCCACCCCCTCCACCCCCTCTACCCCTCCCCGCCACCCCTCCACCCCACCCACCCCTCCACCCCACCCACCCCTCCTCCCCATCCCACCCCCCTCCACCCCATCCCACCCCCTCCACCCCACCCCCCTCCACCCCATCCCCCTCCACCCCACCCACCCCCCTCCACCCCCTCCTCCCCATCCCACCCCCCTCCACCCCATCCCACCCCCTCCACCCCACCCCCTCCACCCCATCCCCCCTCCACCCCACCCACCCCCTCCACCCCACCCACCCCTCCACCCCACCCACCCCTCCTCCCCATCCCACCCCCCTCCACCCCATCTCACCCCCCTCCTCCCCACCCCACCCCTCCCCGCCACCCCCTCCACCCCCCCTCCACCCCACCCACCCCCCCTCCACCCCCCTCCTCCCCACCCCACCCCTCCCCACCACCCCCTCCACCCCACCTCCCCCTCCCCATCCCACCCCCTCCACCCCTCCCCGCCACCCCTCCACCCCACCCACCCCCCTCCACCCCCCTCCTCCCCACCCCACCCCCTCCCCGCCACCCCCTCCACCCCACCTCCCCCTCCCCATCCCACCCCCCCACTCCCCCCACCCCCCCACCCCACCCACCCCCTTTCCCTCCATCCCACCCTCCTCCATCCCACCCCACCCCACACCCACTGCTCCTTGCTGCCTGCTGCAGGGGGTGAGCTAGTCCAGGCAGTGCTGGCAGTGGTGTCAATGAGGGAGAGCTGGCAGGCTGACCAACCCAGCCACCACTCAGGCCCAGAACCAGGGCTTTGAGGAAGCCGACCCTAGCATCCACTCCATCAGTGAAGCGCTGGAGCACGTGAAAGCCTGGCCCTGCAGACCTAGGGTCTCCATGACACAGGGCAACAGCTGGATGTCCAAGAGAAGCACTGTGTGTGTGTGTGTGTGTGTGTGTGTGTGTCCAGTATCGAGGGTATAGCAGAAGCCAGAGGCCTCAAAGCAGACCAACAACTCATTGCAATGAACATTTATAAGTAAAGATTTATGGACTAAAGGGTATATACATTGTGACTCACTGGGCCCCAATACAGACAGCTTCTTTTTTTCTTTTTGTATGTTTGTTTTTTATTTTTGGTTTCACATTTTTCTTTTAAATTTTATTTTATTTGGGTGGGGGAGGTTGCAGGGCAGGGACAAATATGAAGGGATGAGGAGATGAATGGGCTCTGGATGCTTGATGTGAAATCCAAAGAATCAAAAAAAAAAAAAAAAAAAAAAAAAAAAATGGTTTCACATTGCAGCCCAGGCTGGCCTGGGACTGACTTACATAGCCCAGGCTGGCTTCCATCTCATGACAATCTTCCAACCTTAGCCTCCTCAGTATTGAAATTACAGGCATACATTACTGAGCAGAAATAATATATTTACTAATGTAGTAAACTGGTGCCGGGCTTGATCTCAGCACTCCAAGTCAGAGGCGGGAGGGTTTCAAGCTCAAGGCTATCTTAACAATAGCAATGAGAATAGACAACTGGTCAACTGTCAGTGTTCTCCTGAGCACTGTGAACTGCCAGCAACTCCATCTAACCCAGAGGCAGGTTGGTAGGAGCCATAGTTTGCAGCTGGTTGGTCAGAAGTGGATATGACAATCTGCCCATTGGAACCTGCAGTAAGGAGATTCATGGGCCACGCCCTGAACCTATAGGATGTTACACCTGCAGTAAGGAGATTCATGGGCCACGCCCTGAACCTATGGGATGTTACGCTGCTTGCAGGCAGATTTTATCAGAACTGGATTAAATTAAAGGACACACATCTGGAGTCTTCTCTGGAAATAGCAGGTGTTTTTGGCTTTGCATTAACAAAGGACAACAGGGACTAGGGAGATGGCTCAAGTTAACTGTACTTGTTCTTGCAGAGGACCTGGGTAAGGTTCCCAGAACCAATGCTGTGTCCCATAAACATCTGTAACTCCAGTTCCAGGAGACCTGACACCCTCTTATGGTCTCCGAGGGTACTAGGTACACACTCGGTGCACGTGCACATGCTGTCAAACACTCACACACACATACACATTAAAAAAATACAAATAAGCTGCTCTAATTAGGGCATGGTGACAAACACCTGTAATTCCAGCACACAGGAGGTGGAGGCAAGCAGATCTCTGTGAGTCTGAAGCTAGCCTGGGCTACATACTTGTAGCAGGCAAGAGGTTCCTGTACACACAGGTAAGCACTAGGGAAATCAGAAAGAAATACTTGTCTCTTCAAAGAAAGGAGATGCTTACCTGGCTTCTGCTTGGAATGCTGGGAAAGGATGTAGTTTACAACCCCCAGAATATTCTGTTTGTTTAGCACAGACCCCCACACACACACCAAAATCTTGAGCATTAGTTCACAGTCCATAAAACCTTATGAGAGATGTCACATGTAGTTTCCAACAGCCTAAGTGACTTCTATGTTGTATTAGGGCCAGGCCAATCCTGACTCCAACAGGCATTGTGTTTGCCTCAGGTATTCTCCCTAGACCCTTATCTTGAGCTTTGTTTCTAAGTGAACAGACCCATCCTTATAAAAGAGGCCGTATGGAGTTGTAAAGAGTTTCAGTGTCTTAGCTTTGTTGAACACACAGGTCTGAGTTAATTGCCTTCAGGAAGCTTTTCTCAAAACCTGTGCTTAAATATGGCTGAATCAAACCACCTGGCGTCAGCCTCCGGAAGTTTGAACTAAAGTTGAGCTGAACCGAGTTCCCCTCTTCCTTCTTCTCGGGTTTTGCTGCCGGCTGTGCTGCTTGCAGAGCCTCTTACACACGCTGAGTGCATATGCCCGGGATACGCAGTGAAATGCTAAATAAAAAATTAAATAAATACAATAAAAAGCAAAACGCAGGACAGCAGGACAGAGAGGGCCCTGGAGCTGTGCGCATCTCTTCTAGGGGGTATTGTCCTTCAATGGGAGGGGAGAGTCTCCCCAGGGTGACACACCATCTCAAATTTTGTTCTAATAATAAAGAAAAGGTATGGTGATATCACAGATGTCTCCTGAATTTAATTTTATTTTTTTTAACTTATTTATTTGAGACAAAGTCTTACTATATAGCCTTGGCTAGTCTAGCACTTGATACATAGACCAGGCTGGCCTTGAATTCACAGAGATCCTCCTGCCTCTGCCTGCTGAGTCCTCAGACTAAAGGTGTAGCCACCACACCCAGTTTTATTTATTTTTGAGACAGGTTTTTATGTAACAAGTTTGCTTTTAATTCCCTGTGTAGGCAAGGAAGGCCTTGGGCTTCCCATTCTCCTGCCTCCATCTTCCACATACTAGGATTATAGGAATGCATCACCACACCCAGTTTTACCTAATACTGGGGCTCAAACCCAGAGCTTCATACATGCTAGACAGGCAATCTCCCAGCTGGCTACGTCCCTAGTCCGTTCCTGGCTCCTTTGGAGCCTATCGTCAAAGGCTATACTTTGGTGAGCAGTCTAGCCCGGCAGACTTTCTTTCATACACAATCCAGCCCACCTAGAGAATGGAGGGGGGCAGTCCCAGCCTAGCATTCCCCTCCCCCCCTCCCAGGCACTGCCCTTGGCAAGAGCAGAATCACTACAGGGCTGCCTGGAGCCTAGCCTAGGCCCCTCCCCTTCCACAAGAAACAGTCCCCACACTGCCCTGGCCGCGTCCCTAGAGGCCTCCTTCTCCTTGCTTACACCCAGGGAGACTGGCTGCAGGAGCATACCAATTGCTCAGGGCTGGGGCTGGCTGCTTGCAGGGGCCATCTGTTCACAGGCTGTGTGGAGGCGCAGAGCTGTCTGAGAAATGACCTCGAAGGCTCATCCTTGGGTTGCTTGGCAACTAGCAAGTAGGGACTAGTGGTTTCCAGTCCCTCAAGTGTGTGTGTGGTGGTGTGGGGGGTAGTGTTAGCGCCTGAACTCAGATTTCCCTGGGATGAGGGGGCTAAGGACGAGGTGGGGATGAAGGGCCCAAGGCCACCTGCATAGCTGAAATTCAACTGCTTGGCATCATACAACACAAGCCGGTACTCCTGCACTCCAGGTCACTCTCCCGGAGAGCACTGGGACACACAGACATGCTATGCCAGTTAGCAATTTTGCCCGTGAGTTCCAGAAGGCATGGAGAGACACAGCTGGATCCTGCTGAGCTGTGCAGTGTGTACCCACTCCAGTTCTCCAGCCTTAATCAATTAGGCCTGGGGACCAGTCTAGCATGCAGGTGGAGGAGGGGATGCTGAAGGCTGCAGACAGGACCCTGGGGAATATGAGCCACCTGCTCAGCAGCTCCCCGGAGCTTCCTTCCATCCTCGTCTTTGGGCCCTCTTGACGATGAGGCTGGCAGACAAGACACACCTGACTTTGTGCCAAGGTCAAACAACACTCGGTTCTTACAGGGTCCCAGCTGCCCCTCCAGGCTTCCAGTCTCTCCTGGGACCACCAACAAACGGTGGCTGATGGGTGTGGTGGCACACACCTTTAATTTCAGAATTTTGGAGGTCAAAGCTAGGCTCAGCTATGAGTTTAAGGCCAACCTGTGCTATGTGAGACCCTGTTTCAAAGCACCCTGCATATCATTTTGAGAAATACTGGTCGAATGTATGAGAGACAAACAAAGCTGGGTGCACATCCAGGTTCAGCTACGGGTGATGGAAACCTGAAATAACAGAGACCTAAAAATGAGATAGAAATGTCCGTCTCCGTTTAAAATGTGCCGGAATACAGACTGGGTGTGGTGACACATTGCTGGCAGGCAAAGCTCTGTGAGACTGAAGTTATCCTGGTCTACATAGTGAGCCCCTATCTCAAAAAAGGAGGTTGGGTCGGAGAGGTGGCTGGGAGGTTAAATGCACTGACTGCTCTTCCAGAGGACCTGAGTTCAGTTCCCAGCACCCACATGGTGGCTCACAGCCATCTGTAATGAGATCTGGTGTCCCCTTCTGGCCTGCAGACCTACATGGAGGCAGAATGTTGTATACATGATAGATAGATAGATAGATAGATAGACAGACAGACAGACAGACAGACAGACAGACAGACAGATAGATATTTTTATAACAGGAATTTAGTTCAGGAAGATATAACACAATCACTAGGGACCTCCTCTCTCTTAGTCCTGAATAGTCCATATTTGCCCTCTGTCCCATGGTCAGAGTTGGCCGCTCCAGCTTCAGCTCCAGCATCATGGCTACATTTCATTCAATGGGAAGGAAGAGAGGAAAGGAGAAAGTAAGTCTTCTGATTAAGGGACATTTCTGAATTACACTTCTCCTTAACTCAGTCTGCCAGACTTGGTCATTTTAGCCAGATCTACTGCAGCTCTATTACAAGGGAGGAGTGACATGGTGTGTGTGGTATATGTATGTATGATGTGTGTATGTAGTGTGTGGTGTATGTGGTGTGTGTGTGTGTGTGGTATGTAGGTGGTATATGTGGTGTGTATATGTACGGGGTGTGTGTATGGTGTGTGTATATGTGTGTGTGGTGTGTGTATGGTGTGTGTATATGTGTGTGTGGTGTATGTATGGTGTGTGTATATGTGTGTGTGTTGTGTGTTGTGGTGTGTGTGTGTGGTGTGTGTGTATGGGGTGTGTGTGTGTGTGTGTGTAGTGTGTGTATATGTATATGTGCTGTGTGTGTAGTATGTGTGTGGTGTGTATGGTATGTATTTCTGTGTTTTACAGTTTGTGAATGATGATTTCTAGCACAGAAAAGCATCAAAGTTGCTGAACCAGTGAAAGGGAAAAGGTGGGAACAAAGGAAAATTTCTTTCCCATGGGACACAGAGAGCTGTCAGCACTCATGAGGCCAGTCCTCCCAAGGTCCCTGCAAGGCAGGCTGGACTAGTCTTTGTTTGCTAGACCCAACAGATTGAAAGATTGATTACCTTTGAAGTTGGGTGTGAGGAGCACGTATGTAAGTAAGCCCAGAACTCAGGGGCCAAGACAGGAGAGCCACAAGTTCAAGGCTAGCCTTGGCTACATCGTGGGACCCTGACTCAAAAGAACAAATAAAAAGAGCTAGGAATATGGCTTAGTCAATAGAGTATTTACTTGTAGAAGCTCCTCGGAACCCACATAAAAAGCAGGGCATATCTGCAATCCCAGCTCCAGGACACAGAGACAGGAGGATTCCCAGAGTTAGCTGCACAGTTACTGTAACCAAACTGGTAAGATCCAGGCGCAATGAGAGACTGTCTCAGGAAACCAGGTGAAGAGCGATTAAGAAATGCACCCAACATCGACCTCTGGACCTCCACATGTATGTGCAACACACACACACATAACCACACATGTATGTACACAAAACATACACATACACAAAGATAAAGATGCACTGGAGGTTTGGGCCTTGCTACAAGTTTCAGAGTTGGTAGCATCAGAGCCAAATTTCAGACTCTACGTTAGATCAGTGCTTAGAAACCCAACACCCTCAGACTCCGCTGTTCCTCTCAGGCGGCGTGTGAAGTCCTAGGAGGCTGTAAGTCTGAGAAGTGCAGAACTGACCATGCTCATGACTCTGGGCTGATGCTACAAGAGCATGCTACTGTGTGGGCACTAAGAATTCAGCCAAGTGCTAAACACAATTGTCCAGTGTCCCCGTGCCCCCAGATCTCCAATGTACCCCTCTCCTCAATGACCCTATACAGCACAGAACCGAAGCCCTTATACCCAAGAGGAGGGAAAGGGGAGTACGGAGGACACAGGTTCAGTTCCCAGTACCTACATGGCTGGTCACAACTGTCTGCAATAGGGGATTCAATGGCCTCTTCTGACCTTCCCAGGCACCAGGCCCACATACGGTGCACATACATACATGCAAAAAGCTCATATAAATAAAATTAATACATTTTTTAATATTAAAAAAGAAAAGCAGGCCTGGCATTGGTGGCTCATGCTTTTAATCCTAGCACTTGGGGAGGCAGAGGCAGGCAGATCTCTGTGAGTTTGAGACCAGCCTGATCTACAGAGCCAGTTCCAGGACAGGCTCCAAAGCAATACACAGAAACCCTGTCGCAAACAAACAAAAAAAAAAAAAAAAAAAAAAAAAGAGGAAGAAAAGAAAAAAGAAAGAAAGAAAGAAAAGCATCAAAGGTGTGTTGGTGGCACACACCTTTAAGTCCAGCACTTGGGAGGGAGGCAGAGGCAGGCAGATCTCTATGAATTCAAGACAAGCCTGGTCTACAGAGTTCCAAGTTAGCCAGAGCTACACAGAGAAACCCCGTATTGAAAAACAACAACAAAAATCAAAAAACAGTCTTTCAGTACAGACTGAATCTGCCCTCCCGACAGCTACCCTGTGTCTTTGTTCTTTACCTGTTTTAGCTAGCCTTTCCCTCACCCACACACCCCACTTAGGTCCAAACTGGGGCTGCTGGGCTGGCTCTGATTGCAGCCCAGCAAAGACAGCTTCCGACAACAAACAAAAACTGCAGCTTTAAAAAAAAGAAAATCAAAAAACAATGAAAAAAGGAAGAAGGAAAGAAAGCATCAGTGTGTGCCTTTGAGAGCTGGACTCCAGCTTGTCTCTTCTGCACCCTGTGTTGTGTCCCTGGTCCCATGCACGGACACTGAAGGAGGCGGGAAGGTTATGGAAGCATGCCCACACTCAAGCCAGCTGTGAGAACCACAGCTCCCACGAGCACCCCTGACACAGTGGACACTGGACGCCAGTGCCCGAGGGAAGGCTGAACTCTGCTCCTCATGCATTTAATCGAGGACAAAAGCCATTTTTAAACAGCAAATGAAACACGGTGACTACAGAAAATGAAAAATTCAGGATTTAAAAAAAAAGTGCACCACAGGCTGGGGGTGTAGCTCAGAGCTGGAGCCTAACAATCCAGGGTCGAGGCTACCACCAATAAAACAATTGTCTCTTCAGTACTCGATGAACCCTTGTAGTGACTTGGTGCAGTTTGTTCTTTCCCGAAGGGACTGGGATTTGTGGCTGTCCCACTCAATCAACATCTGCCCCTGACTCAAGACTCAGTTTCCTAAGAGAGTGATGCCAAGTGTGCAGGAACACAGGTGGGAAAATGCCCGCCCCCCAAGTACATCCAGCTCATCCCTGGCCACTGGGGAATTTACACAACAAGCATGTCAGAGATACCTGAAAAGACAGTCAGAGCTTAGAGTTAATAAGGGAGAATGGCCCTGAGCAAGTATTAATTCTGTTGGCATTTTTTATTCTCAGCTGGCCAGAGGCACCAACCAGGTCAGAGCCCTTGCCTAACCCTTCCATCACCTTCCCACGTGCTTAGGGAAAATCTGAGGGCTCTCAGATACCCTGCCATGCTGTCCCTACAACCTGGGTCTGAGGCCTGGCCTTGTCATAGTATCCCTGTGTTCAGTCCTGTGACTCAGTTTCCTCCTCTGCAGAATGGGACTTTAGGAGGGATGAGTATGTTCAGTGGGGTGGTTAGGAGCATAGGCTGCACGTGGACAGGCTGTGGTAAATACTAGCTGCTGTCACTTTTCTTTTGTCCTGTTTTTCCCCTTGCTCTCTCCTTAGGACACGCCCAGCAGCCTCCACTTCACACACACACACACACACACACACACACACACACACACTTCTAACTCCCCCTCCACACACACCTCACACCACACAGGCCCTGATAGCACCCAGAGGCAGACAGAGCGAAGCATCCCCTCAGATGTCTTTCTCAGTTTTTGAAGGGCTGTGCATGGAGGCTCTTTCTGGAATCCTCCTTTTGGCTCATCACTTAAAATGGGCTTTCCCTGCCCCAAATGACTATCTGGCAGAAACATGGAGAATGCTGTAGCTACATGATATCCAAACAAGGACTAGAGGGTTCCCAACTGTATATGCACTAGAATCTTCTCAGAGGTTAAAGCCTTGCCCCCCAATCCTGACAGAACAGGTCTGAGTGTGGGCATTTCATGCCTGGTGTGGTAACACGCTTTTAATCTCAGCAAGCAGGAGTCAGAGATAGGTGACTCCTGTGAGTTTGAGACTAGCCTGGTCCACATAGTGAGATACTGTCTCAAAAATAAATAAATAAATAAAAATAAAATTGTGTTTTCCCAAGTGCCCAGGTCCTGTTGCTGCTAGTAGTGGTCCAGGGACAAGGCTGGATGGAGATTTTGGTGTGGAGGGGATTAATGCTGCAACACAAGCTGCAAGCTGTACCCCAAGAATGTGGGACAAGACCTACGTGAATGCAGCCATGGTTCCCACTCTCTGGCTCATGTTCACAGCACCCTGTTCCTGATGCCATTGATGTCCCACAGCCACTGCCTTCATTCCTGTCCTGGAATTGACAGAAGTGAGGGAGAGGAAGGAGGAGAATATTTTTCCCTGACCGAAGAGCAACAGAAGGCGCTGGGTCTGAGATGCTGAGAGAGCTGAGGTGGGGGCTGAGGTGGGGGCTGAGGGGGGATTGGCTGAGGTGGGGGCTGAGGGGGGATGGGCTGAGGGGGGATGGGCTGAGGTGGGGGCTGAGGTGGGGGCTGAGGGGGGATGGGCTGAGGTGGGGGCTGAGGGGGGATGGGCTGAGGTGGGGGCTGAGGGGGGATGGGCTGAGGGGGGATGGGCTGAGGTGGGGGCTGAGGGGGGATGGGCTGAGGTGGGGACTGAGGTGGGGGCTAAGGTGGGGGCTGAGGTGACAGATATAACGGCTATGGCAGAAGCTGTGCCATGATAGCGGGGGCAGGGTGGACTAGTAAGAAAAATTACCTGGTCTTGGGAGGGAGTGGGGCCCTTGTCCCGGAGTCTGGTTGGTGCCTCTGGCCAGCTGAGAATAAAAAATGCCAACAGAATTAATACTTGCTCAGGGCCATTCTCCCTTATTAACTCTAAACCTACAATATCCTAGGAATCTTACCAGAAACCCCATTTACAGTAACAGGAGCCCCAAGCCCTTCACACAGCCTGAGTGTCCCTGCCTTTATCTAACCAGATCATAACTCCAGCAGTTCCAGATAGAGATGGGGGAGGGGGCTAGAAATCCATTAAACAACACAATTCCAAACTTCTAAAGCCAGTGTCACTGTCAGTCATGAGGGAGCAGGCTCAGTTTCTCACGGTCACCCCCAGCAGCCTGAGCAATTCCACTGGACCTCAAGGGACCTCAGGTCAGACCGGAGCACGCATGTCGCTTCCATGCTGAAAGGGGTTTGAAGCTGGACAGTTTTTGAAGCAGAGTTAGACGTTTTATTATAGGTATTTTTATATCGGCTTCAGCACAAGGGGAAAGAAGAAAAGAGACCAGACGAAATAAGATGGAGCCAGGGCGCGTGCTTCTCAGAGGAGAATAAGGGATTAAGCATGGGTACAGGCTCCTCAGGGAGAGCTGTGACTGCTTTTCTGACTCTGGGGTTACATCTCAAAGGGCTGCTGAGAAACTTTACTCCCTTCTAGGTGAGATCAGTGAAGTGGCTCTGGAGTGGCCTTAGATGGAATCAAACTCTGAGCCAGGAAAGCAAGAGCCCTAAGGTCGCAAAAACCTCTCCTAGTGAGGTTCCTGGGAACGGCAGGCTCCAGGCATAGCTGGGAAGAGAGAAAGGCCTTGGGCAGATGGAATGCTAGCTGTCTGTTGGTAAGAAACTTCAATTGGATTCCAGAAGGAGGGACTCTCTCTCTCTCCCTCTCCTGCCCTCCCTCCCTCTCTCCCTCCTCGTGTCTTCTCTCTTCTCTGTTTTCTCTGTCTTTCTGTCCTCTTCATCACTACCAGGGTTGTTTTGGGTTTTTATCCCCCCTTTGAGAGACCATGCATCTCTTTCTTTTTAAAAACTAGTCCTTACGTTTTGCACACTGGAGGCAGAGGTAGGCTTGAGCTTGAAGTCATATAGTGACTTCCAAGACAGCTGTGGCTACAAAGAGGCTCTTGATTTAAAAAAAAAAAAAAAAAAAAAAATCTTTCAATAAGCTACAATCTTACTTAACCAGCTTCACCTCCTCACTTGGAGGCTCTTAAAAAGGATGGGAACTTCCCTGGCTGCCTTGGGAGGCGGCTGTGGGCTGTGCGGGGTCCGTGATGGAGATTCAAGTGGCAACTGCAGTGTAGCGCCTAATGCAGTTAGCTTTTGCCTCCTTGGGTTCTGGGAAGGTAGCTATTTCCCCGTGATTCGGCCAAAGCCTCTGAGGGGCCAGGAGCAGGAGAACAACCATCTTGCAGAGGGGATCTTTGTTAGCTAGGGCCCCAGCTTCCTTCTGAGGGGCAGAGATCTCAAAGGTCCCTTTGTTCTGAGGCCTGTTGGTCTTGGCAGCCTGGCCAGGAAGTGTCAGAGGAGAGAGGGGAACAGGGGGGGGGGAGGCTCAGGGCTAGTGTCTCCTGTGACAGCCAGGAGACCTAGGGTCATGGAAATGGCAGGCAGGGCTGTGGAGACAAGGCAGCCTGATGGTACTGTGGGCTCCCTGCCGATGGGATGGGATGGCCCTGGGGCCCAAGAACGTCCCTGTGCAGCTGTGTGGGGAACAGCTGTTATTCTTCCTGGAAACCAGAAATTTCCAGTGGAATTCTGCTCACGGAGGCTTCTCAGGAGAAGACACTGCATTGTGAGTCAATGCCAAGGCTGGAGCCATGGGGACAGCTGTTGGAATTCAGTAAAAGCCAGAGCCTTGGGCGACTGCTGAAATCAAGAGCGAGGGATAGATCAGCTTGCAACAACCTCAGTGGGCAGGCAGGCTGCAGCTAACCCTGGGTTAGCTGTAAGAGCAGGCAATGTCCCTGATCCCTGCCTAAAGCAAGGCTCTTTTCTTCCAGTGAGAGGACTATATGTCAATCTATCCAGGTCAGATGACTAGTCGAAGGTCATTACACTTGGTTCCAGGTTACTGTCCAGCCAATGAGACAAAAGCAAGGGGGGGGGGCTGTCCTAATGAAAAGGGGCATTTTAGGGCAGGAGCCATCCCGAAGCCTTCCCTTCCGGGGAGACTGCCTCCAAACACAGCTGAACAGTTCACACTCTGGTTTGAAAGACGGTTCTGCCTCTTCGGAAAGTGTTGCCTTCCGCGGGGCTCCTGACCTTTCCGAGCCTCACCCTCCTCATCCCGTTGCTCTGCCCATCCAGTGGGCAAATACTGATGAAATGGCTGCACAGTTCAGGAGCGTGGTTTACTCAGAGTAGCTGTTAGAGATTTGGTCATTTGGGAAGGTGAGGCCAGGAGCTTTCCTGATGGTCTTTCATTCATGAAGGGTGGGAGGGCAGGGGTGGGGGGCATAGCTCTGAAGTACAGCACTTTCGACCACAAGAGAAGAGCAGAGGGAAAGGGAGAGCCCAAGGAGGAGGAGGAGGATGGATCTGAAGATGGCTTCCTCAAGACCTCTGAAGAGAGTGAAATCCTCTCACTGGGTAAGTAACTTGTAGTTGAGTATTTTGTCTCTCACAGCCTAAAGAGTCCTAGCTCATTCATGTGTATTTGATTTCCATTATTGTTTTACAGTAAGGAATAACATGACTGAATCCATTTGTCTTAGGGCCTCTCTCACTGAAACACCATGTTCAAAAGCAAGTCAGGGAGGAAAGGGTTTATTTCATCTTATAGGAACATCACTGAAGGAAGCTGGGCAAGAATTCATGGCAGGAACCTGGAGGCAGGAGCTGATACAGAGGCCAAGGAGGAGTGCTGCTTGCTGGCTTATTTCTCATGTTCTGCTCAGCCTGCAAATAAGAAATAATGCACTCAGGACCCTCAGCCCAGGGGTGGTACTGCCGGGGTTCTCCCACATCAATCAAGAAAATGCTCACAGGCTTGCCCGCAGGCCAATCTAGTGGGGATGCTTCTCAAGTAATGTTCCCTCTTCCCAAATGACTCTAGCCTGTGTCAAGTTGACATAAAGCTAGCCAGCAAAACTGGAGAGATAGCTCAGCAGTTAAAGAGCACTCACTGACTGCTCTTCCAGAGGTCCTGAGTTCAATTCCCTGAAACAACATGGTGGCTCACAACCATCTGTGATGAGATTTGGTGCCCTCCTCTGGCATGCGGGTGCACAGGCAGACAGAACAATGTACAGATAATAAATAAGTCTTAAAAAAAAACCTAGCTAGCTTCCCATGGGATGTTCACATTTATTGATAGAATCCTTACCTCAGAGGTGGCCATGGTGTTGACGGGTAGCTAGTCTCAAATGGTCAGATCCCCTTCTGTTTCTCTCTCTTTATAATTCTCTGTGTGTTCACAAATTCCAGTGTGAATTGCCATTGTGTGTGGTGTGTGTGCGTGTGTGTGTGTGTGTGTGTGTGTGTGTGTGTGTGTGTGTGTGTGTACCTGGACCTTAGGTATCAGTCTTCAATTGTTGATCCTCACTTTCCTCCTTGCTTGAGACAGGGCCTGTTTATGTGTTCTGTAGTCACATGTGTCAGGTTAGTGGGCCTGGGAGTTCCAATGGTTCTCCTATCTTTGCCTCTCAACTCACCTTAGGAGTATTAGGATTACACATGAGACCCTGTCTCAAGAACTCTAAATACATAAATAAATAAATAGCCATCACATCCTTATTTGGTTATTTTTCTACCCATCTCCAAAATGTCAGTTTCCAGTTGCTTGTGTGAATCCTAGAACATTAAATAAAAATTTAAAGCAGTGTTGAGTAGAATCAGAATAGAAAGGAAAGTAAGATGGGAATGTGGGGAGGAAAGGTGGATAGCAGGGGGTCAGGCCAGGGGGCGGGGTGTTGGGAGCATGCTCCTGCCAGGAGAGAGGTACATGGATATGGAAGCCAGTACAGGGTTTGTCAAAGGGATGGCCAAGGGAGACTCCTAAGCCAGGCTCAGGCATGGTTTGGGTTTTGTTTTCTTTTGGAGACAGGGTTTCTCTGTGTAGGCCTGGCTGTCCTGGAACTGATCTGTAGACCAGGCTGGCCTCCAACTCACAGAGATCCACCTGCCTCTGCCTCTCAAGTGCTGGGATAAAATGTGTGTGCCACCACAGCAGGCTCATGTGTGTATTTTTTGTAAGATTTATTTATTTATTGCATGTGTGTCTTAGCTAAGTTTCTACCACTGTGGTAGTGACTGACCAGAATCAATGCCCTGAGGAAAAGCTTTCCTTCATCTTAACTCTCAGGTCCCACACCATCTCTGAGGGAAGTGGGGGCGGGGCACAAACTCAAGGCAGGAACCTGGAAACAGGTACTGAAGCAGGAGCCACAGAAGGGCAGGAGCCACGGAAGGGCAGGAGCCACGGAAAGGCACTACTACTGCCTCTCTCCTCATGGCTTGCTCAACCTGCTCCTTTGTTTGTTTGTTTTCAAGGCAGGGTTTCTCTGTGGCTGTGGAGCCTGTTCTGGACAGACCAGGCTGGCCCCGAACTCACCGAGATCCACCTGCCTCTGCCTCCTGAGTGCTGGGATTAAAAGCACAGGCCACCACTGCCCGGCCTCAACCTGCTTTCTTACAGAAGCTAGGACCATCTACCCAGGGGTGCACAGCAATCATCCCACATGAGATGGGCCCACCCACATCAATCATTAATCAAGAAAATGCCACAGGGTAATACAAATCCTTAATCCCAGCACTCAGGAGGTAGAGACAGGCGATCTCTGAGTCCAAGGCCAGCCTGGTCTACAGAGTGAGTTCCAGGACAGCCAGAGCTACACAGAGAAACCCTGTCTCAGGGAAAGAAAAAAGGAAGGAAGAAAGGAAGGGAGGAAGGAAGAAAGGGAGAGGGGGAAGAAAAAAAAAAAGAAGAGAGAGAGAGAATGTCCCACAAGTTTGCCTATACTCATGCTTGAAGGCAAGCACTCTACCAACTGAGAACCAGCCTGAGCCTGTGGTACTGTCAGCCCTTGCTGTCAAGGTCCAGACCACCAGTCCTTGCCCTTCCTGAATCTTGGCTTTCAGCTTCTTGGGACACCCTCTGCCATCCCTCCACTAAATCCTTTTAGGTGAGTTGGTCCTTGTCACTGGCCTCCAGATGAATTGTACCAGGCTGGCAGAGGACAGTTGGTAGCTTTGTTGAACAGCTTGGCACCTGAGAGGTAGCTGGAACTTACCACTAGGGGGAGGAAGAAGGGAGCTGCTGGGTATTGACATCCTCGTCCCTCTTCAAATCCCTAGCTGAAAGCAGCAATGGTCAGATCATTCAGAGTTCAGAAGGCGTAAGGAATGCTATGGTTAGCCAATGAGAGAGAGCAGGAGTAACGGCGTATGACTGTCAAGGCTATGAAAGAACTGTGGTTTCAGCCTCCCTGCCATGGACAATGACATTTCAGGGAATCTTGTGGAGTTGGCCATGAGGTGAGGTGTTGAGGCCACCTGCTCAGCCAACCCTGGGAGTGGGCTATTTTCTGGGCGGCTCCTGGGCACCAATCAAGCCTCCAGGCAAGAAGCAAGCCAGCTGACATCTTGATCACAGCTTCCTGAAGGATCCTGAATTGGAAGCACTTGGCTAAGGCTCTCCTAGAGCTCTGTGGAACCAGCCAGGGAAGACACGGTTCTCAATGCAGTGCGGGTAGATTGTGCCTGCATGCTGATGACGGATAGAGATGAGGCTCACACGGTGCTGGGATCACAGGAAAGCCATCATGGATGGGATGATGGGATAAGGTGGTGTGGCTCAGCCTTGCCTCAGCGGGACTTCAGAGACCACAGACAGCCACACAGAAGCCTCAACTTTCCCTGCTTGGGGAAAAACAGAAGGCGAGTCCCTCTGCATGCCGAGGAAAGAAGTCCAAAACACTGAGAACAAATGCTAGCTTCCTCCTCATCGTCTGCTGTGTCCTGCTTTCTCCTTACAAGATCCAAAAGAAATGAACAGCCCCTTTAACAGCCAAGGTCCCAGGATTTCTGACAGTACCTACACTGATGGTGATTGTAGTCTTTCCACAAAAAGAAAGAAACTAGAAAAACAAACAAACAAACAAACAAAAACCCTAAAGGACCCAGAGCCTAAAACAGAACCCAGGCTAGAACCCAGATCAGGCCCTCCTGCAGTCTCTTAGAGCATTTCTGAAGAAATGAAATATTGTCTTTGCAAAACACCCAGTAACTCCCCTGTTGGGTGTCTAGGGTAGGGCTGGGCTGTAGCTCAGTGTCAGAACACTTGTTTTGTATGCATGAGGTCCTGGGTTCAATCCCCAGTGCTGAAAACAAAAACAAGCCACAAAGGAGCCCAGGGTTCTGGCCCAGAGCTGTCCTCCTGCCCTGGTCAGAAGGCGCCCACCCCTCTCAGGGAAGGCAGGCTCCGAGCTACACTCATAATGTGGGCACTCAGAGACCAGCACCATGTCCCTCAGGGAAAGGTAGGCACAGAGAATTTCATGGTTCTCTGTCTCCTGCCCCAGCCTCCTGAGTGCTAGCATTCCAGGCATGGACCACTCACTGCACCTGAATGTGCCTCACTCCCTCACCTACTGTTCCCACTGGGCCTCCTTCCTAAGGCTCTTAGGGACAGCACCTCCCTCCAGCCCTGGGGAGGTGCCCTCCGGCACTTCCCAGATAACCCACTCCTTTTCCCTTAGATGCTCTCCTTTGGGCAATTCCTGAAGCGTGGCCACAGTACTGTGGAGACTACTGTCCTGCTGTCACAGTCTCTAGGTGTGGGACTCTCACCCTGACTTACTCCATCCCGATGGTGACAGGAAGATTTTCTTCCCCTTTGTCTCAGAGTCCAGGGTTTATGGAAGGACCAAGAAGGGAGGGAACCCTGTCCAGCCCCCCCATAACTAATGCTTCCTCTAGGAACCCCATTCCACAGCTGCCCAAGACCCTTGTGATCACCCCAGCACAGATCTCAGACTGTGGTGGCTGCGCTCTACCTCTGTGGTTGCCACCATCCCTGGGTTGCCTGAGGGAAAAGCATATCTACTCCAGCATTCTCTGCCTGCTGAATTGACATGGGCTAGTTTGACCTACCCTGCGGCCTCCTGGAGAGCTGGGTGACCCTGGGGTGTAGGCAAGTTTTCCATCTAGACCACTGATAAGTTCTGTCCCACCAGCGGCTGGCCAAATAACCAATACAAACACTCGATATTAATTATAAGTGCTTGGCGGATAGCTCAGACTTATTACTAACTAGCTCTTACAGCTTAAACCCATTCTATCAATCAGTGTGCTGCCACGTGGCTCGTGGCTTCACCTGTCTTCCAGCATGTCTTGCTCCCTCTGTGTCTCCTGGTGACTCTTCTAACTCCATCCTTCTTCCCAGTCTCTCCTGCCCAATCGCTCCAGCCCACTATAGACCAGCCAGCTCTTTATTAACCAATGAGAGTGAAGCCTATTCAGAGTGAAGAAAGACTTGCTAGGGAGCTGTTATCCATACTGTGGGGCTCAGAGAACTTCAGAGTCCGTCCCAGGCTAGGACAGACAAACGGTGAGACACAAGGGGCATTCCAGCCAATCCCCTGACCTCAGGTGTGATGGTTCATGCTGGCAATCTCAGCATTCAGAAAGCTAGGCAGGAGGATTGCTGTCAGTTCAAGACCGTCTGTGAGCTGGAGATCAATGTCTGTGTAGCTGAGTGGTGGCATCTCCCACAGTCTGGACAGCCTGTGGGGAGAGGAGGAGCGTGCATGACACCTGTCACATCAGGGTGACAAGAGCTTGAAGGTTACAGAAGTAAAATCCTTTAGTCAACCTCCAGTGAGGAGAATTTTCCAGAAAGAGAAACACAAGGAAGCCAAGGGAGCTTGAGTGGGTGACACAATGAAGAGGCAGAACTCAGGAGTGTGACTTGTGTTTCTACAGGTCTCTGGCACTGAGAGGAATGACTGAATCTGTGACCAGTCAGATTTGTAGTCCTGAGTACTCCTGCAGTCATGCTACCAGACTCCAGAGGTCAGCAAATGTCAAAAATGGGGTGCTAGGTGCTAAGCATTTGCTACAGCGCCACCTGCTGGCTGGCCCTAACTGTGGCGAGCATTAGAAATTGTTGCAGGAATGGGGAAGGGTCTGCTGTGAGGAGACTGCATTGAGATGACCTGCCCTCCTGAGAAACAGCTAGTGCCCGATTCATCCTGATCAGAATGGCCAAAAACAAAACAAACTAACACACCGGGTGTTGTGGTGCATGCTTATAGTCCTAACACTTGGGAGGGGAATTCAGAAATAATGGGCTAGAATGAGGCTGTTCATAATTCAAAAATGCAAAAATATATGCTTTGGAATAGGAAAAGGGGTTCCTGGTGCCTGTCCTCCTGGAGAAGGGCTGGATGTCATCCAGGTAATTTTCAGTACTTTTTTTTTTTTTTTTTTTTTTTTTTTTTGTATTTCTTTTGTGTGTTGGGAGGGCTGTTTTGAGGCAGGGTTTCTCTGTACAATAGTCCTGGCTGTCCTGGAAAACTCACTTTGTAGACCAGGCTGGCCTGGAATTCACTGAGATCCTCCTGCCTCTGGCTCCCAAGTGCTGGGATTAAAGCTGTGTGCCACCACCGCCTGGCTGACATTCGGTACTTTGATTCTGTAGGGGAGGGGATGACTTTTGGGTTGACTGAATCCACAACTGAGCAGAGATGGAACCAACTGATAGAAAATAAGTCATGGGATAGAGAGGAGAGATGGCTTAGGTGTTAAGAGCACTTTCTGCTCTTGCAGAAGACTGGAATTTGATGTTCAGCACCCATATTGGGCCTCACGCCACATAGCTGAGCTGCAGTTCCATGGGATCTGCTGCCCCCTTCTGGCTTTCATGGACACTGCATACATTCCTATGAGCAGAGCAGGAGACCTGGCCTACAAAGCAAGTTCCAGGACAGCTAGGACTATTACACAGATAAATCCTGTCTCCAAAAACCAAAGGGGGAAAAAGGCATCTTTTAAAAAATCATATTGTGGGGGATGGAGAAATGACTCAGGGGTTAAGAGCACTGGCTGCTCTACCAGAGGTCCTGAGGTCCTGAGTTCAATTCCCAGCAACTACAGATGGCTCACAACCATCTGTAATGAGATCCAGCACCCTCTTCTGGTGCACAGGCATCCATGTAGGCAGAACACTGTATATATAAATAAATAAACATTTTTTTTTTTAAATTCTAGCTTGGCCTGGAGGTGGTGGCGCAATCCTTTAATCTTAGCACTTGGGAGGCAAAGGCAGGTGGATCTCTGAGTTCGAGGCCAGCCTGGTCTACATAGAGAGCTCCAGGACAGCCAGGGCTGTACAGAGAAACCTTGTCTTAAAACAAACAAACAAACCATGATGCAAATGGCTCATTCCCTCAATAGATCCCATAGGAAATGTCAAATTCTCGTTTAAAATTATTTTATTGTCTTACTGGCTCCTTATTAATGAGCAAGTTCACAAAAGACTTTGGCTAGAGTTCAGTTTTATTTGTATAAGGATTACAATTTGATGTGTTTGAAAATTATATTTGTTTTGAGCAGGTGTGGCGACACACCTGAAGTCCCAGCACTTGCAAGCTGAAGGCAGGAGGATCAGGAGTTCAAGGTCATCGTCAGCTACATAGCAAATTTGAGGCCAGACTGGGATATGTGAGATTCTGTCTCACAAAATGAAAACAGAGAAGGGGTGGAGAGATGGCTCAGCAGAACCCTGGCTGCTCTTGCAGTTTGTTCCCACACCCACATGGCGGCCCACAGGTCTGAAACTGCAGTACCAGGGTTCCCATGCCGCCTTCTGACCTCCATGGGCACCAGGCACCCACGTGGTGCCCAGGCACACATGCAGGCGAAACACTCAATAGTTTTCAATTAAAAGAGCAGAAGTTAGTTTATGCTTATGCCACATGCTGAGACCCTTGGTCCTGAAGAAAACTTCGGAGTGGCCCACACCTTCCTGTCCCTCGGTTTGTCCAGGTGGGACAGAACTTGTCACCTCTGTACAACCCTGAGCGAAGGGCTAGACTGGCAGAACGCCATAGACGGCTGGATCAAGTCTCACTACCGGTAACACAGTCTGCTAGACAACAAGTGTAATCGGTGTACACAGTGTAGCTGACTCCGTTTTGTGATCCTCCTGTGTCAGACACACACACACATATACACACGCGCGCGCAGCGGTGCAATGGGAAGTCTTATGTAACTTTAGGATGTTTTCCATTTTCTCTTTGACTTTCTGTTCTCATCTCTCACCCCATCCTCAGGATACCAAGAACAGGAAGCCGGTCATTTCCTTTATCCCCAGAGTCACATGCCTGGCTCATGAGTGTGAAGAGAGGACAGTGTCTCAAGGGGTAGAGGGGCAAGGAATGTGGTGTGTTCAGCAGGAAATGGTCCCCAACTCTGGAGGACTGAGAAGGAAGTGAGGGAACTGGAGGAGAGAGGCTGGAATGTCTGGACTTCCTCTTGGCCTCAGAGCGACACACCCCTTGCTGGAGCAGGATACCTGTTTGTTTGGTCTCTACTTCTCAACTAAAAACTTCCTCTGCTAAGAATTACATACTGAATCCTACACCGCCCGTGATCCTGGCGCCACCTTGTGGTTATGTCTGGAACTGCACACCCAGAGAGCACCAGGACAGTTGTCAGGTCCGGCACCCTCCTTACGCTCATTTTCTTTTTTTCTCATTTCCCATTCTCCTTTTCTTTTTACTTGTGGCCCTGGGTATGAAGACCAGGCCTCTTCACTTACCAAGCGAGTACTCTGCCACCGAGCTACACCTGCCACCCAGCCTTCTTTTCCATTTATTGAGCACTGATCATATGCAAGGTTCTGTGCACCCATGTTTACCTTAGAACAGCCTTTACAGGCCATTGATGTTCCCACTACAGATACAGAGAACAAGGCACAGAAAAATGGCTTTCCCCCAAGAACACAAAAAGCATTTTCTGTACTGGAGAGGGGCTGTGGTCCTGCATGTCTGAGCTTAGGACAGTTCGGCTCAAATCCAAGTGTTTGGGTGCTGTAAAAGACCCTGAGCCTGCCAGGCATTGGTGGCACATGCCTTTAATCCCAGCACTCAGAAGGCAGAGACAAGCAGATCTCTGTGAGTTCGAGGCCAGCCTGGTCTAAAGAGCAAGTTTCAGGACAGCCTCCAAAGCCACAGGAGAAAGCCTGTCTCAAAAAACAAACAAACAAACAAACAAACAAACAAAAAGACCATGAGCTGGACACAGGGATGTCCTGTTGTCTAGCTTCAGACCCTGGCAATGCCTTCATTATGTGTCTGTCTCCCACTCAGGACTCTAGGCTTCCTGAGATCCCAAGATTTATCTGTTTCCTTCAATGCTATGTCCCCAAAACTCACAATGGATTTCAGGACATGTGTGTTGTCAATATATGTTGTGAATAAACAAGTAAGATAAACAATGACAGGATGAAGAGACTTGTCCTTACCCAAGAGGCCTTCACAGCCCAGAAAAGGACAGATTGGTAAAGGGCACCAAACACCCACATACCCAGAGTGCTTTGCAAGAGGGAGGCACAGGAGTCATGGGAATCCAGAAGAGGCATGGTGGGGTGCAGGACCTTCGGGGCAAGCTTGCTGGAGGACATCATAGTGGAGCAGAGACTATGGGGAAAGGTGGAGGGGCTGGGGAGATGGCTTGGGTAACTCGCCACACAAGTCTAAGGACCTGAGTTCAGGTCCCCCAGCACCCATGGAAAAATACTGGGCAGCCGCATGCACCTGTGACCCGCGTGCTGAGGAGGCAGAGATGGAGGACCCAATCATAGTTGAATGTTCAGTAGGAGACCCTGCCTCAAAAAATAAGGCGGGGCACATTTGTGAAAGGTGCCTGACACCATCCTGCAGCCACACACACAGACACTGTGTGAGATGCTTCTCTATGGCTGAGATAAACTCTGTGGCCAAGACAACTTACAGAAGGGAGTTTTTACCTAGGCTTAGGGCTCCAGAGGGTTAAAAGCCATCCAGTGGCTTTTTCAGGACAGCAGGTGGTGGACAGGAACATGAAAGCAGGTAACAGAACAGTCACAGTGGGAGCAGCTGAGCACTTACACACTAAGCCGACACTTCCTGCCCAAACAGCGCCACCAACTGGAAGCCACGTACTTAAAACCCGAAGACTACAGGGCACACCTCATCAAAGCCAGCACATATGCATACATGTGTGTACACCTGCACACGTGTGCACGCTCAAAACCACACACTCAGAGGAAGATAGAGGAGAAGCTAAAAACAGCTCAGTGGGTAAAAACACTTGCAACACAGACCTGATGACATGAACTCAGCCCCCAGAACCCGTGTGAAATACTAAATACAGACACACACCTGCAATCACAACATTCCTATGGCAAGATGGGGCTCAGAGACAGGAGAAACAGTCAGCAACACACAGCATAACAACAGAAACAGTGAGAGATCCTGCCTCAAAAATAAGGTAGAACCAGGCAGTGGTGGCCCAGCACTCGGGAGGAGGCAAAGGCAGGCAGATCTCTGAGTTCAAGGCCAGCCTGGTCTATACATCGAGTTCCAGGGCAGGCTCCAAAGCTACAGAGAAATCCTATTTCAAAAAAACCATTTTAAACCTCCCCCCCCCAAAAAAAACAAAAAGGCAAGATAGAGCTGGGTAGTGGTGGCCCACGACTTTAGTCCCAGCAGTAGGAGGCAGAGTCAGGCAATCTCTGTGAGTTTGAGGCCAGCCTGGCCTACCAAGTGCTGGGATTAAAGGTGTGTGTCTCCACACCCGGCTTTGCGGTGCACACTCCTGCTGAGCCATCTCTCCACACATACACTTCCCCACACACACATGAATAATAGATGAAATAAAATTAAGAGAGAAAGTGGAGCACTCCGGGAGAAGGCATGAAACTGAAGGGGAGCTGTCCACCGTGACTCCCGAGTCAATGAAGAAAAAAGGGGGAGGAAAGACCAGCAAGTGATTTGATCTAGAAAGCCACTTCCCCTGACAGTGCGGGGACTCCTCCTGACCGTGTAAGAATGTTTCCAGGATGAGATCCATAGCACAGAAAGCCTGAGACTGACCACAGAAAGCACAGAAAGCCTGAGACTGACCACAGAAACCGAATGCATTTCCAAGGCATGGCCACCAGGGGACAGTAGAGGGCCCCAGGGAAAGGCATTGAAACTTGCTAATGTGTAGCTCATTCTTTGCCCCAGCAAGTACATCTTAAGCACCTGCTATGCTCCAACAGTCAAGGAGCACGGGAGACACAGCAGACGACAGCCCAACCATGTGCACACTCATGTGTTTGTAATGTATGAATTCCAGACGTGTTCTTTTTTTGAGAAAAGCAACCTGATGTTTTGTTTATTTTTGATTGCACATTACTTAGTTTGTGCATGCAGAGGAGGGGGGTATATGTGCCACTCACTGGTGTGGAGGCCAGAGGACAGCTTTCTGGAGTTGGTTCTCTCTTTCCATTATGTAAGCTGTGAGACTTGAACTCAGACTGTGAGGCTTGGAGGCAACCACCCTAACAATGACCCAGCCCGCTTGTCTGTATTTACGGCAGTTCTTAAACATGGGAGAGGACCAGCCAGGCATGTAAATGCATGACGGAAGAGAATTGTGAGTTTGAGGCCTGGGCTCATTGTGCATGTGTGAGAGAAAGAGAGAAAGTAGAAAAGGGAACAGGAAATGGTTTGCAATTTCAAATAGGGCAGTGTGCAAAATGACCGTCGTCCCCGTGTGTGGCGCTCGCCTTAAATCCCAGCACTTGAAAGGCAGAGGCAGAAGGGTCTCTGTGCGTTTTAGGCCAGCCTGGGCCACACAGTGAAACCCTGCCTCAAAAAGAGAGAGGCCCCTATGATTGGCTAGTGCAAGTTCCAGTCTCTGACCTTCAGGCAGGCTTCATTTGTGCAATCAAGGTCTCACCACGCCTTTGAATAGGATGTGGGGGGTGTGGTGGTGCGGGAATGAGGGCCTCTGAGGAGGGGGTGTCTCAGGTAGAGAGGGCAGTAAACACAGAGGACCATGGCAACATGGGATGCCAGCGCCTAAGGCTTTAAGTGGGTGGAGGTGGGCCGGCAAAACGGAGGCTGCCAGATGTGGGGCGGCCAGTGAGTGCCAGGGGAAGCTGTGGCATCAGTGACAAAGAGGAGGCACTGGACCGCCTGTCTGTCGTCAGCTTTGAGTTTGTGTCCCATTACCTGACCACACCACTCACGGTGCAGAGGAATTAATATTTTCTATCAATCCTGTAATTATCCCGTGAATAGCACAAATAATGCTGTGTTATGTTATGTGTCTGTTCAGAGCATTCCTTTGTTACATGTAAACATTTAAAATGTGCTGTGTTCTTTGCAATCTTTTTACTTTTTTATTTAATATGATGGAAACCTAAAATGAGAAGCAATGGGGAGGTTTTCTTGACCTCCATGATGCCCTAGGTGGGGGGGGGGAGGCTGGCACTCACACCCACACACAAACACACCCTCCCACCCTCAGGATATCTCTCACTCACCCACAGAACCCAGCCGGAGCCTAGGGCTGAGACCTAGTCCCCTGCCAGCTCAAGGTGACCTTGGGTAAGTCACAACATCATTTCCCACTTTCTCCCTCTCCTGGCCCTAGATACTGTAACACAATTCATTTGGCATTTGTGATCCTTAATTACAAAATGGGCGGAGACTAGCGTGTCCGTTTCACAGACAGGTAAACTGAGGCTCTGAGCAGTACCTTCTCAAGGCTGCTGAGCAGGAAATCTGAAGGAACTAGGAAGCCCCCATGGCTTAAAGGAGAACAGGAAGGAGGTGAGGGGTGGCTTGATGGTGTAAGGCTTGTGGGGCCCAGGGCTGTCCTCAGCAAGACAAGAAAATGAAATAGAGAAGGGCAGAAGAGAACTGACACCGACTCTCTAGGGCACTGTGACCTCGGGCCAGCCCGGGCCTAAGGCCCCGCCCTGCATATAGTTAGCTTAGCTGAAGGAGGAACCGGGCACAGGCTCCACAGTGGGAGTGATGCTGGCTCTTCCCTTCCTTGTGATGCTGATGCTGCAGTGCTGAGGGATCCAGGCGGCGAAACCACCGCCTGCCTGTGGTGTTGTTGTTGTTACTCAGTCGTGCTGAGTCTTGTGATCTTGGAGAGAGGCAGCAGGATGGGAGGTGGCCCCTCAGTCAGACCAGCCTGGCCACCCCCGGCTTGGGGACAGTGGTTATTGGCAGCCACTCCTGCCTGCTGTTTCCCTCACTCCGGCAGGTGTTTTGTCCTTTTGGTTTGGTTCTCTTGTCTTTTGGAACCTTCCTAACCCTGTTGTCCCCACCTCCCGTTGCCGGGGTTACAGGTGTGTACCTCCCGTGCTTGATTTAGGGTGTGCAGGGCATCGAACCAGGCTTTGCATATACCAGGCAAGCGCTCTGGGAACTGAGCCACCGCCACCCTGCTGTGGTTTGCAGGTGTAAACTCATCCTCCACTCCTGAGGCCTCCTGAGTGAAGCCAGCACGGGACTTGGCTCCCGCACTCTGCTCTCATCAAGTGCCTGGCAGGCACTGTCCCCCGCCCCCCGCCCCCATAACACATAACACATAGGAATTAGGCAAAGATCCTAACACTCCAGGGGCAGAGGCAGAGGCAGGTGCCTTTCCAAGTTCGAGGCCAACCTGGTCTACTGTGTGAGATCCAGGACAGAGAAACCCTGTCTCAACTCCCTCTGCCCCGTCCAAAAAATGAAAAAAACAAAGAAACTAGGCAAAGACTCAGTGGAGAGAACCAGAGGCAGTCCCAGAGAGATGCTCTGAAGGCATCCAAGTTTAATCTAGCTAGCCTGCCCAGCAGCAGCCGTGGAGAGCCCTCACCCCACTGCAGCTTACGGAGACCCCAGATCTCACACTGGCCAGGCTTCTGCCTGAAGTCCCTGGGGAGGTGAGATGAAGGGACTGGGCCACTGCCTAAGTTGGGCCAGGGAGGAGAGCTTGCTCTATGGGAGAGGCCATCAGCTGCCCTCCGGAAAGGTCTGCAGGAAGGACGTGAACCTGCTTGGAGTTCTGTGTACCCTCCCTTGTGGCTCCTGGGAGGGGGCAGGGTGTACTGTATCATCCCATGGGCACCAACCTGGGCACCCATGCCTACCTTTGCCCTGGCCCATCGCTGCTCTCTGCGGCCCTTGTCTCCCGTGTGCTAATGGGCCAGAGCTTGAGCACACCCGGGCACAGGAGGTGCCCCTAACGGTGACTGAGAAAGCAAATGAAGACCATGCCAAAGTGAGAGGTGTGGATGACAGGACAGGAAGCCCCACCTCCCCCGGAACAGGACAGGAAGTCCCGCCCCCCCCCCAACAGGCAGCAGGCCTCCATTACTGAGTGCGAGTTTCTAGCTCTGAAGAGCTAGGTAGCCCTCTAGAGTTGACCCAAACTAAGGCAAGGCATGAGGCCTCTGAGCCTCCCCACTTATCAGTTGGGGAAGATGGCATGTTCTTGTCCCTGAGAAAGGGACACTGGGCTGAAATCTAAAGTATGAGAAAGAACATTGCAGAAAGGAGATGTGTCGGGACGGAGGGCTGGGGGGACAGTGACAGAGGTGACAGAGACCAGTTAAGAAAGGCCAGGTAACAGGAGCTGGGAGCCTAGTTAGTTTATCCCAAAACCAATTCAGACCTGAGGGGCTTCCTTTGGGAGGGGCCCTTCAGCTTGGCACCCCCAGGAGAGACAGCACAGAGATGAGCCACTAACTGTGAGCCTGAGGCCCGGAGTTCAGGTTCCCAGACTCTGCCATCCATCTCAGTGTTGCCGCGGACAGATAGGAGACAGAGACAGAATTCCTGGAGCTCAGGGCCCAGCCAGCCTCAAGTAAGCAGTGGTGCATCAGACCCTGTCTGAAAGAAAGTGGAAGTGGGGGGCCGTCACCTGAGGTGGTCACGTGACATACATGTATCAAATGTGAACAATCACGAATATTATGCATGCAAGTTATGTGGATATTTTATTCTATTTTATTTTGGGGACAAGGTCTCACTGTGTATGTAGCCCTGGCAGGCCTGGGATTCAATTCACTCTGTAGACCATGCTGGCCTCGAACTCACAGAGATCTGCCCGCCTCTGCCTCCCCAGCGCTGGGTTTAAAGGCCTCCAACACCACTGCCTGATGCACTTTTATTTTCACATGGGAGAAGAGCTGGGCTGAGGCAGGCGAGAGGGCGAGACCAAGGTGAAGGTTGGGAGACTCAGCCGCAGGATGAAGGGTGTGGCTTCGGGTGATGGCTGATGAATAGAAGGGGAGAAACAGAAAGCAGGAAGTTGGGGCCTTGAGGCCAGCCTGATCTACAGAGTGAGTTCCAGGACAGTCAGATCTGCATTGTGAGACTGTCTCAAAAACAAGATAAACCAAAAATCTAAATAGTTACAGAAGCAGACTCTACCTGAGGGCTTCTTGGCACCAGACATGTAGCCCCTATTACCCTGTAGGATGGCTCTTTGAGTCCCCATCTTACAGATGAGCTAACTGAGGCTGAGTTTCTGGTTTCAAGGTTGGGGTCACTTGCTAGACTAGCACTACTCATCCAGTGCTATTTATCTGTTGTTTTGGTTTTGGTTCTAGTTTTTGAGACTGGGCCCTACACTATAGGCCAAGCTAACATGGAACTCACAGTAATCCTCCTGCCTCAGACTCACAAGGGCTAGGATTACAGGCAGGAGCCACCAGGTCTGGCTTCTGCTAACACTCTTTACTGTTCAAGGGTGTTCTTTTTCTCTTCTACATAAACAAAGTGATAGTGAGGCAGGAGAATAGACAGAATGACTTCCTAGGGGCTCTTGGGATCCTTGAAGCCCAGAGCTGTGAAGATTCCCACAGAGCGCAGGTAAGTAGCATGCTGGGGCACAGCCAGCTCATTAAGCAATTACTCGTGAGTACCACAGCCAGGAAGTGACCTCACTGGCAGCTGGATGCCACCACTGCTAGGAAGCCACATAATGGGAACAGTGATGGGGTCCAGTGGTGGAAAAGGCAATGCCTGTTAGATCTTGGTGTCAGCAGAAGGGACAAAGCTGGGAATGAGCAGGTGGAAGTTCTGGCCGGGGTAAATGGTGGTGGCACAATCTACCTAGCCTTGATGGACAGGTGACATGGGGCAGGCACTATGGCTCAGTGTTTAACATGCCTTTGATACCCTCCGGTCTGGAAAGTTGGACAGCTCACCACTCCATTTTCTCCCTTGCAGTGACTCAATCCAAGCAAGAAGCAGAGGGCAGAAGTGGGGTGTTAGCCTTCGGGTACTTTCTTTCTTGTAAAATAGGGATAGTTGGGTAGTGGAGGTCTAGGGGCCTTGCCTGGGCAGGCATGACCCCTTAGATTCTATCCCCAGCACAGTAGAAAAACGTGTGTGACAATCCTACCGCTCATAAGGTGAAGGCAGAAGGATCAGGAGTTCCAGGGAACAGATGAGGATGGCCACTAAACACAACCAGCTCCTAGAAAGCCCTGCTGACACGGAGATGTTATCTTCCATCATTTCCTGCCTCCCTCCAGCTGTTTACCAGCCAGCAAGTGCAGGCTTCTCTGCAGAGCCACCCAGCAGCTACTAGTGACATCAGCGGTGGCATTTAGGCATCCAGCTTCCTGCCTGCCCAGCTCCAGGTTCAGTGGGGAAAGGAGTGGTGGGTGTCTTGGCATCCCAGCTTTCAGGGCCCTGGAGTGCTTTTCAGGGCAGCTCGTGCTGTTTGTGGCTTTCTTGGTGGGTCAGTACCATGCTTGTGGTCTAGAGTTCACTGCCGGAAGTCTGGCTCCTTCAGCCTCTCTGCCTAATGTGAGCCTCCCGCCTAGAATTGCAGGTCTTCAGAAGCTGGAGGCCAGCCTGGGCTAGATCTTGTCTCCAAAAACAGCAATAAATAGAGGGACTGAGAAAGTGCCTGGGGATAGGAAGTGATGCTGGGCCCGCAGTAAGGGGCAGCAAGGGGAGCCCTATGGAGAGGGCAGGGTTGGAAAGGTGGCCTTTCTAAGCTAGGGTTGAGAGAATGAAGAACTAACTAGACGGGTGGGGAAACTGGGGGCAGGTGTGTCTCAAAGTCCCCAAAGCAGGAACGAGCTTGATGTATTTGCAGATCAGAAACATGATAGCAGAATCCACAGCACAAGGAGCAGGGAACAGGAGGAGAGAAAGACAAAGACAGACAGGGAAAGGCCTAGCATTCTGTTCTTGTCCACTGGAAGCCAGCCAGTAAGGGTGTCCTTTAATAAAACAAAGGACATGTCCTTGGGAATGACAGGGTAAGAACAAGATAGAGGCAGCGAACACGGATTCAAGGGGAGCGGACAAGGATGGGCTTCTGTCTCCTCAGTGCAGAGTGAGGCCAGGGCATCACGAACAAGAGCAGGAGGATATATTATTAGGGTCATACCAGGCCAAGTGTCTTACCTGGAGACACAATATGGTCCTAAGTGACTTGGCTTACAATTGGCCTTTATGCTCCTGGACGTTGTCATTTGAGTAACAGACACTTCCTGTCACTGAGACCAGAAAGGAGATCCTCAAGTGCCCCAGCCATAAGAGCAACTAAAGCCCCAGTGAAGTGGTTACAGCTGCCTTTCCTCTAACAAGCACCCTGACCAGGCAGGTCACCAAGGGACCCAACCCCTCCCAGAGCTGTTCTTGGGACCCAGCAGGGGGCACACTGGGATGTGAAGGCAGAAATCAGCCATGGCAGGGACTCTCAGTTGCCATCCTCAACCCGGGGTTTCTCTGGATGCACACCTCTGAACGTGGCCCTGCAGACCACGCCAGAACTGACCCACACTTGTCCAACTGTCCCTAGGCCTAGCCAAAGTGATGCAGTCAGCCTCTGAGAGCAGCAGAACCTTGAGTGGAAAAGCAGATGACTATGGCAACCACAGTCCTGAGTCCTGGCAGGTAAGTTCTGGGGCGGGGTGGGTGCTTAGGGAGAGGAGGAGGTTCCCAACTCTCACCTGATGCTGGGCTACCCCTCCCCCAACTGCCCTCCAGCCCAGCCGCCTGACTCAATTTTCTGGAGCAGGAATCCTGGGCTGGATCTGGGCTGGGATGGAACAAGGAAGGTTGAGTCTCCCTGTTCCCTTATCCTAGCCTAAGATGAGCCCTGACCTTGGTCTCTGAGCCTAAGTATGTTAGCAGGGATCATTCAAGGCCCAGACATAGTTCCTTCTGTTCCAAGCTGGGAGGGTCTGACGGGTCTAGAGAAAATGTTCCTACTTCCTTCTGAGTCAAAAGCACACCCCAAGCTCAACTTTAAAATCATAACAACCCTGGTCCATGAGCCCAAACAGGCCCCTAGGGTGGCTGGCTCAGCATCTCTCCCCCCTACAGTTCAGGCCTGAGTCCTCTGCCTGGAAAACCAAATGTGGAAAACTAAAGCCAATTAAAACCATGTGTGGTGGCACACACCTGCACTCCCAGCACTGTGGAGACTGAGGCAGGAGGATTAGTAGTTAGAGACTAGCCTGAGCTACATAGTAAACCTATGTCTGAGAAAGAAAAACAGGGCTGGGGGGTGTGGTTTAGTGGCCAAGTGTTTGCCTGCCCTGCATGTATTAAGGCTCTGGGTTTGTTCCCCAGCACCGCAAAATAAACACACAAATAAAGACTGATAACCCCCTTACATCTCCTTCTTACCTTGTGATACGTCTTTATCTTAGGAAATAGAGCTTAAAGGCCAAGTACATTTTCTGAGGCATTAGGTCCCCTCCCCCTCCTAGTCAGAATCCTCTTTTAATGCTTACTCTAACCTCTTGACCTCCTGTACCCAAACTGCCCCTGGGAGCTGGTAGGAAACAGACCGGTGGCATAGAGGCTGTCTGAGAGCTTAAGGACTGGGGTGTGGCGCCTTATGTCTTACCTGACCCAAGAGCAGGGCTTCAGCTGTGACATCCAAAGCTAAAGATCTCACGCCAACTGAAGCATAACAAGAGTCTGACTTCCTGGACATTGCCGGTCCAGGACGTCCAGGAAGCATCCTGGTGCAGTCCAGCATGTGAGGTTCAAATCCTAGACCTACTCCTAGCTCAGACACTGTGTTTATGACTCAGTGCCTCTGGGCCTCAGTCTCGTTGTCTGTCAGATGACAGTAACAGAAAATTGGCGAAGACAAAATGTGATGGTGGCCCTCAGGGGTCAGCAGAATGGCTCCGTGGGGTAAAGGGACCAGTTATACAACCTTAAGGATACGGGTTCCATGGAAGTCAAATAAAAGATAAAGATGGAGTTGAACTGCACAGCCACCCTTGGGTCTCCACATGCCAGCCACGGCAAGTGCTTACCCATCATGCTGACACGTCATTTAAAAAAAAGATTTATTATTAACTTTTATTACTTATTTAGTTGGATTTTTGAGACAGGGTTTCTCTGTGTAGCCCTGGCTACCCTAGAACTGAAACTCAGAAATCTGCCTGCCTCTGCTTCCCAAGCTGAAATTTTTAAAGGTGTGTGCCACCATCCCCTGGCTCAGTCATATAATTTAAAAGACAAAGCAAATCTCAAAGATTTCGTTTTTTCCAAATTTTACATATTTGTGTTGAGAGTGTGTTTGCACGTGTGTGCAGGTACCTTCGACTGTCCTGGATCCCTTAGATCTGGAATTATAGGTGGTTGTGAGCTGCCTATTGTGGATGCTGGGAACTGGACTCGGGTCTTCTGAAAGAACAGTAGGCATTTTCTTTCTTTCTTTCTTTCTTCCCCCCCCCCCACACACACACAGGGTTTCTCTGTGTAGCTTTGGAGCCTCTCCTGGCATTTTCTCTGTAGACCAGACTGGCCTCGAACTGAGATCCGAGATCCACCTGCCTCTGCTTCCAAGGGCTGGGATTAAAGGAGTGCACCTCCACTGCCTGGCGACAGTAGACACTCTTAACCACTGAGCCATCTCTCCAGCCCCCTTGAAAACTGTTGTAATTAAAACACTTCGTAAACTGTAGAGCGCAATCCTCCTGGCAGGGAACGGCAGCAGTTGGCGTTGCTGTATGGGGAAAGTTTTATCCGCCAGCACACAGCTCAGGGCAGGGATCATACTTCTCCAGCCTCACTCTGACTGTGCTCAGAGCCTCCCCAGAACCAGCACTAGCTCTCCGCGGCCGTCTTCCTGCAGGGAGATCAGGAGGGGAACATCTGGGTCTCCTCGGACTCCCGACTGCAGGGACCTAGACCAGACAGGGCAGAGGATGAGCGAAGAAAGAGAAACCGGAGAATGGAGCCAAGTGACTCCATGCCAGCACCTGGATTTACTGACCCAAGCAGCAACCAGACAGAGGGTGGAGCAGTTGGCTCCGCCCCTCTGACGTCAATGCCTGGGCCTCCCTCCCTTGCCCGCGGTGCGTTCCTAGGACCCACGAATCCCGTGGGAACTGCTGTGTCTGCAGCTGGTGCCCAGCCATGTAGCTGCGGGGAATGAGGCTGGAGCGGCAGGGCGGACCCAGGACGAAACTGCCCCTCACTCTGGGAGGGGACGGCTCTGGCTCGCGAGTCTTCCAGGGGACTGGACAGCTGCAGCGAGGGTGGCGAAAGAGGTGGGGGAGATGGGGTGGGGGTGGGGTGGGAGGACGAGGTGGGTGGGTTAGGGGGGCTCTGCCTCCAGCTAGCGGAGCAGCTGTGGGGCAGCCCAGAGTGGAAATGTACTCTCAGCTCCCTCTGCAGGCTGCTAACTTCAGAATCTGCGTTAATCGGTCCCCATGTGACTCTTAGGTATGCCTGTGACAAAAGTCAGCCTGCCTATGTACAGGTCTGAGACAGAGGGACACTGTAATTACTTTCCACCATTTCCTTACATTTCAGTTCAGACCTTGATTTCTCTGCCACCACCCTCTTCCCCTCCTGCTCTTCCTTCCCACCCTCACCCCACAGAACCTGGTCTGGTGACACAAGCTGAGATCCTAGTAGTTGGGAGAGGATCAGAGCTGTGACCACCTGAGGCCCTGTCTCCTCCAACCCCACACCCCCAATTGGGAGTGTGTCCAAAAGCTGTTAGGGATGAGTTGAGTTCTACTCATGAAAGATGGGTTGCAATGTCTTTGTAGAGGAGCCGCGTTGATGGTACCCCTTTAATCCCAGCTCTGGGAAGGCAGAGGCAGCTTGGTGTACAAAGCAAGTTCCAAGGCAGCAAGGGCCGTTACACAGAGAAACCCCGGGAGAGGTTGGGGGTAAAAGGAGAGAAGCCGTAGGATCGCCAAGACCAGGGAACCCATTCCTGAGCACCGCTCCTGTTCAGAGTCCAGCCACCCAGGCCCGGAGGGGACAGAAGTGAGTGCGCTCAACCCTTGAGCCGGCCGTGGGGAGATAGATGCCATAGCCACCTTTCCTCATCGTACCCACCTAGTTTCTCTGCCTGCTTCCCCTGCTTTGATGGCCCGAGAAGGGCTCATGGGAAGGAGGGCCTTCACTAGTTGCCCAACTGAGGGGAGTGAGGTCAGGCTCCTTCCTGTCCTTGACCCTGTAGCCACACTGTCTTCCTGTTCTTCACCATCTAGTCTTCATTCCTCCTGTGCTCCCTCAGGGCCCTGCCCTTCCCTCTTATCTTCCTCTCCCTGCTTTCTCCTCTTCTCCACCAAAATGAACAGACACACCACACCTGTCTGAAAGTTGACCCAGATTAGCAAGTTGGTGCTGTTTGGAGATTGTGGGCAGATCTTGAGTGAAGTCCCATGCCAGTCCCCTGAATGATGATGTATGGATGTTCCACACCAGCCCCCTGAACAATGGTACATGGATGTTCCACACCAGTCCTGGAAGTAGCTAGCAATCCTATGCAGATGAAAATAAAACAAAGCAAAACCCAGGCAGAGTGATGTGCACCCAGGCCACAGAGCCTGGTCAAAGTGAGATAAGGCTTGGAGCATTGGGTTCCCACTGCACCAGGCTGTCCTGACTGGAGAACAGGAGCGAACTCTTTGCCTTTATGAAGGGCCCAATGCAAAGCCCCATTCCAGGAGATCTGGTTGAGGCCACACTTGATGATTCCCTGCAAGATCTGGTTACTTCTGGGTAAAGGGACAGAGCTCAGTTGTTAGAGCACTTGCCTAGCTAGCATAGGTGAGGTTCTGGGTTCCATGGCCAGCACCACATGGACCGCAAACCTGTAATCTGAGCACACCCAGAAGTAGAGGCAGAAGGATCAGAAGGTTAATGTTATCTGAAAATTCTAGGTCAGTGTAGGCTACAGGAGACTGTCCAAAAGGCAAAGAAGGAACAGAAACAGAAAAAATACAGTATGCAAGTTCCTCAAAGAAATTTAATTGGAGAGATGGGTCTTGGAGTGAGAGCCCAGCTGTGTGCTTCAACCAACCATGTTAGATTCCAAACACCCAAAAGGCAGACCCTACTGTCTGACACTCCCACCGTGACACCCACTTCTGGCCTCCACAGGTGCCAGGCATGAAAGTATAGAACACACATACATGCAGGCAAAACGCCCATACACATAAAATAAAAATAAATTTTAAGCCGGGTGATGGTGACGCAGGCCTTTACTCCCAGCACTTGGGAGGCAGAGGCAGGCAGATCTCTGCGAGTTCGAGGCCAGCCTGGTCTACAAAGCTAGTTCCAGGACTGCTAGGGCTGTTACACAGAGAAACCCTGTCTCAAAAAAATAAAAAGTAAATGAAAGAGGCTAGTGAGACAACTGAGCAGGCGAGGGTTCGCGCTATAAGCCTGACAACCTGAGTCCAACCCGCAGCCCCATGACAAGACCCACAAGAAGGAAGACAAACACCAACTCTGTTGCTAGAGTTTCTTTGTCCTGCCAGGTCCCAACACCACTGCTTCAGACCCAAATAAGCACACAAAGATTACATATTTTAATTAATTATATATTTTATATTAGTTATAAAATTGTTGGCCGATGGCTAGGGCTTCTTATTGGCTAGCTCTGTCTTAATTATTAACCTATTTCTATAAATCTATGTATTTCCACATAGTCTTGGCTTACTGGAAAATGCCTGGCACATCCTATCTTTCCAATCTCTACGTGGCATCTTTTCCTGGTGCCTCTCTGCCTACCTTTCCTAGAATTCTTCTTGTCTCCTAGTCCTGCCTATCTTCCTGTCTCTATTGGCCAAACAGTGTTTTACTCATCAACCAATAAGAGAAACATATATACAGAAGGACATCCCCCATCATAACACCCAAAAGTTGCCCTCTGACCTCTACCAGAATATGCGGAATATGGCACACAGGCCCATATAAATACCATACATTTACACACACACGCACACAAAATTAATGTTCAAAAGTTCATAAACAGAATTTCAATACGATCCATTGACTCCACTAAGTGTGACATTGGGATTGAAGTGAGCATGTCAAGAGACATCCACACCCCATGTTTATTGTAACACTGTTCAAAGAGCCATCCACAGAATGGATAAACAGAACTTGGTTTTACATACACACAGTAAAATATCATAAAAAGGGGAAGCCCTATCTTTGTCACTACATGGATAAAAAGACAAAACTACATGATCTCATTCATAATATGGGCAAGAGATGACTCAGAGTTTCAGAGCCCAGCCTGAGATTCTGGAAGACAGGAATTCACTTGGACAGCTCACTACTTCCTATAGCCCCAGCTCCAGGGAGTACAGTGCCCTCTTCTGGTCTCCTTGGGCACTGCAGGTGCACACACACACACACACACACACACACACACACACACACACACACAATTTTTAAAATAGAGAAATGGTTCAGTGGTTAAGAGCACTGGCTTCCCAGCCAGAGGACACAAGATCAATTCCCAGCTCCCACATGGCAACTCACACCTTTCTGTAACTCTAGTTCCAGGAGATCCGGCATCCTCACATAGGCAAAACACCAAGGCACATAAAATAAAAATAATAAAATAATTTAAAAGAAAAAATATGGGCTGGAGAGATGGCTAAGAGGTTAAGAGCACTGACTGTTCTTCCAGAGGTCCTGAGTTCAATTCCCAGCAACCACTTGGTGGCTCACAACCATCTGTAATGAGATCTGGTACCCTTTTCTGGCTTACATGGAGGAAGAACACTATACATAATAAATAAATAAATAAATAAATCTAAAAAAAGAAGAAAAAAGAAAAAAATACATTGATGCACTCACAACATTCTTTATAATAGCCAGGAAGTGGATCCAGACCAAATGTCCATCAACTGCTGAACGGGTAAATAAAACAGGGATTATCATGTATCAGTAGAACATACTTGGCAGAACACATGCTCAGTATAGTTTGTGTGGATGGAAAGATGGGGGCGGGGCTCAATCACCTGCACTGGGAAAAAAAAAAACAAGGACTTGTTACACTTGTGCTACACTACAAGTGAATTTTAAAAACATATATTGTGTTTTTGCTTTATTCTGTAGTTTACATATGAATCTAATACATGGGTTTTGTCTTATAACTTTTTCTTCTGATCTGTATGCCAGCAGAGACTGCTTCTACCAGCAACAAAGACAGGTCGTCACTCACGTGGTACATCAGGCCTTCCCACATGCAGCCTTTTCCAATTCACTGCACCCATACCTGTCTGTGCCAGGTTCCTGCCCTTCTCCCATCACTCATAAGCTGTTCCTAGGCCAGGAATGCCAATAGGCACTGCATGATATACCAACCCTGAACACATAGTTTTGAGGACCTGGATTGAGGGTTAGTGAAGCTCGCTCATGCTTGGGTCCCATTTATAAGAGCTGTGATCAGCCAGGCAGTGGTGGCACACACCTTTAATCCCAGTGCTCTGGAGGCAAAGGCAGGTGGATCTCTGAGTTCAAGGCCATCCTGGTCTATAGAGTGAGTCCCAGGACAGCCAGGGCTACACAGAGACACCTTGTCTCAAAACAAAACAAAACAAAAACAAAAGGAAAGAAGGAGGGAGGGAGGAAGGAAAGAAGGCACTGTGATCAATTGGCAATGTCCACCTTGGCAGACTTGGAGCATACTGATGGGAAAGGCTGTCATAGGCTGGGGAAGGGACAAGACCTATGCTCTGTCTTTGCCTCAGGTGGCTGAGCTACTGCTGGGGCTGTATAGCCTCACTGCCAGGTGGCTGAAGAGCAGTCTGAAATGTCACTTCTGTGGGGACCAGATGGAACAGGGCTTCAAGTCCCAAGCTAAGGGATCTCATCCCTTTAAAAGGGTAGGTGATGCCACAGGCACTCTGGCAGGGGTGTGCGCTGTAGGCCCTGGTGCCATGAGCATCTATCTCGTTGTCTGGAGTCTGCCATGTTATCTAGATGAAGACATCTTGATTGGTCTTGACGTATGAGATGCAACTCAAGACACCACCCACACAGAAAAGTCTCTGAGATGAATCCAGAACTTTGCAGTCCAAACTAAAAAGGTTTATATTCTAGAAGCCAAGACTAAGGAAAAGGACAACCTAATTTTGTGGTGTTTTCTATTGTCGGTTTCATACTTTTTGTTTTTCTTGGTTTTGTTTTTTTAACAGGGTCTCACTATCTGGCCTAGAACTCACTATATAGACTAGGCTGGCCTTGAACTCATAGATTCGCCTGCCTCTACCACTTCAGTGCTGGAATTAAAGGCGTGTGCCATGATGCCTGGTGCAATTTTAAATAGCAAAAAAACACACTCTCAGCAGAAGACACATGAACGTGTGTTGAGAGATACTTCTGGAAAACGCCAAAGTGACCAAGGGAGACCCACACTTTGCTCCTGCTTCCCCTGATGCCGCCCCACAGCGGAAGCTAAGAGCATTGTGGAAACTGACAGTCAGGTGCCCATGGCTTGGGATGTGGCATTGCTCCATGAGGGGTCCAGGTGTCTGTTGACACCCTCCAATCTGTGCTTGTGGGTTCTGGTGACTCTTCAGCATCCTTTCTCCTCCCAAGCACTGCATCCTGACGTTTGCCCAGGTCTGTGGCAGCTGTCCAGGCCGCTCTGCTCCTCCTCTTCCTTCATCTTTCTGCTCTTTTCATCACTTTGGGGGTTCTGACTTGTGTTTTTTTTTTCTTCTACACACACAGAGAAAAAGCTGTTAATGCTAAAGAAAAAAGAGAGAGAAAGAAGAAAGGGAAGGGAGAAGAAAGAAAGGTAAAAAGGAAAAGAAGGGGTAGGTGGTGGTGCACGCCTTTAATCCCGGCACTCAGGAGTCAAGGCCAGCCTGGTCTACACAGCACAAGTTCCAGGACATCGAGGGCTACACAGAGAAACCCTGTCTAAAAACAAAACAAAACACAAAAACAAGACAAAAGGAAAAAAGGTAAGAAAGAAAATTGAGGGTTAGATTTCGCAATGCCACCTAAAATCTGAAGAAGGCAGTTGAAGAGTGTGGAACCAAATGTCTCCCTGGAACTGGGATCACAGGCATGCCCCACCACACCCCAGCTTTTTTGGAGATTATGCCTCAATGTAGATTAGGATGACCCAGTTAATGAAGGAGGGGAAGTCAATGCAGGAAAGTCCTGTCACCGGTGAGGGGAAGGGACCCGGGATGCTCAAGGGAGAGCAAACGGGTGCATCCCTGCAACCCCTCCAGCAGGAAAGGAGGTTGAGCCCAAGCACAGAGGCTGGAATGCTTGGAGCAGGTGTCGAGGGTGGAAGGAAATGTCTGTTTTCCTAGGGAAAGAGAAGCAAGGATGTCCCTAGAGAAGGGGACACAGGCAGAGAAGTTGGAGTTAAGAAACGGAAGGCCCCCTCTCTGTTCTCTAGGACTGGAGGTGGCTGAGTCACTCTGTAGGTGGTGGGCCTGATGTTACAGTGAGATCAGCAGGGCTGTGTCCCTCCTGAGCCCCAGTCAGCTGTGGAGGATTATTTGGGGTGTGGCTTTGCCAGGTGGAGGCAGTTTAATGATGGGAGAACAAGGGGGTGAGGGTGTATGCAAGGAAGTAATCCCGGGGATGGCCATGGACTCTGAGCTGGTGAAGGGAAGTCCAGTGAGAGAACGGAGGACCTGGTAGGTGAAGAAGCTAGTGGAGTTGGGACTGTATGTGTAACAGAAGAAATGAGAGGGAAGGCTGTATCAACAGTATACAGGCTAGGGACACAATTACCAGTAATGACAATGTCCATTACCTTGGCTGTGAGGACATGAAGTAGGCTGCAGGCCAAGAGCCACAGGAAGAGGGGATGGGTGAGCGCCTCTGGGAAGGATCACCTGTGTGTAATTTGGCTTCCCAAGTCAGCCTCTCAGGTGAAGTCCTCACTGGGACTTAGGCCTGGAGTTCAGCCAGACCTGGGCATGAAGTCTGTCCTTCCAGTTCTGAGGCTCCACACAAATGACTTCGTTTCTCCAGCCTCGGTTTCTCCTCCTGCAAAGTGAGCGATTGCTCTTGGGTCGAGAGATTATGCTCTGCAATCTGATGAGGTGTGGCGGGCATAATGCAGGGAGCACGCTGGGTGGTGTGGGTTTATTAAGCAGCCACACATCAGTTCCCAGAATGCTTTTTTCTGGGGTCCCAGAGCCGAGGTGCCGATGTAGGAATCGAGCCTCTCAATCAGATGGGATGAGTGGGAGAGCCTGCCCCTATTTCACTCCAGTCTTACAGAATAAGCAGCTGGGGTCCAGGCAGGCAAAGAGGTTGCTTTCTATCACTACAATGCTATTAGCACAGAGAAGAATCTCCCTTCTAAGATCAGCTGGAGTCATAATTAAGAGGGGAAACATGTACAGAGGCTCATCTGTAACATCCCAAAGCCAACTAGACTTAAGATGCACCCAGAGCGCATTGCCTTCACTCACTGGGATACTTTAAAGCTGGTTTTAATGGAAACAAAAGATCTTACTGGGCACACCTGTTGTGTTCTCTCTTAGCTCCCTACATTCCCCAAGTCACCCCTCAACCCATTGGGCAAACATGGAAGGCATCAACTTTGTGAATGGAGTGTTGACAGCAGGGTGATTCACAGTACATGTGTTGGCTAATTGCTCTCCCTAGCCCAGACAGAAGGAAAGAGATAGGCAAAGAGATTTGAATTTCCTTAGAAAACTTGATCAAGTATGTAAGAAGCACCCTAGTCTGGCTTGTCCCTCAATGGTTTTCAACCTAGCCGGTCCACCTGGGGCAAATCCCTCCTGGTCTCTATACCCCACACTCTCCATTTATAAATGAGAAGATGAAGACAGTGAAGGCCAAAGCCTGCTTATCTGGGACCTTCAGGTGCTACCATTATGTGGTCTGGTGTCTCTCTGGCTGCCCTGGCTCTTTGGGGACAAACACAGAGAGGTAGGGCAGAAGGGGGCCAGGCAGATTCATCATGCCAAGAAGCTGCCCTGGTCAAGCATCTCAGTTCCTCCTCTTTTCAGTCTATTTTCAGGCCTATTCAGGCCTATATTCAGGCCTATTTTCTTTTATCTCAGCCCATATCTGAAATGTCTTGTTTACTTCTCTGTCGTCTTTCTACAGTCAAAAGTTCTAAAAGAACAAGGACATTGCCTGCCCCATCTCAGAGTCCACCCTAGCATCTGGCACCTAATAGGTTCCTTGTGTACACTGGGAATGTTGACTGAAGAATGAATAAATTGAGGGATGGGTGTTGTGGGTGATGCCAGGGCTGTGTCAAGCATGACCCTGTGACCTGTGCCAACTTCTAAGAGGAGGGGCTGGAAATACAGTCAGGAGGCCTGAGTTCAAGCCCTATACTGCCAATTAGTGGTTGTATGACTTTGGGCACATCACCTGACCTCTGGAGCCTTAGTTTCTTCATCTGCATATCTCCAAAAATGATCTCACCTACTGAGGCATATTTTCGGGAATGAATGGTCACATTTGAAACATGTTAGCCCCTCCCCCCAGTCGCCTTCTGCTGGGGGATGAGCAGAAGCAAGCGACAGTGCTATTCTGTGTACTTTGCGATGTTTTGGGTTGGTTTTGGTGCTGGGGGAACAGACCCAGGCCCTTGCACTAGTATGTGCAAGCATTGGGAGCCACTTGGTCAAATGCCCAGGCAGGAGAGCGCTATGGCTGGACCTCGAACGCTTTCATCAGTGGCCACAGGGATCTTGGTGAGCCCAGGTTTCTGAGATAAGTCAGCCAAAAGAGCTCATGTCTTAACTTTCTGCTTTTTTGTGGCATTAGAGATAGACGCCTGGGCTGCTAGCAATCGGCCACTGAGCCACATCTCCAGCTCTACTTTATTAATTTTTGAAGTCAGGGTCACAGGGAGGTGGTGGCACACACCTTTAATTCCAGCACTTTGATCCCTGAGCTGTAGGCCAGCCTGGTCTACAGAGTGAGTTCCAGGACAGCCAGGGCTACACATAGAAACTGTCTTGAAAATTCAAAAAAGAAAAGGAAGAAGAAAAAGAAAGGAGGAGGGAGAGAGAAGGGGAAGGAAGAAGAAAGGAGGAGGAGGAGAGGAAGGAGAAAACGACTATAGGGTCTCACCACGTAGTCCTGGCTAACCCAGAACTCAATATGAGTAACCTTGAGTTTATGTCTCTTTCTGGGATGCTGGGATTACATGCCTGGTGTATATAGTTCAGGGATCAAGCTCGGGGTTCATATATGCTAGGTAAAACCAATCCAGCCACATGCATCCCTTTATCTGTTTGTGTCCATCAAAAGTATATATGAAAAAATAATGAGCCAACTGGTGGTGGCACATGTCTTTAATCCCAACATATGGGCAGCAGAGGCAGGTGGATGTCTGTGAGCTCCAGGCCAGCCTGGTCTAAATCGAGTTCCAGGACAGACAGGCTTACACAGAGAGACTGTCTCAAAAAACAAAACAAACAAATAAAAAGATAGCTCAGGGATTAAAGGATCTTGTCACCAAATCTGAGAATTTAAATTTGATCCCTGGATTACTCTCCACCCCCCTACACACACACAGAGAGAGAGAGAGAGAGAAAGAGAGAGGGAGGGAGAGAGAGGGAGAGAGAGAGAGAGAGAGAGAGAGAGGGAGGGAGGGAGAGAGAGAGAGAGAGAGAGAGAGAGAGAGAGAGAGAGAGTAAATAAATGTAAGGAATGGTGGTGGTGCATGCTTTTAATTCCAGCAATTGGAAAGTAGAGGCAAGCAGGTGTCTTGAGTTTGAGGCCAGCAGATCTGAGTTCAAGGTCAGCCTGATCTGCACAGGGATCAGTTAATGAGACCCTATCTCCAAATATAAAATAACAAAAAATAAAAACAAAAGAATATTTAAAGAGTTAAATTAGCAACCGACTTCACTGGGGAGAATAAAGGGGCATTGCTCAGGCTCACCCAGTGAACGCATAGTGCCTTCTCTCGGGGTTTCCAGGAGAGGGAAACGAGGGTAGCATTGTCCTGGCTTCCGGAAAGAAATGTGTGTTCTGGTCTGAGGCTGGCTAAGCTGTGTCCTGTCAGACCCTGGGGTATAGTAGCTGCTTCTAAATCCTAATTCTTCCTTCACTGCCATGTTACTCCTCAGCCTGTCTTACAGGAGAACGGGAGGATATGGAATCTGTTATACTGGGAGAATGAGAACACTGCAGTTAATAAATCAGGGTGACTCAAATACGATTTTTTTTTCTCCTCCCAACACATGTATTTTAAAATCTGAAAAAATCTGGGTAAATTCAAAACTGCAATAAGTCTCGGCCTCTATGTCTGTAAAGAGAGAGAGAGAGAGAGAGAGAGAGAGAGAGAGAGAGAGAGAAACCCAAAACACAGAAATATCTATTCCAGAAAGGCCCTGGATCTACCCAGATGGAGCGGAGAGAGGATGCTGCATAGGTTTTTACACCTCCATAGAGCCATAACGAACACTCACACACTACATGAGATTTGTAATAATAATGCCCTCTTTCTGAGCAGATTTCACCTCACCTAAAATGGAAGATGTACATCAGGCATTCTGTGGTTCAAAGGGCCAATCAAGGGAATAAATTAGAAAGGGGCCTCCTCATTTAACACTGCAACTTAACTTTACAGTAAGACCTCCCTCCCTCCTACCGCTGGAGGGCGCTGTCCCTCTAGATCCCGGCTCGGGCCAATCACAGGCTGCAGAAGTTCTTTAAAGACCAAAGGAGGGAATTCAACCGGAGGGAGGGGGCGGGGCAGAGGCGTGCCTTTCGGCCAATCAGAATCCCCAGGAGCCCTACTCCTGTGCAAAACTGGGTTGGCCAATAGTAGGGGTGGGACGAGAGGCGGGGCGGCTCCCGCTGTGTGACAGCTGTGCCGACCAATGAGTGTGCGGCCCGCTGCCTATAAGAATCAGCTGGGCCCCATCCACCTGGCTCTAAGGTCTGTTAGTCCTAGGCGCCGACGGAGGTGTCCCCTGGGTTTACCTCGCCGCCGCCGGGCCCCGCTCCCCGCCCCCAGTCTCGGCCGCTGCGCAGCCACTCTCACTACTCTCCTTGACTTAACCATTCCCGGGTTTCTGCCGTCGGGGCGCCGGGGCCGGGCGAATGATGCCGTCGGAGAGTGGAGCTGAGAGCCTGGAGCGGCCCGCTGCGCAAGTGGGGACGGATGCGTCCTTGGCAGTGGCCATGGCTGGGGCGGCCGGCGGCGGCCCGGACCCGGAGGCCTCCTCGGTCTCTCCGGGACGACACCAGAGCCGGCTGAGCTGGCCACAGGTGAAGCGGCTGGACGCGCTGCTGAGTGAGCCGATCCCCATTCACGGGCGAGGCAACTTCCCCACGCTGAGCGTGCAACCCCGACAGATCGTGCAGGTGAGGTGGTGTTGGCTGGGACGGTGTGTGTGTGTGTGTGTGTGTGTGTGCTCTGCCGCAAGATACCTGGAGTCTGTCATTGGCCTGGCAACTAGGAAAGCCAAGGACGGGGAACCTGGGCTACCAGCTCTGTTCTTCCCGCACCCTATTGAACTTTCCTGCCCACAGTTTTGGGGAGTCCTTATCCTCTGGGAACCACTCACCAACACCCTGGCTGGGAGATGAGGAAGGCACTAGATGGAGGCATCACCCCATCTGCACGCAAAGGCAAAAGATACAGCAACTGCCAGTGAGGAGTGTGTATGCTTGGCTCCAAAATAGCTTTCTTCCTCTACTCCACATCCTTGGACCTCCTGCAACCTCAGAGTTCCAGGGGCACTGTCCTTGTGTTCTCATAGCTCTTGGCTCAAGAGACCTAGGCTAGGTGAAACAGCTCAGAAACCCTTGGGAAGACTCCCTGCCTCCCACGTGCTTCAGCCAGACCCGAGACCCCACCCCTGAAGATAGCATCAAATTTCCATTTTAGGTGCTCCTGCTCCCTTAAGACTGGAAATGAAGGCCAATCCAAGGTTCAGACCCCAAAGCACCATCCCCCCTCCTGAGGAGGTATGGGGAAGGTTCTAGCAGCTGCTCCCTCCGTCAAACTCCATCTTCCTTTTACTTAACCCCGTATGACCTCAAACTTACTCTTTGGGGTTATAGCCTGAGCACTTCGGTATTCTGAAATACCGAGGGGGTGCCTGTTCTCTTCCCCCTATTCTAGCTAAGGACTCAGGTGGGACTGAGAGCTGCCTAAGACTACCTAGTGAGGTGGAGATAAAACTCGGGCAGGCGGGGGTGGGGGTGGGATTCCAGGAACTCCCTGGGAGCAGATGGTACAGGTTCCAGAGTTTGCCACCACTCCCCTGGCTCCTAAGCTCTTAGGGGAGTCTGATAATAGAAACCAGAAAAGTATAGTGATGCCTCCTGTGTGTTACTGCCAATCATGGGCTTTACACACAAACCGGGTGAAACTGGACATCCCCCTGCTACTATAGCCTCCAACAGAAAGGGAGGGTGGCTGCTGGGGGATGGTCTTAAGCTCCCTTCCTAGGAACAAGGAATGAGATGGAGGGGGGCGGGACGGATTCTCCTGGGCTGACTCACTGGCTGTCTCAGTGTAGCTGACTGAAGCATTCCTTTCTTGCCCGATGTTGTAGGGATTATTAGTAAACGCACTTTGGCTTGTTTTGTTTAGAGACAGGGTCTTCCTATGTTTTGCCTGGCCTCCTCTCAAATTTGTAGGCCCAAGTGAACCACTTGCCTCAGTATCCTGAGTAGCTGGGGTTGCAGGTGTATGCCTATTATGCTTGCTTTTCTCCTGAGGAAATACCATAGTCCCAGGCATGAAGGGATGGAAAGGTGGTGTCCAGCATGATCACACCTCCACAGGAACACTAAGGGCGCAAATGTGACTGGGTACCAACCTCTGTCTCCTAGTCATGTGAGGGAGCCAATTTCATGCATGGTATGGTCCTCCTAAACTAGGGACATCCCAGGACAGGGAACTGTTGGTTGTGGAGTAGGGAGGTGGCAGAAGCCTCAGGACTAGACTGAGAAGTTGGGTGTCTAGGTTCGTTGTTTATTCCCTCTGCTGGGTTTCATGGCCCCATCTGTGCAGTGGAAGTGAATTCGACTACTCAGCAATATCCTGTCTGGTTCCAGACTCCCAAGGGAACACAAGCCTTCACCTGCCTGTGTAGTCAGTCTGTCTCCTGGTGGGGAATCACAGCTAGCAGCTTTAGAAGCTGTTGTGATATTAAGGGTCTGGGGAGGGGGGTTCTTGCAGGACTTCTCCCCAGTGCTAAGTTGTCTCCTGATTCAAGAACGGAAAGCCTTCTACCTCCGCACCCAACAAGGTTTTCCCTACTGCAACAATCTGAGCAGCTTGTGCCTGGCTAGAGGGACCTCTTCTTAGTTGAGCCCCTTCTCTAACTCTGGAGACCACTTACCGTCCTTGTGACCTTGAACAAGTCATTTGTTTTCTCTCACCCCAGAGAATTGAACTCAGATCTCCAGCTGCAGCCAGAGGGCTTTGCAAGTCTTCAGTCTTCCTAAGGTCTCAGCACAAGCCCTGGACAGAGCAGTTTGGGGAATTGGGTGCCTCAGCATGGGAGAAGGAAACTACAGTCACTGACCCCTTCGTGGTTGGAAAGTCTGATTTGGGAGGCTGCAAGCTGCCCTGTAGTCCCTGGGTGTGGCAGTATCTGGGGACTGCCTGTCAGACTGGCAATAGTCATACCTGGGAAAGAGACAAGAGCCAATGGTTTGGCTGACACAACTGGCCCCATGGCCCTGACGCAGGGGATATAATGAGGGGATTGCTACTAACTCACTCACCTGGCCAGATGCCATGCCCTGGGGTGGGCATCAGCTGGGGAGCAGGAGTTGGCTTAAGGCCCAGCCAACTCACCTGAGACTCCAGGAGGGGGGTGGCCTCTCATTGGCTACCTGGGGACAGTTGCTGGGGTGTGCAATTGAAAGATCATATGCTGGCTATAGGAACTGGCCCTGTTTGGCTAAAGTCATTCCCAGCCCCTACCTTTTCATCACCAACTACTCTGGGCCTCTGTGATTTGAGGTTCATCCTCACTTTGAAAAAACAATGTCTAGTGGTGCACCTGCATTTCCTTCACTTAGGAGATGGAGGTAGGGGATTTGAGTTCAAGGACAACCTCAGCTAGTTAGAAGCCACCTTGAGCTACTGAGACTCTGTCTCAAAAAAAAAAAAAAAATATATATATATATATATATGTGTGTGTGTGTGTGTGTGTGTGTGTGTGTGTGTGTGTATAAGTGTGTGTGTATAAAATGATATATAGATAGGAATGGAGAAATTGGTTTAATTTTGATATCTGGTCTTGCTATATATCCTAGATTGGTCTCCAAATCTGAGAGATCCTCCTGCCTCAGCCTCCCAAGTTCTAGGATTACAGGTGTTCTCTGTCATGCCCAGCTGAAGTTTACAAGGGCAGGATTAGAACACAAGTGTATAGTCTGCTGCTTCTGAACCCTAACCTTAAATGTGGTGGAGAGGAGGGTAGGCTGTGCTAGGGGGTAGGGAGCCAAGTGTAGAGAGTGAGTTTAGCAGACATGACCTCCAAGTTCTTAGCAGCAAAACAAAAAGACAGACTTGGAATTGGCCATAGCTGGGTTTGATGTAAGGATGTGACTTCACGCCTGTGAACCTGTGTCCCCATCGATAACATAGAGATCATGAGGATCTATCCCCATAGGTTCTTGTTTGGTTGATGGGTTACTTGAGTTAGGTTTTGGTGCTGGGGATGGACTCTACACACATGTCAAGCGTGCCTTGTGCAGCTGAGCCACACCCAAGTCCCCTCCCCCACCACAGATTCTGCTGAGGTCCTGCATCTGGTACTTACTAAATACCTAACCCTGGTACTCCTCCCTTTCCCACCCCCATTACCATGACAACTCCTTCCGGAAGTCTTCCTGGAGGGAGCCGCCCGCCTCAGATTGCCCCACTGCAGCTTGCCTTCTCAGCATTTACACGCATTCTTCCTTCGCAGTAATTCCCTGGGAGGCTGGAGAACAACCTGCCCCAGAGCCCTCGCTGACTTGGCAACTAGGTGCGGTTGCAGAGTCACTGAGGGCAGGAATGCTGCCTGATCACTTTCAGGACACTGTGAAGGGCTTGGGGTTGCTGAGAAGCCTAATGTCTGTTCACCCCAGCCTCACTCCTCTCCCACGGATGCACTGCCCAGGGCTGTAGCTAAGATCCAAGTTCCAGGAGACGACTCACAGGTGTCCCTATCATGTGCCCATGCCATCACCCCTGGGGCTCCAGGTGGGGTCCTCCATAGCCTCCTGCCTCAGCCTCCTAAGTGGCTGGGATTACAGGCCCGCTCCACCACTCCCGGCTCGGCCCTGTCATTTCTGAATGGCTTCTGTTCGTGTAGTATTTGCTTCCCTGGTTCCTTGTGAGGGCAGACAAACAAGCAGAAAACAGTGTGTGTCATAGTCAAAAGAAAGAATGGGGTAGGAGAGAAGGCTCAGCAGTTAAGAGCACTGGCTATTCCCAGCATCCAGAGGACAATCCACAACCACCTGTAACTCCAGTACCAAGACTCTGAAGCCCTCTTTTAGCCTCCGTGGATGGAGTACATGTGTACATGCAGGCAAAACATGCATATACATAAAAATTTAAAAAGTATGTTAAAAACTGAAAATAGCTAGGCGTGGTAGAACACCTCTTTATTCCCAGCACTCAGGAAGCAGAGGCAGGCAGATCTCTGAGTTCGAGGTCAGCCTGGTCTACAGAATGACAGCCAGAGCTGCTACATAGTGAGGTCCTGTCTCTAAAAACAGTAAAAATAAAAAGTCAGAATTTTAAAAATTCAAGAGAGTATACATGGACTTGTGAGTCTAACCCACCTGGGTTCTGGTCTTAGGCTGCTTATATCACAGCCTTGGAGGTGTCTTTTTACACCCCGTCATCTGTTGACTGGAATAGTAGTCCTCAAAATGGGTTGTCATGGAAGTTAATGTGCGAAGGCATGTGGGGTGCTAAGCAGCCCATCACGCAGTGCCTGGCAGGATCCCAGGTGTTTGACTTGCCATGTTAGGAAGGTCGGGTAGCACAGTGGGAAGAGCCAGGCTCTGCGCTGAATGCCTAGCTCTGTATTATTTACCAGCTGTGTGACTTTGGACGGCTATTTCCCAACCTGTGAAGCAGGAATATACCTTGCCTCATCAGGTTATTATGAAGATTAAGTGAGGTTGTATTTTAATGTAAAGTGCTTCGTAAGTTCTCAGCTTGCATTTGTTATTTTTACTGCTCTTCTGAGTCATTCCTTTCAATTGGGCCCTTCTCCAGATTGGCAAACCAAGGCTTTGTGAGTTAAAACACTTCACAAAGACACAGAAGCTGGTAAGAGGTCAACAGTGATGGGTGGTAGCATGATTAATCCTGGAAGTCCTTGGTGAAGGCCTGAGAGGCCCAGGCACCTGACCTCCTCTCCTCCCCACCCTCCCCTTGCAGGTGGTCCGCAGCAGCCTGGAGGAACAGGGATTGCATGTGCACAGCGTTCGATTGCACGGCTCAGCCGCCAGCCACGTGCTGCACCCCGAGAGTGGCCTGGGCTACAAGGACCTGGATGTGGTGTTTCAGATGGACCTGCAGAGTGAGGCATCCTTCCAGCTGACCAAGGCAGTGGTCCTGGCTTGCCTGCTAGACTTCCTGCCAGTGGGAGTGAGCCGGGCCAAGATCACACCTCTGACACTCAAGGAGGCCTATGTGCAGAAGCTGGTGAAAGTGTGCACAGACGTGGACCGCTGGAGCCTCATCTCACTATCCAACAAGAGCGGTAAGAACGTGGAACTCAAGTTTGTGGACTCGGTGAGGCGCCAGTTTGAATTCAGCGTTGACTCCTTCCAGATCATCCTGGACTCCCTGCTGCTCTTTGACCAGTGCTCGCCCACACCCATGTCAGAGGCCTTCCACCCGACTGTGACAGGCGAGAGCCTCTATGGGGATTTTGCTGAGGCCTTGGAGCACCTGCAGCACCGAGTCATTGCCACACGAAGCCCTGAGGAGATCCGTGGTGGTGGCCTCCTCAAGTACTGCCACCTCCTGGTGCGGGGTTTCCGTCCAAGGCCTAGCACTGACGTTCGGGCCCTACAGCGATACATGTGTTCCCGTTTCTTCATCGACTTTCCGGACCTGGTGGAGCAGAGGCGCATTCTGGAGCGCTACTTGGAGGCCCACTTTGGCGGAGCAGATGCAGCCCGCCGGTATGCGTGCCTTGTGACACTGCACCAGGTGGTCAACGAGAGCACCGTGTGCCTCATGAGCCACGAGCGCCGCCAGACGCTGGACCTTATCACCATGCTAGCCCTCCAGGCGCTAGCTGAGCAGGGCCCTGCTGCCGCTGCTGCCCTGGCCTGGCGACGTGCAGGCTCTGATGGGGTTGTCCCAGCCACAGTTAATTACTACGTGACCCCCATGCAGCCTCTGCTGCCCCGGGCTCACTCCTATCCCACCTGGCTGCCTTGCAACTGACTCTCATCTTGGCCAGAAGGCAATGTGCACCATGGGGGTGGGGCAGGTTCATCAGGTATGTGGGGAGGATGTAACCAGACACAGGCCATCCGTGGCAGCGGGCCTGGGACAATAGGGTTGGGCCTTTGAACAGACCAGACTTTCCCTGCATGAGGCTCCTATGGGCTCAAAGCCAAGTCAGGTTCTTGACAGGAGAACCGTTTGGTCATCACACCACACTCTTGGACCTGCATGACTTGGGTCACGGAGGCTAACTTGTCTTGAAAAGACAAAGTCAGCTCTGGTGTTCATGGGGGGAGCAGTCTCAGTAGAAACACTTTGGGTTAATTTCTCTGGCCTAGATGGGGTCAGCCCACAGGGGCCCCAGAAGCTCCTACGCTGGCTAAACTATGACGTCATATGACTCACTTGGGGTCTAGCTGAATGATTCACAGAGCCTGGTGGCTCATCTTCGCTGACCATTAGGTATGAGGCAGCTCCCTGGGTTTTTGGAGAGATGGGAATTCAGTCTCTTGAGACCTGCATGAACTTCTTGAGGTGCTGAGGTATATAGTTTACAGGTTCTAAACACCCAGGATAGGATGCATACACCTCCCAGCCTGTCACCCTCTCCCTTCCCTTGTGGCCCCTCAGGAACCTGCTGTCCGGACACTCAATGCTGGGTTCAAGGTTGCCACAGTCAGCCACCCATTTGCTTGGTTATAGGATTTTCACACAGCTGGGGGGAGGCCCTTCCCTCTTCCCATTCCTCTGGACTGGTTGCTGTGCTACACTCTTCCCACCAATAAAAATTGTCTACACCGAGCGAGCATAACTGTATGCTGTCTCCTAGGTAAGGCTCTCTACCGCATAGGGCTGACACTGCCTCCCCAGGCTGAGTCTGACTTGTATTGTGGGAGGAGCGGAAGAGTAGCTGTGGTGTGTCCCTCTCTCCTGTCCCTCCCGTCCACAGCTTGACAATCATGAACTGAGAGTGTGGCTGGTCTCATGTAGCCTCAGCAAGTCTAGACCTCTCACATTAAAAGGAATGTATATCCATCTCTCCAGGTTCTGTCCCTGGAATCCTAGAGGCCCGGACCTGGCCTCTGGTGAGCACTCTATCTCCCCAGGAAGCAAGCAGGGTGAATCTGAACAGGAATGAAAGCCGAGGCTGGGGGACTTGGAGGGTCCCCCAGACTCCAGGTGGGGTCTCCCCACCAAGTAGACATGGACATGCTCTAGCTTGTTATAAACAGGCTCCCTGGAGAGGGGCTGGGTCTCTCTGAACCCAGCTGGGGCCAGCTATGTGGTTCAGCAGTGTCAGCTTTTGGGGTGCTGTTCCCTGAGGGCATTGGCCAGTCACTTTTGAATGATGCCCACTGTTTACACAGCCTCTTTGATCTGGGAATCCCAAAGCCTTGAACCTATGCAGCCTCATTAGGCTGCTCTGAAGTGGTGACTTTGATGGTTCCTGTCAGGGTGGAAAAATGAAGGCAGCAGAAGAGGCCCCGGGTGTCAGAGGGAGTCCTCACCTGCTCCATGGGTTTGGCGAGGTGCCTCAGATCCTTCTCCTCATGGCTCTAAACAGCTGGAAGTGGGGTTGAAAAGGCTCTTTCCCACTCAGCTGTGGCCACCTGACTAAGGCTCTCAGAGAACCTACCTCCCGGTTTGGCCATTTGAGCCAGGACCTGAGCTGGAAGCAGTGCCAACACAGCGCGTTCAACGGGTTGGGGTGAGCGTTCACCTGGATGCGCTTAATTCAGGAAATGATCTTTGTGTGTGTGCACTGTCTGAGCTCAACCACATGCCTGTTACGGTTCTGGGTCTTAGGATTCCCTACCCTTGTGACAGTTACAACCTAATAAGGTAAACTGTGATCTTAGAAGGTCAGCAATGCATAAAAATGTATGTAACAGGGGACTTCAGTTCACACAAGGTGCCCCTCCTTGAGAGCTGGTATTGGACTGAACAAAGGCTGACAGGTTCTGGGAAGTGAGCCATGTAGCTGTCTGGAGAAAGTGTTCTGGGCCAAGGGAACTTGTCTGAATGTACACGTGCCCTGGCAGGCATGTCTGAAGGAGGGCACGTGTGCCTGAGGATGTGCGGCTGATCCTGTGTGGGTGTGGGTACTCTCTGGGGGCGGTACACACACGTGCATGGATGTGAGGAAGTGGGGGAGTGGCATTTCACAGCAACAGCTGTGTAGCATGATTTATCCCCGGCCAGATGCCATGCTTAGGGATACCAAAGCATCACTTGGGGCTGCATCCTTCTAACAACTCCAGAGAATAGTACTATTTCCATTGTAGAGACAAAAAAAGGAGGCCAAAGTGGTCCAAGAGGTTTGTCAGACTCAAAATGTTGCTTCCCACCCCTGTATTGTAATGCCATATGAATGATGGTGACAAGTCTGTCTCCTGTGCGTATGTGTCAAGACTCGGGCTATTTTCTGTATGACTGGCGGAGTGTAGTAATGTGCCAGGACATACATTTTCTTGATGTATCTGTGCCAATAGTCATGGCTTGGGGTGATTGTCTGGGACCTGTTGTGGCAACACCACACCTGTGAGCCTGTGGGTGTGGTGCATTGTTTCCGGGTGTGAGAAAGACACTCTGTACCTGTCATTGTTCTTGTGGATGCTAGGATGTGCAAGCATCAGGAATCTGGAATAGAGGACAGGTGAGGGGAGAGAGTCCAGTCCTTCACCTTGTAACCACTGTATCAGCAACAACCCACCGACCCCTTCCCTTCTGGTATGCAAGTCAGAGGGCCAAAGCCACAGTGGTTGGAAACTTGAGGAAGGGCACCCCCAGGCAGGCACATGGTATGCTGGCCCCTCCAGAGCTACTACCCACCCTTGTGCTCGGCCCGGGGAAGCTGTTGGGGGAGTCAATGGCTCCCTTGTTCCCCTTCCTGCTGTTTGTGACCAGGAGAGGGTGTTTACTCTAGTCCCTCCCTCCCAGGCTGTCATGGTGCACACCCCTCAAGCAGTGACAGCAGCTCTTTAACTCTTGCCCTCCCTGCCCTCCCTGCGGCAGGCCCAAGAGTGGGGAGAGTCCATTCTTGTGAATTATTCTCAGGAGCTCTCTCTGGAACCCAGGGCCTCCCACATTCTAGGCAAACATCTCCAGTTCTGTTTTTTGGAGACAGGGTATCCCATGTAACCCAGGCAAGTCTCCCATCTTCCTGCCTCAGTCTCCCAAGTGCTGGGGTTACAGCCATATGCCTCCAGTCCTGACTCCCCTTTATCAGATTCTCAGGTACACCCCACACCCTTTACAAAGAGTCCCTTTTTAAAAACTCTCCCAAGTTTAAATGTGCCTGTCTCCTGAGGAGACCTCAGTGGACAGGCTGTTGTCATCCACTGTCACAGTTTGTAAGCCAGTGCCCAGGCCCAGACTGCCAAACCAAACAAGCCCTCCAAGAGCTGTCAACTGAGAGACACGACCCACCCAGAGGAAAGGCAGCAAGGACGCTGGCAGCATGGACCTCAAAACCACACCTTTTAGCCTCACGTTACTGAGGTTTATTCTTCTCACGTGTATACAGTTGGGGAACGAGTCGATATATAACCACTTTACAGAAGCCTCTAAGTTCCGGGTGGTGGGTGAGTAAATGTGCCTCCCTCATCAGGATGCAAGAAGAAATGGATTTCCTTTGTGCACTAACTTTGCTTGGAAGTCTGATGTTGCCACCACCTCATCCTGAGAAAGAGGTGTCCCCCTAGGAGGCAGCAGCTGATTGTCTGCAAGGAGCCACAGGTAAGGAGCCACAGGTATGTCCTCGCTCACGTGGGGAGGACAAGGACAGTGGGCGAGGGAAAATGGGGCTTTCCTACACCCGTGATTTGCAGCAAATAGGCCTCCTGGAGCCATGGGACATAGTGATGATGGGGACTCCAGCTGCATTGTGACTTGTTTAAGAATGAGGAGTCTGTCTTTAAAAAGGAACCCTTCTCATGGTCACACCCGCCATGTCTGCTGACTCTCAGCTAACTGACAGCCCCTCAGGCCCCTGTATATAACGAGTCCCCAAGCCCCAGGCCCTTGCCGCTGTCAGGGCCCCCAAGAGGAAGGTGCTGAGACTGGGTAGTCAATCCTGGAAGTCTTCCTGGGGGCAGTATCCAGAGAAGGAGCAGAATGCAGAAGTCCAGACCCAGAAAGTGGAGGCTTAGGAGCTGGAAGAACAATACCAAGAGCCTTAATTACCTTTTCCAGAAGCTTCCCCACCCCACCCAAAACCTTCCACATCTGTCCCCTTGAGAAGGACTTGCCAGGGGGGAGGCAGGGCAAGAGGGTTTGCTATGGAAAGGGGCTCGGAGAAGCAGAGGTTCTCTTGGGTCTTTGTCCTTGGCTGGGATCCCCACCAGTCTGAGCAGCTGGAATGGAATGTCCTGGAATGAAGAGCCTGCCCCTCCTCCACTCCGCGGTCAGGAGCTCCCCAGGGCTGTCCCAGAGACTCCCAATATGGTGATGCTCTAGAGCCTCGGTTCTCAACCTTCCTAATGCTGCCACCCTTTAATAGTTCCTCATGCTGTGGTGACCCCCCCACCAGAAAATTATGACTCTAATTTTACCACTGCTATAAGCCTTATCTTTGTTTTCCAATAGTCTTAGGCAATTTCTGTGCCTAAGGTTGAGGACTCCTGCTCTAGAGCCACCAAGGCTTGCACTGTTCCTCCAATGAAATGTTATCTGTGGCCATTCTCCCCTGTCCTAGGCAGAGTGGTTTCACCATTCACAGAGCCCCACTATGAGGCACTCGGTAAGACTTCTTACACCCAGAAGTTAGCTCTTCTCTAGTGTTCCTCAAAATAATTGATTCGAGAGCTGGGGAGATGGCTCAGATGTTAGAAGCCTGCGCTGCTGCTCTGGTATAGGATGCAAATTCCGTTCCCAGCACCCATATCAAACAGCTTACAAATGCCTGTAACTTCAGTTCTGGGGGACCCCACTCTTGTGTCCTGCAAGAGCACCTGCACGCACATGCGTGCACACACACACACACACACCAGTTAAAGTAAAAATAGATCTAAAAAAGTTCAAAGCCTGGTAGTGGCACACATCTTTAATCCCAGCACTTGGGAGGCAGAGGCAGGCTGATCTCTCTGAGTTCGAGGCCAGCCTGGCTTATAGAGCAAGTTCCAGGACAGCCACGGCTACACAGAGAAATCTTGTCTCAAAAAACAAAAGATTTAAAAAGGGAAAGTCATTGCCCCAAGCTGACACAATTCAATTCACCCCAAGACCAAATTTCAAGTTTGTTCTGTTCAACTTTGGGCTCTTCTACCTACCAAAGTATATGTGATCCTCCTCTTCTGCTGCCCAGGCTCTTTGTACCTTGGCACCAAACATCCCTGCCTAAGTCTTCAGGGAGGGGAGACAGCCAGAGGCAAGCCTCAGCCATGCATACATCCCTGAACATCTTTGGTCCACCCTTGCCATAAGCCAGGTATGTTGAATCAGCTTGATTCACCCCCAGAACCCAGACAACTGGCAAAAAGTGTGTCCAGTCCCAAGGGACAGGGTGCAAGACACACTTTACCAACCCTCCAGCATCTCATACCTCCCTCCCCAGGACTGGACCCATTAAAAAATGAGAACTCAGAAATCCCCCAAAATGATGCTGTCATTAGCCCACTGAACTTAGAGGTTCTACACCTTTGAGAAGCCATCTGCTTACCTCTGCCCTCAGACCCATCGGTGGCCATGGGGTTAAGAGCCTTGCTTTTGCTGAGTGTTTGAGAGAATGTGAATAATGGGTGTAGAGTGTTTGGCACGGTGCCCAGTGTAAAGGAAGTGGTTCATTTATTCCAGAACTAAGGGTTCTCTCCTCTCATCACTCCTGGCCAGGGTGTAGTCAAAGGAATAATGGGGAAGAAATAGGCTGGGAATTTCCCAGCTTTCCTAAATACTTCCTTCCCCGCCTAGAGTCTTTCGAGCACTGAGACACCAGGGCACCCGATTGGTTCCCAATGAATCAAGCTGTCAGCACAAGACACTGCCCACTGCAGGTCTGGAACACCTTAGCCTGGACCTGTGATTTCAGCCATTGTCTAGGAATCACCTTGGTCGTTAGGTGGTGGCTGCTTGCATCGGCGTAACAAATCTGTGAATACAGAACTGACTTGGGTGGTGACGGTCAACACGGGAAGCCTTTTCCCAAGAAACCTTTCCTACTAGATTCTCTCCTTGAAGTCACAACTAGAGTTGTGCTCCCAGGAGTGACAGATGCAGATCAAAACCCCAGCCCAGCCTACTCACACTGGAAGCCATCACTGGACTCGCTCCTCAGTTATGGGCCCCAGGGACAGCCACCACCTCTTGTTCTGCAGACCCTTATACAGCCCAAAGCCAGAAAGCTCCAGAACCAAAGGCAAAGGGGCTGACTGAGGACTGGGCTACACCGAACAGAGCATGCTCCAGGCCACGCCCCCAACTCTTACTAAGTAGCTCCACACTGCCCTCTGGTGGCACTGCTGATCTAGAGGCTGGACCAGTCAAGATGCAAAGGGGCTTGTTTCTTTCTGTTTACTGACCACCCAGATCTACTGGTTGACATAATGCCTTCTTTGCACAGATTCCCCAGGGTCCCTGAACTTGCCCAGGCTGCAGGCTAGGGGCCATCAAGAAAGTATTCAGCCAGAGCTACATCAGGAAGTCATGTAGGTTCAGGGGTACAGTAATGTTAGCCAGTCTAAAACGTAATTTCCACTGGGCGGCAGTGGCCCACGCCTTTAATCCCAGGCAGAGGCAGAAGCAGACAGATCTCTGGAGTTTGAGGCCAGCCTGGTCTATAGGTGGAGTTCCAGGGCAGGCTCCAAAGCTACAGAGAAATCCTGTCTCAAAAAAGAAAAAAAAATCAACAAACAAACAAAAACCCTAAGACGTAATTTGCTTGGGATGTAGCTAAGTTGATACAGTGCCTGCCAAACATGGATTAGGCCCTGGGTCCAACAACAACACTACATAAACACAGCATGGTGGGGTGTTCACCAGAAACCCCCTGATTTGGGAGGCAGAGGCAAGAGACCAGAAGTTCACAGTTGGGGCCAGACAGGTAATTCAGCAGGTGAAGATGCCTCTGCCAGGCCTACCCACCTGAGCTCAACCTCTGGGATCCACGTGGTGGAAGAGAGAATGGATTCCTGTAAGTGTTCACCTGACTACAACACAGCACTTCAGAACATGCATGCTGCTCACCCACTCATGAATAAGTAATGAACGTTAAAAAAAAAAAAAGTTCAAAGTCATCCTCTGCTATTTATGGAGGTTAAGGCAAACCTGCCTCAAAAAACAAACTGAGAAAATAATCTGGGCCCCAGTTAGGTCTCCTGGGAGGTGACATCCGGGGAAAGCTAGCTGGAAGAGGTCTGGAAAGCAAGCCATTCAAGGTGGAGACCCTCCAGTGCATGTTTCCTCCTGAATCAAGGAGTAAATGGAAATCGGTGTCTGCTGGGTGAAGACAGAATGGGGCCAAATCTGGGAACCCTACACAGGATCCTAGGAGGGCCAGGCAGGGTGAGCAGGTGGCTTCAGTTGGTTGAAAGTCACAGAGCACACTAACATAACCTGAGGTTCAAGTCAGTGAGCTCTGTGTGCCTTGGTCCAGACTTTCTTTGGGGGCGAGGAGGACATCTTAGCATCTGAAAAGGGGGTTGGGGGAGGGGCCCACCCACCCTTCTCCAGCAAGTGTCATCTCTATGTCTCCACCCACCCCACCTCTAAATCAGGTCAAAGCTGATTACAAGGAGTCCCAGAGTCCACCCTAGCTGCGATGGTAGAAAGTACTTTATGTCCTTAGTGTGGTCCAGATCCAGTGTCATCACTGCAAACCTGACATCAGGCAGGCAGTCCTGGCAGCAGCCCAGCCTGAATGCCAGCTAGGTCACCTCAAGGAAGTCCTGTGTTCTCTGGGCCTCGGCCTCATGGCCTGGTCCCGTGGCTTCCTCAGAAGCTCTGAGCTCTCTAGCTAAGCAGGTTTCAGGAAGGCCTTCTGAGAACCCGCCAGTAAGTCTGTGGAGGGGAAGGCCTGGAGGGGGTGGAGTCAGCTGCGGAACCCTGCCTATCACAGTATACCTGACTACCTCCAGGACAACAGCATGGCTGTCACTCTGACATCTTCCTCTTCCTCAAGCCTGACAGGAAGGACACTATTGAGAAAAGATGTGACTCAGAGAGGGGGCAGTATTGTTCAGGGTCACTGGAGACAGGGTCCAGAGGTCAGCTCCCCCTAACTGGGATACAGTGGAAAGGGCGTGCACAGGCCTAGGACCATGTTCTCCCTCGCTCCTCTGGCATGTGACCTTGAGAAGTCCCTTTTCCATTCTATAAAATGAGGACTTTAAATCAGCTCCTGGCTCCTGAGACAAGCCAGCACCCATCTCTAGGTGTGATTTAAATGAGTAAAATATCCTACCATGATTTACAGTGGGAAAAGGAACCCTTCACCCCACCTTAGCCTCCCCACAGCCCTCCTGAGAGGTAGATGTGCTCACTTTACCGCTGACAGTGGATGCCATCAGCCACTAAGTGGGGACAGAAGAATGGGCGCCTGAAGGGCATCTGTCAGGAAGAAGCAGGTGGCATTTCCAGTCTGGCCCTTTAAGGCCCCCTTTCTGGAAACTGATGCCATGCCTGCCCCCTTGGGGCTGTTAAAGAGTATCACCTGGCTCCATCCCTGGCAGAGCCATCTTAGAGATACTTGGGGAGGGCTGCTAGTTGAGTAGGTGATAAACATTCCATTCGGGTCATCCCCATCAGGCTACAAACACAGGTAACAAAATTATTAGGAGTAGGAGAAAAACTGTCTCCTATAAACAGAGAGGCCTAAGTGCCATGGGGACAGATCTTCAACCTCTATGGGATTCTGCCTCCCCTAACGGGAAACAGGAGCTCAGAGGAGGAGAACCGGGTCATACAGCCCTGGGGCAGCCCTCCTTCCATCCTGGGACCATTTTCTTCCTCCCCAAGAGATGGAGCTGGGCTGTGGAGAAACCAGCAGTTTCAAGGGCAGGACTTTACTTACAGTCCCAAGGGACGCAGGAGAGGCCACACTTGCGCAGGTGAAGGTGCCAGATACTTACAGTCCCAAGGGACGCAGGAGAGGCCACACTTGCGCAGGTGAGGGTCCCAGGTACTATAATTTTATTGCAGCAGGCTCCAGCTAATTAAAGTTTGCCACCAAATCCCTTCCTGAAGCCTAACACCCTCCACTAATTCTGCTCTGTAAGGGGACTTGGCACTGCCATCTAACCCAGCATGAGAGAAGAAACCACAGGGAAAACAAAAACAAACGGTTCTATTAGGGCCCCACAGATGTCAGACGCCCCAGAGATGGGAGATCCCGGGCACCGCACCCCAGAAAGCACCAGTCAACAACACCTCACCTCAGTCTCACGTTCAAGGTCCCGTGGCCCCCGATTGTCTCCACCGAGTAGATGATGCCATCCATCTAGCCAGCACCCGGACCCGTCCGTCGGTCCGTCCGTCGTCCTTCCGCCCGTCTTGGGAAACCAGGGGTCCAGGGTTCTGAGGTCAGCGCTGGGGGGAGGCGGGGCCGCGGGGCGGGCTGCGGCGGAAGGGCGAGTCGGGCTCGGGGCAGTGACCGCGCCGCAGCCTCCCGGCGCCCCAGGGCACGCAGCTTCCCAGGCCGAGGGCGGATGCCAGCAGCGCGGGCGGACGACCCCGGCGGCCGCGGCGCGCACCCTTCTTGAGACGCGACCCGTGCGCCGCCAGGTAGAGCTCGGCCTGGGCCACTCCGCCGCTCAGGCGGCTCAGGCTCTCGGCGCGATGCGCCAGGCGCAGCTCAGCAGCCAGGAAGACTCGGTGCAGCTGCAGCACCCGGCTCTCCAGCTCCGACACCAGGCGCCGGCGGCCCTCCACTTCCAGCAGTCGCCGCCGCGCTTCTGCCAGCTCCAGCGCGCGGCCCCCCGCTCCTGCCGCCGCGCCCGCTCCCCCGCCCGCGCCCCCCGCCGAGCCCGCGCCCCCCGGGCCCCCACTAGAACCCTGGCGCCAGCGCTGCAGCTCCTGCCCCTCCGCCCGGGTCTCGGTCGCCTCGGGCAACGGCGGTGACTGAGTGGGTGTCTGGGTCGAGGTCGGCGATGGGGGCGGGGGCTGGAGGGACGGCAGGGGCTCCCGGGGTGGCGGCGGGGGGGACCCCGGTTCTGCCGTCCCTTCCTGGGCCCCTGGGCCACAGGCGCTGATGCGGCAGCCCGGCATCCCCCGCCCCGCGGCGGTCCCCGGCTGTCGGTACGCTGGGAGGAGAGACGCGGGGCACGAGATGAGGGAGAGGCGACTGCAGAGCCCACACCCAGAGCATGCACCGCCCCGCAACTTATAGCACATGGGGTGGAGCGATGGGCAGAACAGCCAATCGAGAATTGCATGTCCTCAATCGGCTCTGCCCTTCACCAAGAAGCGGGTCCCCAAGCGCCTGAGGTTCCCAGACCTTCTCCCAGGTTGGCCCTTATTTGGGCATCACCCCAAATTTTGGGTAGATAAGTGGCAGCCACTTTCCTCGCCTGGACTCTCATAGCAGTAAACTTCCAAGTGATGCTTAAATGTCATACATTTCAGTCTCCACCCAGAGGAGCGAGGAACATCACCCCTGCCTCCTTTCCCTCTCTGCATGACAGTGAGAGCCTGGCATAGAACTCCACGCTCAGGATCTCCTGGGCCACAAGGCTCGATAGGACTCCCTCCTCCATCATTCTGGGGTTGGGAGAGTGATTAAGGCAGGACAATTGGCGTCCTTAGAAGGTTGAACATGATCGGATTGTTTGCACACCAGGAAGGCACTTGGCTTGCAAAACAAATACCACAGCCACTGTTGCTGGGTCCTCCAACCTTCGTGGGACCCTTAGAGAACTCCAAAGTGTGCAAAATTATTTTTCAGCTCCAGCCCTGCCTGTGTGTGCACCTGCCAGCACTGTGCCTTTTATGTGGAGGGGAAAATTCCGAAGAAGCCGCGATGCCTTGCTCAAGGTCACATTGCAGGATAGTGGACGGAAATGAATAAGCTCAACCATTCCATCAGAGCCCTTTAAGATACTTGAATTCCTCCCCTCCCCCAGGCGCTCGACTCTGTATCTAGGATTTTAATCATCCTGGCTCTATCTAATTTCTTTCCCCACAGCAAAAGTAGCCCTCCTGTTCTCACATTGTCCCAGACTCCAATGTATCTATTTGAATGTGACATTAAAGATGGGAGGGGTCCGTGGTGGGAGAAGGCAAGATCCGAAGGACGGGAAAGCAGCTTTGAACCCCATTAGGAAGGACTGCATCGGTCCCCGTGTTTCAGAGGACCTGCCAAAGGTATGGCCAGCGCCCTGAATCTCAAAGAATCTAAAGAGGAGTCTGGCTAGGAGAGAAGGGAAGTCTGGGTCTCTCCTTCCCGCTGACCCTCCCCTAAGTGCTTACAGGCGCCTTTTGATTGAGTTACTGCGGACTTGTGGGCATGACAACAAGTCTCCAGAGAGGCAGCTCCCCAGCCAGGGAGGAATCAGTTAGATTCAGGGAAGAGAGACGACTCAAAGGTAGAAAAGGGGACTGGAGTAGTTCTCAGAGGAGAGACAGACTGGGGCGATGACTCCACAACAGGAAGAAGAAGAGGAAGGGGCCTGTCAGCTCAGTGAGCTCAGTTCAGTAACAGGACCCAGGGCCAGGCTGCCAGTTAATCGATGCCTAGGTATAAAGACTCCAGGGATGCGGGGGAGGGTTGGTATAGAGACTGGGGGTGGGGCAACACGGCAAAGCGGAGAAAGGGCATGGGAACTCAGAGAGTCAGAGGGTTCAAAGGGAATGAGGGAGGCTCAGGAATTGCCAGGTTGTCTGCAATTAGAACGAGTGCCCTCCCTCCCCCATGGTGGCATCCTAAATATGGACGGGCCAGTTTTTGAGAACAACTTGGGGTCTCTCAGTGCAAAAGCATCTCACCCAGAGAAGCTCAACTGGTGTTTTCTGTATCAAGTAAAAACTGCTGCCAACTCCCCAGATAAACCCTGCTCCCCAAGTCCCAATATTCCTCTCACTCCTTTATGGGGGCACAAGCCGGTATTTCTAGCACTTCCAAAGGGGAGGCAGGAGGATCAAGAGATGAAGGCAAACCTCAGCTACACGAAACCCTGGCTAAAGAGAGAAAGGCCAGGAATGGCAGCCCATGCCCTTCCTCCCAGCACTTGTCAGGCAGAGGCAGAAGAATCTCTGTGAGTTGGAGGCCAGCCTGGTTTACAGAGTGAACTCCAGGGCAATCAGAACAAAATAGAGAAACTCTATCTCAAACAAACAAGTAAACAAACAATAAAGATGGAGGGAGAGTGAGGAGGGTACAATAATGGTAAGGCTATCTAAAAAAATAGTAACAAGGAATCATTACCTAAAATTACATATAATATATATGTCTATGTGTATACACATATATACATAGTTTAAATAAAAATGTCCCACCTGGTCTGACAGTGCTACCACACTATCTAACAAAGCCCCAATATAAAGTTTAAGAAGACCCTTTGGGATTGCTGGTCAGAGTAGTCCAAAAGACTCCTAAAACATTGTAGGCTATGGCCATTTGCCTTGACCCGAGAGACTTCAACCTAGAACCCAAAGACCCAAGGGAGGGGGATGGAGACAAGAGATGCAGAGATTTACCACAAGACAGGATTGTGACCAAGTGGCAAATTTTATTTTTCTACCCAGAGCTTATATAGTTGGTAGAGCAAGGATGTAGGAAAGGGGGCGGAGGAGGGGGATTAAGAAGAATGATTGAGGACCAGGTGTTCTTGCAAGCAGAATATAGAAAATCCCAAAGAATGGATGTTGGCAGGGTGGAAAGATCAAACAAGAAGGGTTACTATAGTAATGGGGCTAGTGGTTCTATGCTAGGCTGATCTTACTAAATAGGGCTAGTTACTAAATCATCAAATCTTTATGGTGTAACTGAAGGCTCTAAATGTACAGCCAAGAGAAACAGCCAGAGTTCAGCCAAGGTTTGTTCCAACTGATCACAGACCCAGTCTCAGTTCTCAACAGCCATTGTCCTTGGTTGCTTCCAGGGACTGAAGGTAAGTCACCATTGCTGAAGGCACTATACACTTTGGACACAGGACCCAAAGTATCCAAGCTAAATCTGACCAGAAATCCTGCTCGCTGAGGACTACCTTTCATGGGACCAGAAGGTTGCATGCAAGCTCCCGGAAGGGAAGCAGCCATTAGTCCTATCCAACTATGATGCCTGTGAACTGTAACACTAAGGGTGTAGTAGTGGCACACATATCTTGGCAGTAACCAATAGCTTTCTGGAAGCCCAGCCAACTACCTCAAAGTAGTGAGGTGATAGATCTTGGAGGAGAATCTATAACTGCCATTTCACTAAAACCAGCACAATTTCTAACTGCATATTCTCAATGTTTATCCTTACTCCCACAGATAAGTGTAGCTCTCACTCTTCATCAAAGAAACTTTGACAGACAGAGACCATTATAGAAAAGCACAGCTGATCAAACTGCAGAGGACAAGTGATCATGTGGTGGTACTCCAAATGATCCATCTACAACTCAACCCCTGCACCTAAGGCTCAGGGACCATCTAGGAAGAGAGGGTAGAATGATTATAAGAGCGAATAACAGGAAGTCTATGAGATTGTGTCCCCTAGAGATGTCAGGGAAACTACACTCATGAAGTCTCAACAACATGGCTGCCTAAACAAGACCAGAACAAGGATGTCACTGGTAGACACTAACATGGTAAGAAATCTCACAGGATCCCAACCCTAGGCAACTAAGGAACCCAAAGAGAAATAGACTTCCCCAGAGAAAACCTCCCCAATACACAAGCACCATATACAAACTGAACAGGTTGTATTTATATTTGTAAAAACATATGTATATGTGTATTATAAATACATATTTATAATGAAATATATTATATTATAAATGATATATATATATATATATATATATATATAATTCAAGAAAAAGAGGTCGTGATTTGAGAGCAAAGGCAATTCATGGGAAGTGTCAAAGGGAGGAAAGGGAAGGAGAGAAATGATGTAATTATATTTTAATTTCAAAACATAATTTTTATTAATTTTTATTTAAATTTAAAACAATCTTATTTTACATAGCAATCCCTGTTCCATCTCTCTCCCATCCTCCCATTCCCCCACCAACACCCCATCCCACCCCTTCAAAATATAGTATTTTTAATAATTTATTTAACCTTTATTTTATATGCATTGGGGTGAAGGTATCAGATCCTCTGGAACTAGAGTTACAAACAGTTGTAAGCTGCCATGTGGGCGCTGAGAATTGAACCCAGGTCCTCTGGAAGAATAGTCAGTGCTCTTAACTGCTGAGCCATCTCTCCAGCCCCCAAAATATACTATTTTTAAAAATACATTTTGAGTATTAGACTGATAAGAACCTGCCTTGGGGGCTGCTGAGATGGCTACACAGATAAAGGCACCATTTCCAAGCCTGACTGTGTGAGTTCCATGCCTGAGAGCTATATGATGGACAGAGAGAACTAACCCCACTAAGTTCTCCTCTGACCTCCATGTGTGCAGTGACACATAGATTCGGGCACACAGAATAAGCGAAAGTATGATAAAAATGTAACTTCTATTTTAAGGAAAAGAGCCGGTGTATATTTGGGGAGCAAAGCTGAACCCCAGCGTTGGTCAGATCCAGGGAACCTCTCAGATCTTGGTTCAAAACTTGCACATACTTCCTTCCAGAGACCTTGGGCATTGGTCTTTCTAAGAAGGACATGATCAAACCATATCTAGTAGGGGCTGGAAATGTGACTCAGCAGTCAGGCTGAGTTCAATCCTCGTACCACATAAAAATGAAAACAATAAGCCAGCTCTGATGACACACGTGGTCAAGAGGAGTGTAAGGTCATCGTCTGCCACACAGCAAGTACCAGGCCAGCCTGAGCTACAGGAGCCTCTCAAAATCCAAAAAACTAGCTAACTCACAGATGATGGATGGATGGATGGATGGATGGATGGATGGATGGATGAAGATAGACAGGTAGATGTTCACTGAATGAGTCAGTGTTCTCTGTCTCTATGAATCATCTATGACATGGAGGTCAGCAGACTTTTCTTGCTGAAAGGAAGCCAAAGCCCCTCAAAGTCCCCTAATTGAGCTGGGTGTGGTGGCTCACAGCTATAATCCCAGGGTTCAAGAGGCTTAGGCACTAAGAATGCCATGGGTCAGAGGCCAGTCTGGGCAACATACTGAGTTCTAGCCATTCTAGTGTATAGCGTGCGGACCAGGGCCACCAGATGACTCATCAGCTAAAAGCACTTGCAGCACAAGCCTGACAATGAGTTCAAGCCCTAGAACCCACGGCGGAATAAGAGAACCAACTCCTGAGACCTCCCTGTATGCTACACTCATCACACACATTACACACATACTCACACACATATCACACACACATCACACACACATCACATGCACACACACCATACACACACACTCACACACATATCACACATACTCACACACATATCACACACATAATATGCACATCACACACACACATCACATGCACACACACCATACACACACATCACACACGTGTGTGTATATACATATATATATATATATATTTGTTTTTTCATTATTGATGAGACTCTCCTCTATACTAGTTTTATACTATTTTCCTTATTGCTGGAATCCTTTGAAATTTAGTAGAGTACTTGGATCCAAAAGTACTCGTGTGTAAGTGTGTGTGAGTGTGTGAGTGTGTGTGTGTTGCTAGATATGAAACTTGGGGCATTGTGCACTTTAGATAAGAGTTTTACCACAGAGATACACCACAGTCCTAGTAAACATTTGCTTGAATTGGGGAACGATGGAAGCAGGCACCATCAGAACCGGGACATCCCCTCTGTGCTCATTCACTCACTCATTCATTCATTCATTTTCTTTTCTCTCCCTCTGCTGAGCTGACTGATGGGATAGGAGGTACAGCCATAAAGGGATGAGCCCTGCAGGGGACAGAACACACAGACAGGTGATTGGATGGCAGTTCAGTACCATTTGTACCTGTATGGGAGAAACACAGACTCCAGGAACACATTGCTTAATGCGGCCAGCTAGGAAGATGAGGTGCAGGAGGTGGTATTGATACTGAGAACTGCAAGATGAGTCAATGTGAATAACACGGACATGTGATGCGGTGGGGGCAGGGATCCACGTGCACACCAGCAGAGGGAGGGTGGAAGCTGCCCATGTTCTTGCCATCTTGTCTGACTCTACATGCGCAGGCGTGGACAGGGCCCATGGCTAACCACCTGTTAGTACTCTCCTGGCCCAACAAGCCAGGAGGTAATTCAAATTAGGTCAACACCTTTTTTTGACAAGAAAAATGTCTCACCATGCAACTCTGGTGGCCTGGAATTTACTATGTAGACTGGCAAGCTAGCCTTGAACTCCCGAAGATCTGTCTGCCTCTGCCTCCCTAAGGCTGGGATTAAAGGCGTGTGCCACCATGCCCAACCTGAAAAAATAACTTATAATATTTTTTATTTAGTTTATTATTTTACATGTCGATCCCAGTTCCCTCTCCCTTCCTACTTTTAATTTATTTTTTTTAAGTTCTAGGAGGTAAATTTTTATTTACTTACTTATTTAGTGTGTGTGTGTGTGTGTGTGTGTGTGTGTGTGTGTGCACGCGCGCGCGCCCCCTAAGGGGAGTAGCAAGAATGCCTGTGGCCCCAGCCAGGTCCCTCAATCAGCCGAGCATGGGATCGGACAAGGCATCAAGGCCTGAGGAGTCCACTTCTATTCCAGCCTAGAAGATTCCAGCCCCAGCACAAAGCTCCAACCCCACCCCACCCCACCTTTTGCATCTTCCTGGCAAGCTGGCCTGACACCCTCCAGGATGTGATGGCAGTTTAATAATTTAGCAGATGTAGACAAAGATAGCAGTTCTGAAAATAAGGCAGCCAGGCCCCAGCCTCCAGATCCCCTTTCCTGTGTATGTCCCCAGGGTCTCTGGTTGCCCCACACACCTGTCAGCACCCCCAGCTGCCAGTGGATGCTTCATCCTCCTCCCCCTCCCTCCCTCCCTTCCCTCACCTGCTCTGTCTTTCCATTTCATATAAAGAGCCTTGGACTCCATTAAGGCTTAAAGGAATACTGCCTTGGGTTTCATTCACATTTGCTTAAGCATGGCCCTTCTCTTGGGCCTCTGTTCCAGCACTGGTAATGTGAGGCCTTCGGTTCCTAAGGGGATGGGGGTGGGGAGGATGGCACTTGGACAGGAGACTGGATGTCTTCCCCAGCAAGCCACAAGTACACTGCCAATGTCATGTAGCCCACAGCCGGCAATCTGCCTGCTGCTGCATCCAGAGAGCTCAGGCTTTCTTTGTTTTTAATCTCTTATGTGATGGAAATTCTGCCCTACTTATTTTTCCTGGAATAAAAGGGTGTGACTGTTCACAATAGGCAGCAGGTGTCACATGCTTTTGATATCTTGTCACATTTCTGACAAGTAGAAATGATGTTCCTTCCCTCTCCAGGCACTCAGATCCCCCAGTAGGACCTCAGATTTTTTGCTTTTTTTCTTTTTCCTTCCTTCCTTCTTTCCTTCCTTCCTTCCTTTCTTTTTTCTGTGGCGGGCATCTTTTTTTTTAATCATCTTTTTGTTTTGCAGTGCCGGGCATCTAACGTAGGCCCCCTGCATGCTAGGCAGACACTGAGCTACATCTCCAGGCAGAGTTCCAGTTTTCACATCACTAAAACAGTCCGGTGTTGAAAGATAAACAGGACAATAGGGGCAATTAAATGCCTCCTATCGTGTATTAATTCAACAACCCAATTAAACACCTCCTATATGAACAGCCACTGTGTGATGATAGAGATCCCTTTTTGACAAATCTCATGTCTCAGAAGGAAAAGAAAAAATCCTAGGAAATGTGCCTTAAAGGGTAATGAAGTATCTGACCATATTTCCAGAATGTTCCTTTTGTGCCAGGAATGGCTCCTGGAGATGCTGTTGTCAGTGGCACTCTATAGTAAAGCGACAGAAGGACATGGGGGAGTGATGAGTATTGGAGCCAACTCCAGGTCATCTTGTTCTCCGTGCTTCCCAGGGAAATCAGGGAAGAAACTAGAGACTCCAGAAAAGGGAGTAGGCGAGGGCTTCCCCTACAAAGGTGACAGTTAGCCTGAGACCTGAAGGATGATGATGGGCAAACGGAGGAGAGAAATTTCTCAGGAAAAAGTAATAGAAAGTGCGATGACCCTGGGGCAGGAAGGTTAGTGTGCGTATTTATCTGGTGAGCCTGCCAGAAAATGGGAGGGCCCCTGAGCTCTGAGATGGAGCCTGTGCTTCAGATGTGACTCTGTATGGGCAGAGCCGACAGGCTGGGGATTGATGTAATCTGATTCATTTCTAATAGATGAAGCTTTTTGCTAGGTAGGGTGGCGAGACTGGGCTGGAAGAAGGCATGGGAGGGCTGCGAGGGAGGGGGAAGATTACTGCAGTAATCCATGGGAGAGGACAGCACCAGACCTAATGGCAAGGGCTGGAAGCGGATGGGTTAGGGTTCAATTTGGAAAGAGAGGACTTGGAACGGATTAGTGGGGGTGGGAGTGGGGGCATGGCCTCCTGTTTTGCCTGAATACAGCAGATGGATTATGGTGTTCTCAGCGGTGGGGGGAGCAGGTTTGGTGAGAAATCAAGGCCAAGGTTTATGTTACAGCTGGCTGATGACATGGTTCCACAAGTAAAAGTGCCTGCTGCTACGCAAGCCTTAGGACCCAAGTTCAACCCCCCGGAACCCGTGTGAAGGTGGAAGCAAAGAACCAACCCTGTGACTGACCTCTGACCTCCACACGGACATGTGCCCTGCATGACCCTGTCCCTGGCAGGGGGTGAGTAGTCTGTGTCAAAGATCTAAGCATGTGGAGTTCTGGAGTAGGAAGCAGCACAGAGCTGTGCAGAAGGGGCTAGCATGAGGCTCACACTGCAATCCCAGCACCGTTACACCTGAGACAACCAGCACAGGTTAGTGTAGGGGTTTTCTTTACTCTTCTGACTCTTTAGCAGCCCGCCATCCAGTTTCCAAACAAATACACAAGGAGGGGATTTATTCTTACTTATGAATGTCTGGCTTTAGCTTGGCTTGTTTCATTCTCTCTCTCTCTCTCTCTCTCTCTCTCTCTCTCTCTCTCTCTCTCTCTCTCTCTCTCTCTCTCTCTGGAGACAGGGTCTCTCTGTATTGCTTTGGAGCCTGTCCTGGCACTTGCTCTGTAGACCAGGCTCAAACTCACAGAGATCCGCCTGCTTCTCCCTCCCCAGTACTGGGATTAAAGGTTGTGCCACCAATGCCCTGCAACTTGGCTTGTTCTTGCCAGCTTTTCTTAATTTAAATTATCCCCTCAGCCTTTTGACCTCTGGGCTTTTACCTTTTTCTATTTCTGTATGTCTTTCTTCTTACTCTGTAGCTGGCCGTGTTGCTGGGTGGCTGGCCCCTTCTTCTCTCTATCCTTTATGTTTTCTTCCCAGATTCTTCTGTTTATTCTCTCTGCCTGGCAGACCCACCTATCCTTTCTCCTACCTTGCTATTGGCCATTCAGCTTTTTATTAGACCAATCAGGTGTTTCACACAGGTAGAGTAACAGCTTCACAGAGTTATCAAATGCAATATAAAAAAATGAAACACATCTTCACATCATTAATCTTTCACAGAATGAACAAATGTAACACATCTTAAAATAATATTCCACACCTGGCAGTGGTGGGGCACCCCCTTTAATCCCAGCACTCAGGAGGCAGAGGCAGGTGGATCTCTGTGAGTTCAAGGACAACTTGGTCTATAGAAAGAGTTCCAGAACAGCCTGTCTTGGAAGTAAAAGAAGAAGAAGAAAAAAGAAAAAGAGAGGGAGAGAGAGAGAGAAGAGAAGAAAACGCATTTGCAGCTAGGCTCTGCACAAGGATCGAGGAGCCTGTGGGAAGACCTTTGAAAGCCCCAGCTAGAAATTCATGTTACGCAGATGACAGACTGACAGGTAGGTGTACAGATTGGTTGGGGCCAGCCAGATGGCTCAGTGGATAAGGGTCATTGTCTCCAACCAAGCTTGACTCCCTGAGTTCAATCTCCAGACCCTACCTAGAGGGAGAAGAGAAATGACACCTGAAGGCGTCCCCTGACATTATGGGCGCCACTGCACTGCATGTGGGCACGTGTGCACACACACATATCATACACACACACACACACACACCACCCCCACCCACACTGCCACCACCTCTACCACCACCACCTTACAGAAAAACCCAAGTAGCTCTTCTTCCATCAATGGGTCAATCTATGCAAAGCACTATGTCTGTCCCTCAGCTGTGGAAACAGTGATGGCTAGGAAAACAAGCCAGCTAAGGAAATAGACCAGAGTGGCTTGTAGATGGCACCAGTTGCTGTCCTCTGAAGACAGCCATGAGGAGCCTCCTTGGGGTGACATTGGATCTAAAGCTTTATCTGACTGACTAACAAGATGAAAGGCCAGAAAATTCCATTCGCTTAGCTCCAGGCTCTCCTGGGCAAGACAAATAATGTCAGACCCTGTAACCCTTTCAGTTGGCCTGGGTTCACTCTATCCTCCCCACCCATCAAGCTGGGATCCAGCTTGGCCAAGTCACCCCCAGAGTTGCTCTGTGTGTCCCCTAATTACTCTCCTTCTCTTTTCTTACATGTACCCTGTGAGGACCCATCATCAGTAAGACACCAACTGTGACACTTTGGCCAGTGACTTTGGATCGGCTTCTGCATTCTAGGCCTTGCCATCTGCCTGAAATGCTTCGACAGGCAGCTGATGATGGTGCCAGCCCCCAGCTCTACCCCAGCCATCTGCTTTTAGGTCTGGCACTTGAGGCCTCCTCTGAGACTGGCTGAGCTAGCTTTTCTTGACATCTGATGCTGATTCAGGCTCCATTGTGACAAGGGCGCAGAGACCACACTCTGCACATCCTCTTTGCTTATGTGGCTGCAGGCCTCCAGTGATGGTGGCGAGCTAATGGAGGGCTGTGGGAAAGGACAGTACAGGCTGTGAACTGTGCCTTAGGGCTTCTGGTGGCTCAAGTGAAATGCTGCCTCTAGGAGTGCCTTGATACCCCATGGGATCGATTGGGTAAAATAACTCAAGTGAAATTTTCTTTCTGTTTTATTAGGGTCTCACTAGGTAGCCCTGGCTGCCCCAGATTGCTATGTTGACCAGGCTGGCCTTGAACTCTCAGAGATCTGGTTGCCTCTGCCTCCCAAGCGCTGGGATTAAAGGTGTGTGTCACCATCCCTGACTGAATGGTTCTGAAGCAAGAGTGAGGCCAGGGAGATGGCTCAGTGGATAAAACACCCATCCTGCAAGCACAAAGACTTGAATTTGAATCTCCAGAACCCATATAAAGCAGAGTGTGCTAGTACATGCCTGTAACCCCATGCTCCTGTAAAGGAGTTGCTGGTGGCTGTCTAGAAGACTAACCATGGGATGGACACAGAACTTCTGGGAGAAATTGAAAGGACATCTTCAAGTGCAAACAGCACCCTCTGGCATGGGAGGGGACCTTACCTGGGAGTCTGCTAAATACACTCTAAGATGAGCTTTATAAGGACCTGGGTCATCCCTTACCCCTGCAGCTTCTGTTTAGATACTCACTCATACCTCTGCCTTCCTGCCATTTCTTCTTGCAAGGTCTTCTGAGAGGAAGACATCACTGTCCCTCTCTCCCTCACTCCTGTGGGGAGAGGAGAAGTAGGGACAAGGGAGTCCCCGAGGCTTACAGGACAGCCAGCCTGGTGGGCACATAGCAGACCACAAAGAGATCCTGCCTCAAACGTGATAGAAGGCAAAGATAGGCATACACACACTTGCAGTCCAGTCTAGTCCTTTCTTTGTTTTGTTGTTTTATACAGTGCTGGGGATACAGCCCAAGGCCTCACCTGTTCTAGGCAGATGCTCTACCACTATGCAACGTCTCAAGCCCACACTTCCCTTACTAGGTAGTTATCTGTGTCTTACAAAGATAACTGTATGGTTTATCCATTATTTTAGTTCTGGAAACAGTCTCAGGTTGGCAAGGATGACCTTGAACTCCAGATTCTCTTCCCTCTGCTTCTCACATGTTAGAATTATAGACTTGTGCCATCATGCCTGGCCTAGATTTTTTTTTTTTCAGCTGAGACAGCAAAATAGGTTGCTTATTTATTTGTTAAACTATTTTTCACTTTTTAAATTTGTGTGTGTGTGTGAGAGAGAGAGAGAGAGTTTATGAGTACCATGTGCCATGCATGTCTTCAGTGGTCAGAGAGCACCAGCTCACAAAAACAAAAAAACACACAGAGACTTATTACTAATTATGAAAGCTCAGCATTAGCTTAGGCTTGTTTCTAACTAGCTCTTATAACTTAAATTAACCCATTTCTGTTCATCTAAGTGTTGCCATGAGGCTCATGGCTTTTTCCTCTCCTCCTGCATATCCGGTTTTTCTCTCCATCTCCTCTGGCATCTCTCTCACACCTAGATTCTCCTCTCCTCTGTCTGCCAGAAGTCCCACTTAACCTCTTCCTGTCTAGCTATTGACCATTCAGCTCTTTATTAAATCATTCAGACCAGGCATGGATGGAACATGCCAGCACTTGGAAGGCAGAGGCAGGTGGATCTCTGTGAGTTTGAGGCCAGCCTGGTCTACAAGGCTAGTTCCAGGACAGTCTCCAAAGTCACAGGGAAACCCTGTCTTGAAAAGCAAGCAAAAAAAAAAAAAAAAAAAAAAAAAAAAAAAAAACCAACATTCAGAAGGCACCTTGGCAAAGACACATCTTCACAGTGTACAAAAAGATTATTCCACAATAGACTGGGGTTGTAGGTGATTGTGAACCATTTGATGTGGGTGCTGGGAACCGAACCTGGGTCCTCTGGGAAGAGCAGCAAGTGCTCTTAACTACTGAGGCATCTCTCCAGCCTGCAAAAGTTCTCTTTTGACTATGACATGTGTGTCATCACACATATACACACATGCACACACTCACATACATGCAAAATAAATGAGTGTGTTTTTAAAAACCTAAGGCTTAAGGAAAAATAAGAGAATTGATTCACTAACCCACATGAAGAGCTCGAGGGGAACTCAATATCAAGGTACAGCTGGCGTGAGGTGCTCAAGCCACTTTGCTACAGCATCCAGCAGGTTTCTCAGCAATCCTTGCCGATGGGCGAATGCAGACACCTCCCTTGTACCCAGGGGTGCATAGAGCATGTAGCTAGTTTATAATCCATTTAGTCAGCAGCCCCTAGGCAGAGAGTTTCTCTTGCTCATGAGTTCCAGAAAACATCTTTGTATAGCTTCATTGGCCAGGACAGGATGATAAGCTCATTCCTGAAGATGGACTTTAGTTGACCCCCCCACAAAAAAAACAAACAAACCAAACCAACCAAACAAAAAACAAGCCAGGTGGTAGTGGCACATGCCTTTAATCCCAGCACTGGGGAGGCAGACGTAGGTGGATCTCTGTGAGTTGGAGGCCAGCCTGGTCTACAAAGCTACACAGGAAACCCTGTCTCAAAAAACAAAAACAAAGCATATACAAGTATGTCAGGAGAGGTAGATTCTCCAAATAGAAAGACACAGGTATCAAAACCAGGACAAATGGGGCCAGGGTATATCTTAATTGCTCAAGGCCCTGAGTTTGAGCCCCAACACAAAAAGTTGTAATATACACTTCTAATCCCAACACTCAGTAAGTGGAAGCAGGAAGATCAGAAGTTCAAGATCATCCTCAGCTACACAATGAGTTGAAGGTCATTCTGGCATACAAGAAACCTGTGTGAACAAAAAGAGAGGCTGCCGAGTGACTACTGAGAGGGTAGCATATACTCGGTGTCTAAGGGCCAGAACAAAGCATGCCACTCAAAACAGTACCTAACTTACATGTAGGTGGACTTTTTTCTGTCCTGCCTGCCAGCTCCCAAATAACCACACAGAGACTTGTTATTAATTATAAAAGAGCAGCCACTAGCTTAGGCTTGTTATTAATTATAAAAGAGCAGCCACTAGCTTAGGCTTGTTTCTAACTAGCTTTTATAATTTAAATGAACCCATTTCTATAAATTTACATTCTGTCTCATGGCTTTATTACCTTTAGTCTGTATTGCCCATGCTGCTTCCTGGCTGGCAAATCTCTGCATCTCCATCCTTCTTCCCAGCATCCTCTGTGGCTGAAAAACCTTCCTAGTTATTGGCTGTTCAGCTTTATATTAAACCAATTTGGGTGATGTACAAAAGTTATTCTATAACACTTAAAGTCATGAATTTACTGGAGAGATGGCTCAGTGGTTAAGGATGTATAATGCTCTTGCAGAAGACCACAATTCAGTTCCCAGCACCCATGTTGGTTGGTGACTCAAAAACACCTGTAAGTCAAGCTCTAGGGTATTCAGTGCCCTCTTCTGGTCTCCATAAGCAACTGCACTCACACATACACATACCCACACACACATATATACACACTATTTAAATTTTTTTATCTTTTAAAGAATAGTTATTATTTTGATTTTTTTAAAGTTTCTTAAAATTTATTTGGGTGCATAGTGCTTTGCTTACATGTGCATCTGTGTACCATGTGCCCAGCAGAGGGCTTTGGAATTACAGACAGCTGTGAGCTGCCATATGGGTGTTGGGAATTGAAACCAGGTCCTCTGGAACAACAGCCAGTGCTCTTAACCACTGAGCCATCTCTCCAGACCTTAAAAATACTATTTAATTTTATGTGTATGCATGTTTTGCCCAAACGTATGTATGTACCTATGTGCTCCGTGCATTGTGCTCATGAAAGTTAAAAAAAAAAAAAAAGCATAAGATTCCCTGGAACTGGAGTTATGAAGGGTTGTAAAACCACGTGGGCACTGGGAACTAAACCTGGGTCCTCTGCAAGAGCAACCAGAGCTCTGAACCATTGAACCATCTCTCCAGTCCGAACATTTTAAAATATCATTTTAAAACACCCATGGAATGTTTATTTCTAGAATTTGTTTTGTTTTTATTTGTTTTTGTTTGTTTGTTTGTTTTGTGTATGAGTGTTTTGGGTATTTTTTGTTGTTGTTTATTGTTTTGTTTTGTTTTAAACAAGCTCTCATTATTTAACCCTGGCTAATCTGGAATGAAGACAATAAGGCTGGGCTTCCACTGGCAGCCGGCCTCTCGGGTATTCTGGGATTACAGGTGTCCGCCACCATACAGGGCTTTATTTCTAAACTTTCTCTGTAATATCATAATTGACCACAGGTAACTGAAGTTGTATAAAATGAAGCCGCAAGCCGGGAAAGGCTGGTGTGCTACCACTTTACAGATACATCAGAAGCACCTAAAGGTTCCGTGATTTAACCAAATTCACAAATCCATTAAGGAACACAGCCCTCTGGCTTCAGAATTCACACTGTAGCCGAGGATGAGCCCAACTGATATGAGAAGAACCGAGGTTCAAAGTCTGTGTTCACACAGTAGCTGTGTAGGTGCACAACTACAATTCCAACTCAGAGCCTGAGTCCAGTCTGGGCGTTTCCACTGTTCTGTGCTGCCCCCTAGTGCTCCTATGGAAGGAGTACAGCAGAAGCAGTCCGCCCTCAAGGGAAGGAGGCAGGTAGGCTCAGAGCGCCTGATTATGATGCCTATACAGTCAGTCATCCAGTCCCCTGAGCCCCAAAGTTGCTGTGTGTCAGCTTTAAAACAGTCATCCGTGTGTACAGCTGTAAGGTGCTTGACTGCCTCACGACCACCCTGAAACCCAACAGGTACAATCTAAGTTATTAGCATCGTTACACCTGAAGCTCTATCCATCCAGTTGCCCAAACCCTGAAGTAGAGACTAGAGAGGGTGACCGGAAAAGCGTAGCAGAGCAACAATGGTGGAAACAGAGGGTCAGGGTAATAGCCTCAGGTCAAGGCCATCAGACCAAAGGAGGTCGCGGGCCCTGCTTACAAAGCCAGTGCTCCGAGGCTGGATGGGATGTGAGTGACCAGGCAGGTCCAGGATGTACCCAGAACACACAAGGCTCTGAATTCCGTTTCTGACACCGTGAAGAAAAAAAGAAAAGCGATCTCCGTGTTGTGGTGCAGAGCGCTCACCAAGCATGTGCAAGGCCCAGGATTTAGTCTCTAATACTAGGAAAAATTCTTCTAATTAAAACAGAAACGATGCTTTTGTTAGGTAGTGCTCACCTACATACCTGAAGGTGAGCACTACCTAACGCCAGCACCTCATACTACAGGTGGGTCTTTAATCTGGCCACTCAGGGTGATCAGAAGTTCAAGGTCATCCTCAACCAATAGGAGTTTGAGGCCAGCTTAGGGTACATGGGATTCTGTCTCAAAAAAACAACAACAAAACAAAACCAAAAAATGGTGTTTGTTTTATCAACTATAAAACACTTGGGGCTAAAGTGATGGCTCAGTGGTTAAGAGCACTGACTGCTCTTCCAGGGGAGTTTGGTCCAATTCCCAGCATCCACAGGGCAGCTCATAATTGTCTGTAACTTCAATTAAACAGGATCTGACACCCTCACACAACATATATATGCAGGCAAAACACCAAAGCACATAAAATAAAAATAAATAAAATAAATCATTAGAAAAAAAAAACACTCCAGGAGAAACAGTGTTCATGTGGGACCTTCCCCCAGAAGCCTGTTCTTTTCTTCGTCTTGTTGAATTCTAGGCCAATGAGACACTGTTTTGTTTTCAGACTGTCCTCTTTTGTTTGTTTGCTTTAATGAGAAGCAGAAACTGTACATATTCTTTTAGTTGTTGTTTGTTTATTCTCATTTTCTGTAGTTTTGGAGACAGGGTCTCATTGTATACCTCAGGCTGGCCTTGAGCTTACCGTGCAGCTCGAGCTGCTCTCAGACTTGAAATCCTCCCGCTTCCAGCTTTCCACACACCTGGCTCAGACCATTTTAGTCATTTTGTCATGTGTATGTGTGTGAGCTTGCATATATGTGTGTGTGAGCTTGCATATGTGTGTGTGAGCTTGCATTAGTGTGTGTGTGTGTGTGTGAGCTTGCATATATGTGTGAACTTGCATATGTGTGTGTGTGAGCTTGCATATGTGTGTGTGTGTGCGCGTGCGCGCGCGTGTGAGCGCACGTGCCCACGCATGCATGTAAGCTTGCATATGTTTGTGTGCAGAAGCCAGAGGAGATTTGAACTTAGGCTCTCAGACTTGTGCAACAAGTGCTCTTACCCACTGAGCACCACCCCAGACCCCTTAAAACACTTTGAAGCATCAATTTAACTGCAATAATTACATCTATAGTATTACACAATCTCTATTTCAAAAATGTTTTCATCATTCAAGAAGAACTCTGTACCTATGAGGCAATCGTTGCTCGTGACCTCCAATCCAGCAGGGAGTCACATCTAATCTTTCTGCCTCTGTGAATCTGACTATTCTTAATATTTCACATTTCAATTTTATTTTATTTTATGCAATACTAGGAATTGAACACAAGGCCTGAAACACTTTGAACAAACACTCTACCACTGAGTTATATACCTAGACGTCAATATTTCATGTTAGTGGAAACATACAGTGTTTACATTAGTAGAAACATAGTGTTTCTCTTTCTCTCTCTCTCTCTCTCTCTCTCTCTCGCTCTCTCTCTCTCTCGCTCTCTCTCTCAGCTTTTCAAGACAGGGTTTCTCTGTGTAGCAACTCTGGTTGTCCTGGAACTCAATTTGTAGTCCAGGCTGGTTTTGAACTCAAAGATCCACTGCCTCTGCCTCCTGAGGGCTGGGATCAAAGGCATATGCCATTGCCAGGCTCCACATAACACTTGTGACGGTCAATCTCCTTGGGGGCGGCACCTGCCCTCTGTGGGTGGCACTGTCCCCTGGCTGGATTTCCAATGGAGAAAGAGGGCTGAGCTCTCAGGCAGTGTCTCTGTCTGCCTCAAGTTTTTGCTTCCATAGCATCACTGTGATGGGCTGTAACCAGGAGTATATAATGAACCCTTCCTCCCTTATGTTGCTTTTCTGGTTTATTTGTTGCTTTGGTTTTTAATCACAGCAACAGGAAAAATTATTGAAACAGCACTCTGTGAGGGAAATAAAATCACTCCCTGTTCTTTTTGTCTCACTAGAAAGCTGACCATAAACCCATGATCCTCCTGCTTTGCCCTACCTAGTACTGGGGTTATAGGTGTGTGCTACCACACTCAGTAATTTCCCATTTGAAAAATTATTTACTTAGCTGGGCATGGCAATACACACTTTTAATCCAAACAGGCAGAGGCAGATGGAACTCTGAGAGTTTGAGGCTAGCCAGGACTACATAGTAAGACCCTGTCTCAAAAATAACAGCAGGGGGCTGGAGAGACAACTCAGAGGTTAAGAACATTGGCTGTTCTTTCAGAGGACCCAGGCTCAATTCCCAGCATCCACATGGCAGCTTACAAATGTTTGTAATTCCAGTCCCAGGTGATCTGACACCCTCACACAGACATACAAGCAAGCAAAATGCTCATAAAGTTAAAAAAAAAAGTTTTAAACAAAACAAAACAGGGGTTGGAGAGATGGCTGAGTTAAGAGCACATACTGCTCTTCCAGAGGACCTACACCCAGGTCAGGCAGCTCACACTGCCTGTAACTACAGCTTCAGCAGAATCCAATTCAGCTGGCCTTTGTGGGCATCTGCATTCACACACACACACACACACACACACACACACACACAGATGCACACACACACATAATTAAAAACACCTTTAAATTTTTTAAACCACCACCAAAAAATTCATTTACCTATTGGTTTATTCATTTAAGGGGATGCCATGAGCATATGTAGTAGTGGAGAACAACATACTTCCATGGTTTTCTTCCTGTAATTGGAACTCAGGTCATCAGGCTTGGCTGCAAGCACCATTACCCACTGAGCCAGCTCATCTATCCCATGGCTCTTGTTTGTTTTGTTGATTTATAAAATAGGCTGGACTATATGAATTTTTCAATTTTTTAAATCAAAATAGCCCAGATAACAGCAACGTCATATGATTAAGCCTAATATTATGCCTAAACCAAGTGATTCTGGTTGTTTTTGGACCACATGAAAAGAACCACTCTCATAAGGAGTCAGCTAGGACTGACCTGTTAGGCTCACACTGGCGCATGCCTCCGGTCTCTGTAAAGATTTCTCTGCATTTCCTTATCTCCTGTCAGTGGTGTTTGTATTTCCATTTTTGAGGCTGCCAGGAACAAAGTTTTTTGTTCGGTTGGTTGGTTGGTTTGGTTTTTGAGATAGTTCCTTGTAGCCCAGAATGCCTTTGAATGCCTGATCTTCTTGCTGGAATGACAGGCTGTAGCAGTATATCTTTTTGAACAGTCCTTTCCTTTCCTTTGTGTGTGTGTGTGTGTGTGTGTGTGTGTGTGTTTGTGTTTTGTTTGTTGGCTACTTTTTTGAGACAGGTTTTCTCTGTGTAACAGCCCTGGCTGTCCTGGAACTCACTCTGTACACCAGGCTGGCCTTGAACCCACAGAGTGATACACCTCCCAAGTGCTGGTATTAAAGGCTGCACCACCAGCACCGGACACGCTGGACAGTTTCTACCAGACATTGTACACTTCCTCCTGGCATAGCACTGCAAGGGCTTCTTGTGAAAGTGAGCTAGAACTGGCCTTACTGGTCTTAGAGTACACAGAAGTACCATATACACCGAGGGACTCATTTTCTTAGCTCCAAATGAGAATACAGTGTGCCCCTTGCCCCAGAGGGAAATGTGGAGGAGCTGTGGTGGGAAGGCGTGCTTTCAGGTCTGGCGGGAGCAGCACACCTGTGTGTATTTGCCCCAGTGATCTCCTCCTGAATCTGTTATCTCCTTCATGTCTGTCATCTTTTTTCATCCTCCCTACTTAACGGAAGTTCTCTTCTTTCTTTTTCTTTTCTTTTTTGGGGGTGGGGGTGGGGGAGGTGGTTCTGTGTAACAGTCCTGGCTGTCCTGGAACTTGCTCAGGCTGGCCTCTGCCTCTAGAGTGTGGGATTAAAGGGATGAGCCACCACAGCCTTATTTATTTGTTTGTTTGTTTGTTTGTTTGAGACAGGGTCTCTCTACATAGCCCTGCCTATCCTGGAACTCACTACATAGACCAGGCTGACCTGGAACACACAGATATCCAACTCTCTCTGCCTCTGGAGTGCTGGGGCACCAAAGGCATGCACCACTATGTCCTGCACAGAGGTTGCAGGCATACCTTCTTATGTCTTGGTTTTGGTCTGGTTTTTGTAACAAGGCCTTGCTATGCATCCATCCCATGAAAACTCATGATTCTTCTGCCTCTCTCTTCCCAAGTGCTGGGATTACAGGAATGCACCGCCAATCATCTACAGAGAGGAAATTGAAAGACAGTAAGTGTCTTACTCCCATGTCAAACAGTTCATACCAATGTCTGATCAGTGTCTCCCTTCTCTGCATTAAGTTTCTACATCATCAATGGTGTGTATGTGTGTGTGTGTGTGTGTCTCACTCACAGCTACTTCCCACACTCCTTTTCCTCATGTCAGTGGTATTTGTGTGGTTCTAGTTTGGAGCTACCGTGAACAAGATTTCTATCTCGAAAATAAGTGAGAAGATTGAACAATACGATGCAAGTGAGAGGTTTAGCGTGGTCCTTAAAGATCCTCCTTAATGGTCATGTCTATCAGCACTGTGGCCCAGTTATGGAGAGCAGGTAGTCAGGGTATAGAGTAAGCCTCGGCTTCTTGCCACCCAATACTGTCGCCTCTTATGGGGCCTTTCTGGGGAAAGCAGCCGTCACTGTGGTTTTTGGTCTCTACTGACCTCCCATGTGTCTCTCAGGGCCACACAGCCTGACCAACTTCTTCACTCTACTCAGGGCACAGGGTCTCTGCAGTGAGGTCCTATTTCAGTGGCACATTTGCACACACTGATGAGAAGACAACTGACCAGCCAACCGGGAGCCCCTAACTCTGTCCCAGAGCAAAGAAAGAAAGCAGAGCCCATGTTGGGTGTGGCAGTACATGCCTGGAATCCCAGCACTCCACAGATGACAGCAGGAGGGGCAACTGTTCACGGCCAGCCTTGGGTACTTGGCTACGTAGTGAGTTGGAGGCTAGCCTGGGACGCAGGAGACAACGTCTCAGAAAACTAAACGGTCTGCAGCCATACCCTTCTGAACACGCCTGGTCTGTCTGACCTCGAAGCTAAGCAGGATAGGATCTGGTTATAGTTGGATGGGGATACCTAAATAAGCGGGGCTGGAAAGGCTGCTCAGCCACTGAGAGCAATGGTTGCTCTGCCAAGTTTGAAGGACCCAAGAACGATTCTCAAGTACTGTGTGCAACTCCCATACCCGCTTCTGCTCCTCACCCCTGCGAGCACCAGGGATCCAAATGGTGCACAGACGTACATGCAGGCAAGAAACCCATACATATGAAAAAACGTTTAAAGTAAAAAAGAAACCTAAATAAGTGAGGATGTAGACAGACTGACAGACAGACAGACCCATGACTGATCATACCCTAGCTATTCAAATGGTGAAGATTATTTGCTGAGCATCTGGTATAAGCCAGACCCTGTACTAGGGAGGAAACAAGACCAGACCTTACCTCCCATGTCAGACACTAAAAAGAGGAGGCGAGGAAGCAACAACCTGCTGGGGACTGTAATAAAGAACACAGAGAATTGTTCCACTAACAGAGCTGGAGACTCAAGGGTCAGGGACGACTTCCCAGGAGCCATGCTCTTTGAGTAGTTTTGATGCCCGGTAGGCGCTCCGCTCCACGGCCTTACAGGGACTTCCAGGATACAGGACTACAGAGCAGGAGGGACCCGAGCACTGCTGCCTGGCTGCCCTTCTGGCCTCACTCCTCTGGCCTAGGCCGGGGCTGGGCGGGGCCTCGGCCAGGTGCACGGCGGCGCTTCGCGGAGCCAGGAAGTGTGTCCCCAGTGGCGACCCGTGCTGCGCTCCCGCGAGACGCTCACCTGCGATCCAGGTGAGTGCAGAGGGGGCGGGGGAAGGGCTGACTGGAGGCGGCTCACCTGGCGCGGCAGGTAAGTCCGGAGCGGACCCGCGGGGGCGCGGAGCGGTGCAGCCCCGAGTGGGTGACCCTGGAGGCCGCTCCTGGACGGCAGCGGGACGCGGGCCTGGCTCCTCGGGATCCGACGCCCACTTCCGGGGTGCGCGGGCCGGGCCGCGGCGGCCCGAATGGGCGCGGGGCTGGGCGGGCCGGGAGGCCTGGGAGCTGGGACCAGGCACCTAGGAGCCGGGGCGGGCGCCTCGGAGCCGTGGCTGGAACCGTAAGTGGAATCGCGTCGGGACTCACAGGCAATGGCGTTTGCCGCGGCGAAAGAGGCGGTGCGCGCCCCGACGGCAATGCGTACCGGGCCGCCTGGACTCGGTGCCTGCAGAGGAGGGCGGCTGAGGCTGGGCCTGGGGGAATGGGGATGCACCGTGCGACATGAGCTGACCACCACTTGGTGACCCGAAGCTTGCCTGGGCAGAGGCTGGTGCAGCCGGCCCGTTCTGTGGACGCAGAGAGGAGGGCCCATAGAGAGCCCCGAGAGTGGGAAGTCAGAAAGTCGTGTGTGTGTGTGTGTGTGTGTGTGTGTGTGTGTGTGTGTGTGTGTGTGTTCGTGTGTGTGTGTTCGTGTGTGTGTGTGTTTGCGGGGAAAGGCAAAGGCAATGAGAAGTCAGAAAGTCCTGGAGCCACCAAACCCTGAAGCATCCTTGTGATCACTTCCAATGCCCAAGTTCCCAGGCTTGTGCTAAACACCAATCAATACCCTAGTGGAGAGCTATAAAGACATTAATCTCTTCCGCTTGGGAAGATGAGGTTTTGAAATGTTATTTATTTCACTTTGGTTAATTTTTTGTGTATTTATTTTTAATTATATTTAATTAATAAATTATATACTTAGTTTTTGGTTTTTGAGGCAGGGTCTCATATGGCTCAGGCTCTTAATCATCCTGTGTTGTGCTGGGATTACGGACTTGGGCCACCTCACTAATCTAAGGTGAACCTACTTAAAGATGAGGAAGCTGGAACCAAGAGTCTTGTTCCAAGCTAAAGTAGAGGTGAGAATTAGTCTCACTAAATTAAGTGACCAGTGTTACTGGATTAGCAGGAGGGCAGGAGCAGGGACCGTGGTAGGGAAAGGAAGACTAGCCTGGAATGAATGGACTGTTTGAAGGGACCCTGAGGCCAGACACTATCCTATCACAGATAGGGAGGCTGATTGTTGGATGTTTGGTTTTGAGACAGGGAATCTCTTGATAGCCCAGGCTGATCTTGAACTTAAGGAAATCTGCCTGTCTCAGCCTCTCTAGTGCTGGGATTACCTGCATGAGCCACCATACCTAGCTTCTCCTAGGCTTTGCTCCCTGGCTGGAGATGTGGCACAGAGCAAGGTGCCCGGGCCAAAGAGCCCAGCCCACCACAGCAAATCCTGTTCTTCCCAGCTTGCTGTCTTGCTCTATCCCCTCCCTTCTCTGAGCTTCAGAATCCTGGGCAGTGGAGTGAAGATAAATTATTCACATGGTAGTTGTAAGAACTAAGTAATGGGAAAGGTCTCTGGCTAGAGCCTGTTCCTGGCCCATTCACTGCTGTTTTCTCAGTAGTTAGCACGAATACAATCTATAGTAGTCAGTCCTTAATCCTTGGTGGGGGAGAAAGAGACAGTGACCCAGCCCAATGTCAATAACCATGATACTCTCACATGTGTGGCTGCTGAGGGTGGATGGGTTGGGACTCTAGATGCAAGCCCTTAAAGGGTACCAGCTCATGCTAGCAGCTTTAACTGGCCCTTTCCTCTCAAGCCCACAGATGGGATGGGGTAGGGGAGGAACCCTCTTGAGGACTTGGATGAGGAGTGGATGAGGTTCTGAGGCCAGGCCAATGAGTGCAAATTGAAGCGTGTTTGTGAACTGGGAGCATAGCTCTATTGGTAGAGCAGTTTGGATACATGAGACCCGGAGTTAGAGCCCCAGCTCTACATGAAGGCAGGAGAATCAGTGGGTCACTCTCATCCCGAGCTGTACAATGAGTTCAAGGCCAGCCTGGGATACATAAAAGTCTATCTCAAGAAACAGGTGTGGCTTTGGATACTTACTTCCCTTTCTGCTTTAGTATAGTTGAATAATATTAAGGATGCCTTGAGAATTAATAGATTTATTACAGGCAGTATGCTTATTGTAGGCTGTCAGTAATCACTTTCACTGGAATGTAAGCTCCTGAGACTAGGGAGTTAGTCTGTTTTACCACTATGTCCATGGAGTTTAGGATGCACAGTAGGTCCTCAGTTCTAGTTAAATGACTGAATCCATGCCCAACCTCGTGTTGATCAAATCAGGACATTTAGTTGTCTCCCTCTGGACTGTGAAGAACACTTTGTTTTGTTGGGATGGGGTCTTTCTCTCCAGTCTATGTTGGTCTCAAAGTCATGACCCTCTTGCCTCAACCTGCCTGATACAAGGATGACTGATGTGGGCCACCACATTCAGTTGTGAAAAACTTTTAAAGTCACTTATTACCATTTCAGTTTGTATACCCTTTTCTTCCTCCCTTCCTTCCTTTCTTTCTTTTAGAGCAGTAGAGTAGGAGGTGTTCCAAGGAGGAAATACCTCCTTCAGTTTATAGACTTCCAAAGATGGGATCCCACATTGGTACACACCATTCTCAAAGAGTGTTGACTCTTGCTCTAGTCTACCTGAAGCCGAAGTCCTTTTCTTTCCCTCCAATTGTCTTGGCCCTACCATAAAGTCACACAGAATGTGTCTGTGCCATGATAACACCTTCCAAACTGACCCAGTTCTGGGCCTTGAGACAGACGGTTAGGGTCAAAGTCCCTGGGGAATTAGGCTTATCCTGAAACAGTGGGTACAAGGCTGACCCAATCATCAAGAGATCTCAGCAGGCCTGGAGGGGAGGGGGGAGGGGAGCTCATACCTTTAATCCTAGCAGAAACAGATGGATCTCTGAGTTCAAGTCCATCCTGGTCTAAAGAGTGAGTTCCAGGACAGGCTCCAAAGCTACAGAGAAACCCTGTCTCAGAGAGAGAGAGAGAGAGAGAGAGAGAGAGAGAGAGAGAGAGAGAGAGAGAGAGATCAGCAGAAGGGGCTCCCATTTGTCTAGAGGTCTTCAATATCTCCTAGAGGAGGAGAGCTGAGTAGGAAAGCTGTAAAGCTTCAGGAAAAAAGAACTTCTGTGTCCTCATCCAGCACAACGAATATTCCTTGCCTCTCTGTCTGCCTATACACAAGCTCTCCAGGCATTTGCTAGTTGTCTGGTTTAAACCATTGATGATCACACTGCAGATATGTGTCCCTTAGTCTACTTCCCAAACAAAGATAGTAGGCTATTCTGTTTCTCATAGAAATGTATATATCTGGTAGGGCTGGATGGTTCAGCTGGCATCCCTTTTAATCCCAGCACTCAGGAGGGAGAGTCAGGCAGATCTCTGTAAGTTCAAGGCCAGCCTAGTCAACTTAGCAAGGACTGCTAGGGCTACATAGTGAGACTCTGTCTCTAAATAGATAGAGGCTAATGGATCTCTGAGGCCAGCCTGATCTAGAGTGAGTTTGTTCCAGGATAGCCAGAGCTATGTGGAGAAACCCTGACTGGAAAAATCAAAATAAATATAAAATTAGATACTCTGCATATAAACATATGATGTTTTCTGCTTTCACTAATTATTCACATTATCCAAGTTCCCAGTTCTTCTGACCCCTGACCCACACTGGATTTAGTTGACGTGTCTCTGAAGCTGGCTGTCAGCCCTTTCCTCAAGGTCACATCCCAGTTCTGTGTTTGAGGCTGGAATACTTCACAATGTGTCCTCCTTATATTTGATGTCATTTCATTTCAGTGACATTGCCTTTGATCATTTGGTTAAAGCAGCACCTGGGAGGGCTCTCCAGCCTTGTGGGGTTTTAAATTGTCACTGTCTGCAGCATATAGAAGAGGCCAGAACAGAAGTGCTGTTGGCATTTGGTGTTTGGGGAGGTGGCACTGTTTTGCCCAAGGCATGCAATATCTGTTTGTCTTTGGATTTTTGAGACTAAAAACAATAAATAATTCCTGTTTCTCTTGTGTAGCCCTGGCTGTCCTGGAACTTGCTCTGTAGGCCAGACTGCCCTCAAACTTACAGAGATGTGCCTGCCTCTGCCTCCCTAGTGCAGGATTAAAGGCATGTGCCTCTATGCCTAGCCCTAAGCACACAATTTATAAAGACCAGGATGGGAATTAGAAGACAGAGATGCTAATGTCTATATTCTTGTTCCTTTCATATTACCAGCTCTTAGGACTCGGTAGTAATTAAATAGGGGGTACAAGGATAAGTGTCAGCATCTCAAAAAAGGCTAAGGGCTGGAGAGGTGGCTCAGTGGTTAAGGGCACTGGCTGCTCTTCCAGAGGTCCTGAGTTACATTCCTAGCGCACACATGGTGTCTCTAAATACAGATTAAGGGCAGTTACTGCCCAGCAAAGCCTTAACTGTGGTTAAGGCCCTCCTGAGTATGGCAGTCCATCATCCCTTGGTACCTTTGTGATTTACTCAGTTCCACATGCTTCGTCCTTAGGAGGTTTTTGGTTGTTTTGTTTGTTTTGAGACAGAGTCTTACTATATAGCCCTGGTTGGACTAGGACCCTCTACATAGACCAGGTTGTGTTCAAACTCACAGAGATCACTTGTTTCCACATGAACCTGTGCCATGCCAGTAGCACCCGCCTTTAATCCCAGCACTTGAGGCAGAGGCAGGTGAATCTCTTCAAGTTCCAGGACAGCCTGAGCTACACAGACAAACCCTGTCTTGCAAAAAAACACAGAAACAAAAACAGCACCATACCTGGCTAGGTGTTTTTTGTTGTTTTTGATTTTGGGGATTTTTGTTTGTTTGTTTGTTTGTTGTTTTTTGGGTAGGACTCATGTACTAGGCTGGCTAACCTGGACTCACTTTGTAGTCCAGGATGACCCAGAACTACTACTAGTCCTGCCTTCACCTCTCAAATGCTTGCTAGGTTTTCAGACAGGTATTATTGCACTCTGCTTGTCTTAGAAGCTTTTCTAGAAACTGAACCATGAAGATCACTTATCTTTGGTTTTGCCTTGCCTGACACATGGCCAGGCAAGTGTTCATGAGTAAAACAGTCGTAGTTCTGAGATACCTAGCAAATAAACCCAAAGAGAAATGAAGATCAGTGCTATTTTACGGCAGAGCTGTTTTCTTTGAAGGTGTACACATGTGGAAGTCATAGAATTTTTAGGAGTTGGTCCTCACTTTTCACCTTGTGGAAGCAGGGTCTCTCATTTCTGCTGCTGCCATATGCTGTATACTCCATGTTGGCCGGCCTGTGACCTTCCAGGTGATTCTTTCTCTCTTTCCTATCTCACTGTAGGAGTGCTGGGGTTACAGATGTTTGTCACTGCATCCAGTTTTCCATGTGGCTTCTTTGGTTGTTAGTGCTCTTACCCGGTGAGCCATCTCCCTAGTCCATGAGTATTATTTTTGTGGCAAGGAACCAAAATTGCTTTGTGTTGCCAGTCAAGGTAGTACACTCCTTTAATCCTAGGACTTGAGAAGAGAGGTGGAAGGCCAGGAATTTAGAGCAGTTTAAGCTCCCTAGCAAATTTGAGGCTAGACTGGCTACATGAGACCCTCTTGTCTTAACAAAACCAACCCTTCCCTCTCCAAAAAGAATAGAGACCTTGATGGTAAATGTTTCTCAGAGGGCAAATCTGAATAAAATGAGAGACCCATTCATGCCAGTGTCTGGGATGAAGGAAGGAAGGATAGTGGTGATGATCATGGCCAGGAAGACAGAAAGATGTCTGCTGAGCAGAGGCTCTGCACCAGGCTCAGTGATGGCAGGAAAGTGGGACCAGTTCTCAGGAAGCAAGGTCCCTGTCCAGTGTTCCTGTTCCTTCTTCGTGGTAAAATGCACATCAAATTTTCCATTTCAATCTTTCACATGCTGTTTTTAGCACACCATCCTGTGGCATTAAATACATACATTCACACTCCTTCCAGAGCTGTGACACCTTCCCAGCTGAAATTCTGTACCCATTCCACACAATTCTCCCATGCTCCTCTGCTTCAGCCCCTGGCATCCACCATGCTATTTTCTATGTCTGTTAAATTTGTAGTTGTAGATATTTCATATAAACTATACTATAGAATATTTTTTCTTTCATGTGTAGCTTATTTCATTTAGAATGTCTTCAAAATTCATCCATGTCAAAACAAAAGAGAATTTCATTCTTTTTAAGGGCTAAATGATATCCCCAGAATGTTTTACTTTTATGAGTCCATTCATCCAATGATGTACTTTTGAATTTTTAAACCTTTATTTTTATTTGATGTGCATATTTTGCCTGTATGTATGTCTGTACTACATGTGCATACAGCCAGAAGAGGATGGCAGATCCCTTTGGACTGCACTTGCAGAAGAGCTACCATATCGATGCTAGGAATTGAACCGTAAGCTGCCAGTGCTCATGCTCTTAACCACAAGCCATCTCTCCAGCCCCATATACACATAATTTTTAAAAATAAGGACTGGGCCAGGTGGTGGTGGTGCAGCCTTTAATCCCAGCACCCAGGAGGCAGAGGCAGGTGGATATCTGTGAGTTTGAGGACAGCCTGGTCTACAGAGCAAATTCCAGGACAGCTGAAACTGTTACACAGAGAAACCCTGGGGGGGGGGGCTGGAAAGATAGCTGAGTGGGTAAGAACAGGGGTTGCTCTTCCACAGGACCCAGATTCGATTCCTAGCACCCACGGCATAGCTCACAACCATCCATAACCTCAGTTCCAAGAGCTCCTACAACCATCTTCTGACCTCCATGGGCACCAGACACATATGGTACACGCACATATATACAGGCAAAATGTTCACATACAACACATCTAAAAAAAGATTTTTTTAAAAGTTATTTGTGTTATGTGTAGGGAGAGGTTCCCTGTGAGTGCCGTGTGGGCAGAAGACAGAAAAGGGTGTTACAACCCTAGAGCTAGAGTTACAAGAAAGGTTATGAACCCGTCAAGCGGTAACACATTCTTAACTGCTGAGCCATCTGTCCAGCCAGTTTTTATGTTTTTTGTTTGCTGTACTGGGGATGAACTTGGGTCCTCCTCCATGTTATTTATATAGGCCATCCATGCTACATTCCCTACCCGTGTGTTTAAGCTTTGAAGAAACATTGTTTCCCACAATACTTATAACATTTCATACCCTCACTAGCAAAGCACAAATGGTCCGATTTCTCTGCATCCCCACTGACACTTGTAATTTTCTATGTTTTGTTTTCAATAATAGCCATTTATTGAGAAGTCCAGAGATTTTAAAGCCTAAATTAGACCACAAAGAGAACTTTCTCTTTGGGGCAAGAAGAGCTCAGCATTCAAATGTTTACGGGATGCTTCATCTGTCCTCATCACAGGCTTCCCAGAAGTCTAAAGCTCTTCAGGTCAGCCCAGAAGCTTGTCCCTGACCTTTGCTTCTGACCTCCTGGCTTCTCCCCTGCAGGTGCCTGGCTGTAGCAAGCCATGCTCTGAGCCATGCCCAGGCCGGGACAGCCTCGCCCATCGTCTGGGCCTCCACGGTTGGGTCCCTGGGAGAGGCCAACAGAGTTATGCCTGGAAACCAATGATGAGCGCTCCCAGCCTCCACCAGGTCGCCGTACCCGCAGGCCAGACCCCAAGGACCCTGGCCACCACGGGCCAGAAAGTATCACCTTCATTTCAGGCTCTGCAGAACCTGCAACCGAGCCCCCAACCTGCTGCCTCCTCTGGCGCCCTTGGGGGTGGGACTGGTGCAGGGCTGCTTTCTGCTTTCGCCGCTGCAGGGATTGCCTGCAGCGCTGTGGGGCTTGTGTACGGGGCTGTAGCCCCTGCTTCTCTGCTGGGGACCCCACTGAGAGAGCTGATGAAGCCACCTGGGTCAAGGAGCACAATGGCGTGCCACCCAGCCCGGACCGTGCACCCCCCAGCCGCCGAGATGGCCAACGGCTCAAGTCCAGCATGGGCAGCAGCTTCAGCTACCCTGACGTTAAGCTCAAGGGCATTCCAGTCTACCCCTACCGCCATGCCACCTCTCCAGTCCCTGATGCGGACTCCTGCTGCAAGGAGCCCCTGCCCGAGCCTCCCCCAACACGGCACAGTCTGCCCAGCACCCTCCCCAGCAGTCCCCGCGACTCCGAGGAGTATTACTCCTTCCACGAGTCGGACCTGGACCTGCCCGAGATGGGCAGTGGCTCCATGTCGAGCCGGGAGATCGACGTGCTTATTTTCAAGAAGCTGACAGAGCTGTTCAGTGTACACCAGATCGATGAGCTGGCCAAGTGCACATCGGACACAGTGTTCCTGGAGAAGACCAGCAAGATCTCAGACCTGATCAGCAGCATCACACAGGATTACCACCTGGATGAGCAAGACGCCGAGGGCCGCTTGGTGCGTGGCATCATCCGCATCAGTACCCGCAAAAGCCGCTCTCGCCCACAGACCTCCGAGGGGCGCTCTGCCCGATCTACAGCCCCTGCCACAGCCCCCGACAGTGGCCATGAGACCATGGTGTGCTCTGGCCTTAGCCAGGATGGTAAGTGTGCCAAGTAGGGAAGCTCTGGCATATAGAAGGGTATAACTGGGTTCTTAGCCAGCTGAAAATTGTGAGGCGCATGCAGATTTTGGCCATTGCACTGTCCCCAGTATTTTTTTACTTACTTATTGCATTTATCAGGCTCCTTCTTCCCTCTATTACTACTTGACAGAGCAGCTCCCAAGCCTGGCCCAAGAGTCAAGAATTTGGACCTCTGCCTTCAACAAGAAAGGCTAGTGATAGGAGTTCATGCTTGTATTCCCAGAACTCTAGAGGCTAAAGAAAAAGGTCTGCCAAGTGTTCCAAGCCAGCCTGGGCTACAGACCTTGTTTCAAAAAATAAAACCAAGAAATTTTGCACCACTGACCTGGCCTAGCCAAAGTCCCAGCCACCTACCCACACCCTTGTTTTAAGCATTTCTCTAGCCTGTGTACAGTAAACACCCTCTTTACTGAGCTACAAGAAATAGGGACTGAGCTTTATAAAATATAATAATGACCACTGCTTATTCATACTCCCTCCCTAGAACTGACAGTGCAGATATCCCAGGAGACGACAGCAGATGCCATCGCCAGGAAGCTGCGGCCATATGGAGCTCCAGGTATGGTCCTGACTTTACCAGAGAGTGGGAAACTACACTAGGGGCCCTTCAGATGACCTTCCAGCTTCCTTTGGGGGTGGGTCAGGATGGGATCAGAAATGGAAAAAGGCCTCAGCAACCACATACCCACTGCAACCTTCAAAGCTGGCTTGAAGCGAGAAGGTTCCCAGAATAGAGCTAGAAGTGATGGGGGAGTAAGGTGGACAGGCCATCCAGCCTGCAGCTTATGGTTTCTACTGCTGTCCTCTGGGCCTTCCTAGGAGCAACTGCTGGGGTTTGAACATCAGGAGCAGGTTGTAAAGGCTGTTAACGGCTGACCTGGCTCAAGCCCTGCTCTGTCCCATGTCCACAGACTTCTCCCTAGCTGTAGGCCCTGGCTGAGCTCCTTCCCCTCTCTGAGCCTCTGCTTCCTCCTCGAGCAGGGTACTCAGCCAGCCAAGACTCGTCCTTCCAGGGCACGGACACAGACTCTTCAGGGGCACCCCTGCTCCAGGTGTACTGCTAACCCCACTGGCCCAGCAGTCACAGCCCCCTTGGAAGAAGCATAGCCAGCGGAGTTGAAGAACCAGGACCCCTTTGTGTGGAGGCCAGATCCTGAAGCCAGAAACAGTGACCTCTGGCTTCTGTCTTCATTGAATGATTTAGACCACGTCCATTTCACAGGGCCATGGTGCCCTCCTCTGCCTCTCCAGCTGGACTGACCTCCTGAGACTGCTTCTTCCTGTGGCCTGAAAGCAAAGCCTTGGGAAGTCGTCTCCCAGTTCTATTCCCATGGCACTCTGAAGTTATGGGAACTACATAGGTTGAGTTGGGGAAAGCATGGCCTCTATACGTGATAATCTGGGCAGTGCCCACTTGTTATATTGCTGAGCAGTTCTTACTGGACCTTGGCTGTTCTATATTGTTAACATGACCATAGTTGCAAGCACACACACGCCTGGTCGTCAGGGTTAGGTAATGGTCCTCCTGTGCCACTAGCCCCAACTACTGTTCAGCATTATGGAGACAAGCAAGGTTGGAGCAAGACAGACTACAGCTTCACTTCCAAAAGGAAAGACTCTGGCGGCTTTGTCTGGACTGCCATTCCCCCAGTCCATTGCTTCTGGCCACCCCTCAGTCTTAAGTACCTCATCACATGTCAGTGACCCCTCAATTCTCCCTGGAGCTAATACAGCACTCTGATTTTCACCCTATCTTGCTTACTGGCAACTTGAGGGAGCCTGGCATTCAAAGACATCCTTGTAGCTAGCAACTAGCACACCTGGGGGCTGAGCTCCCTGAGTCAAAAGTAGGCACCCCTTGTTTGGGCACAGGGCTAGCTAGCTCCATCCAGGTCCCTTCCTTAGCTGCTCTTGACAGGCGCTAGCTCTGGTGCAGTCCTATAATCACAGCTACTTGAGAGGGTGAGGCAGGCCATGAGTACAGGGGTTTAAAGTCAACCTGGGCAGTTCAACTCCTTACCATGGAGTAAGGCCCCATCTTCCAGTGACCACAAGCTAACAAAGGGAGCAATTTCCCAGCTTCTTCCTTTAACCACCTTGTTTGCTGTCTGTTGGGGACACCCTTTGGAAAGTGGTAACTATCACTTATTTAGTTTCCAAAGAAACACAATAGATGGTCCCCTGGGGCTGTGACCTCAGGACCCCAGTGGAGCTGTAACAATCAAACTAGCCCTTTTTGGGGGAGCTGCCTGTTATCCAGGTTTAGGCATAAATAGAATAACCAGGTAGGGGTGCAGCTTGGTGTTGCCAAGCATGTGTGAGGGATCCTGGCTTTGATCTCCACCTCTGCAAGAGGAAGGGGATGTGTTCACCTGTAACACCACCTAGGAAACTGACAAGAGGGTCACTGAGTTCGAGGCTAACCAGGGATACATACCAAGATTCTGCCTCAAAAGGGGTACAGCACCCACAGTGGCTCACAACCATCCCTAGCTCCAGTCCTAGATAATCTGATGCCCTCTTCTGACCACTAGAGGCACCAGCCATGTATGTGCTGCATAAACATACATACATACATGAAAACATTCACGTTAATCTGTATTTTTTTTTTTTTTTTTTTTAGGAAAAGATTACAGACAGGGGAAACCAGAGTAAGAGTGTTAATAGTCCCTAAACTCTAGCCTTGACCTAGAAGCCAATTTCCCAACAGCTTCGTGGAGTACTGTCTGCATTCCTAGAAAAGGTTTATCAAAACAGCTGGGTACTGACTTTAGCCCCTGCACTCAGTGATCCCCGCCCTTTGGAGGAGAAAGATGCGGGGAGCCGGATCTGGACAGACGTCCCTCCTTGGCCTGTTACTGTATAGGTGCTGGCTCTGAGGAGGAGCTAGTCAGAGACAAACGGTGGGGCTCCACTGCACCCCACCCTCCTAGCTCCCACGCTCAGGCAATGCCACCCCAGCTCCATTACTCTTCTGCCTCTGCACACAGCCCAGTCTGAATACTTGACTCTGGAACTCGGCTCCTGATGATGTCTAAGCATAGCTGCTTTAGATCTTGTTGGGTCTTGATCCCTTTGGGAATCTGTGGCCAGAATGAATCAGCTTCTCCCAGAACCACACATGTGGCAGGCTGAGGTGGCTCAGAGTGGCAAGGCACAAAAGTCTGGCAATCTGAGTTTCATCCCTGGATCCCACATAAACATAGAGAGAACTGACCCACAAAGTTGTCCCCTGAACTTCACACATGTGCTGTAGCATGTCTACACACAATAAAACAGTCAAGTGGAGGGGTGCATGCCTTGGATCCCAACACGGGGGAGGCAGAGGCAAGTGTTAAGAGTTAGAGGCCAGCCTCATCTACAAAGTAAGTTCCAGGACAGCTCAGAATACAGAGAAACCCTATCTCATAATACGTAAAACCTGTGTCACAGTCCTCCCTGTCATGGGAGGAGAGGCGGGGGTTAAGAGCAGAGTCCCGGAACCTGGCCTAGTAGGTAGAATTCTACACATCAGAATATGGGCTAGAAGCCAAAGCCCCAACTTCCTACAGCAGCCAGGGAGGGGCTAAAGGGAGGACACAAGTAGAGTAGGGTAAAGAGCTTTAATGTGTAACAGGCCAAATGGGGAGGAGAAGACCCCCAAGACCCAGCCCATCTCTGGTAAAGCCCCAGAGCTCACGTGCCTGGGAGGTCCCATGCCTGCCCCAGCCCTAAGGTTCCAAGGTCCCAGGAAAAGGTGGGAAAGGAAGTTTAGGGGCTCAATCCTAAGAGTTCAGGAAGGCAAACACAGGAGCTAGTTGAATTTGGCTTTGGAGAAATCCATCTCTGGGTGCTGATCCATGAACCTGGGAAGCAGAAGCAGAAGAGTGAAGGGAGCTGTCCACTCTGAGCTAGCCTATTATTTCCCGTCCTGACACTGGGCCTAATCTCCTCAGGACCCTGAAAACATGGGCCAAGCCACATGGGGCTCAGACAGATGAAGCCTGTGTGACCCTTCGAGGCCCAGTAGGTGGCGATGACTGCCTCTTACCTATGGCTTCCTGGTGACCCTGGAAGGTGGTCAGGGTAATCAAGCCAAGGCCACAAAACCAGGAACTTGGCTGATTTGTGCTGAAGGGGGCAGGGCAGTCTAGAATCTCATTCAGTGGCATTGTCATGTGAGGATATCTTGCTTCTCTGACCCCCAGACAGGCTTTATTTGTACAAGCAAGGTATCACCACACTGTCATCACCCAGGCCTAAGTCCCCAGAGCAATCCTCCCTGCCTGAGTTACTTACTTCTTCAGGATTTCCTGTTTCTTCTGTTCATCAGAGGTGGGCAAGCCCATGGACTTCTGCCTTTGGTCATACATCATTTTTTCCACCATGCTGCGAGTCTCACTGTCCAGGTCTGACAGCTACAGAGAGGCAGGGAGAGGGATGAATGAACCACTCCGCCCGCCCCTCAAGCTCCACAACAAACTTCCCAGCCAACCAGGACTCACCTTGGAGTTCTCAGGGTTAATCTTCTTAGTATTGATTTCGGGGTCACTGGTAACCAGGCGGTTCCACCATTCCATCTTATTGATCTGAGAGGGGGAAGACATCCATGGGGAAAGAAAGCTCCACGGCCCAGGAATTACACCTCAACCCTTTTAGAACCAAACTCTCTCCCATCCATATCTTGTGTCCAAGCCCCATGAAGGCCTGTGCTGAGGCCAGGGGTACAGAAAAGCTGGACCTCCGTCCACCCAGCAGTTACAAATCAATGCACCAGGGCAAGACAGCATGCAGTGGCCACTCGGAGTGGAGGAGAGAGGCTAGAGTAACAGGTATGAGCAGTAAATAAGGAAGGGAAAAGTCCTGGGAGGGAAACCAAGCACAGGGGCGCGGAGGTGAGTGAGCGGCATCCGCGTCACCTTCTGTGCCAGGGGAAGCTGTGCTTGGTCTCTCGGCCCCTTTGCAGACACCACCTTTGTTTACCCAGTAAATACCCTACCTCTAGGAAGGCAATGTAGGAGACAAAGTGGACTCTATGAGGGAAAATTCTTCTACGCTTTGTTCACTGTTCTCCAGTCCTGAGAACTATGCCTGGCACACAGTAGGTATTCAAGCATGTGTGGAACTGAACCCATGTGCAAGCATGATGGAAAGGAAGAGGTTCGACAAGTAAGACTGCTCAACCTGACTCTGCCTGCCCTGCCCTAAGCATTTCCTGATGAAGGCAAGGGCACAGTGAGTCCCCAAGGCTGCACAGTCGTGGAGTCAGCACCCAGGCCAGGCTGGGCCTCCCGTACCTTCTCCAGGTGCACTGTAACCACCTTGCCATCCTCGATGAGCCATGAGCTCTCCTCCACCTTTACTTCATTGTACAGTTCTCCGTCAATCACCGGTGGCTGTCCCTTGAGGCCCACCCGGAGGTGCCGCCGCTGGATGTCCACCACCACGTCCTTCCCCTTCAGCCGGAAGCTGACTCGGAAGGGTACTGCCAGATCTAGTTCTGACAGGGTCTGGGTCCAGCGGTAGTTGGGCAGGTCAGCCCCATTGCCTAGGTTGGGCTTCAGCTTTCCTTTGTCCTTCTCATCTTCCTCCTCGTCCTCCTCCTCAGCATCCTGCTCATAGTCAGAAGCGCTCAGTGACTTACCTGACAGACCAGACTTCCACCAGGCCAGGCCCAGAACTGCCACTGGACACAACAGCCACAAGAGAGCAGACCTAAGCATTACACACCCACACACCCCAGGTCACTGGGAACCAAAGGTAAAACAGATCCCGATCCCCACCAGAAGGGCTCCAAATGCATCCTGTGACGAAGGATGTGGTGAGCTCACTGCCCCGCCCCTCAGCCCACCCTTCATGGTGCCCCCTGACTTGTGAGCATTTTAAGCAATATTTTAAGTCTGTGAGTTTTGCCTGCCTGTGTGTATGTGCACCATATTCGTGCCTGGCACCCCCAGAGTACAGACGAGGGCATATAACTCAAGTTAGAGATGGTTGTGAGCCACCATGTGGGTGCTGAGAACTAAACCTGGAACCTTTGCAAAGCAACAAGTGCTCCTAACCACTTTTCAGCCCACTTGTGGGTTTTCTTGTCCCACTCAGTCTTAAGGGCAGTTATCAAAAATATTATCATCACCATTGACAGCGTCTCTCTACAGAGCCCTGGCTGGCCTGCCCCTGCCTCCTGAGCACTAAGATTAAAGGCCTGTACCACTATGTATGCCTGGGTTGAAAAAAGTATTACTTCAATTTCTTTTGAAATAGGTTCTCACTATATAGCCCAAATTTACATCCATTTTTCTGCCTCAGCTCCCTAAGTGCTCAGACAACTGGTGTGGACCACCACACTAGCCCTGTTTTCCATGTCTTTGGGAAGAGTCCTCAAGGCTGGGGCCAGGGGAGGGTGAGGAGGTAATTCTGTTAAAGGGAGGAAGCTGTGCCCAGCCCCCTGCTAGTCTGTCTTACCTGTTTTCCTGGTGAGTCAATGCTGCCATTCTTAAGCTGGACCTCATGATTCTCTGCATTCTTTTTCTGTGACAAAGGGTACACAGCTGGAACAGAGCCCTACTCCCCAGGACTGATGCAGGCAGGGATGGGAAGAGGAGGGACGCCCCAGCCTCACCTGGTCAATCTCCAGCTGCAGTCTCTCTGCTTCCTCATCGGTTAGCTCCTTGATCTGCGGCCCAGGGGTCTCTGCCTTAGCCTCCTTGGCCAGCCTGGCTGCCCGCTCTGCCTTCTCCTGACGCTCAGTCTCCTGCCGAGCTCGCTTCTCTCTCCGGGCTTTCTGTGCCAGCTGGTTGTGGTGGTTAAAGGTCTGTGTGATGAGCTACGGAGGGCACGAAACATCAGAGCAGGGGACAGGGTCTCAGGGCCCAGGGACAAAGCCCTGCCCACCTCTCCCTCACAACTGGTGCCAGGTACAGCTGCGAACTGGTGAGGATGGTGCTAGTACTGGTTCTGTTACAAATAGAACTCAGGCTCAGCCTCCTCTAGCACCCAGGTCTACACTTCCTGTTCCCTGGTTCTCCCTCTTCCTGCCTATATCCATTTGGGCAGACAGCTGCAGATGGCAGCGCTTAAAGTCACACCCAGAATCAGCAAGTAGACTCCTCCCCTCTCGAGAAGAGGCTATTTTCCTTCCTAAACAGAGAGCTTCCATCTTCAAGTCCTTTCATATCCACTGAGTAAGTCTCCGATGATGCTTCAACCGCAGGACCTGCATCTACAGATGCCCTCCCTGCCACCCAGGGCTACCCCGGCACCTACCACAGGCCTGAAGAATGACCCTGAGTCATCCCTATCTCTCTCTAAACACAGCCTCGGCAAACGCTGTTCTCACCTAGAATGAGCTCTTTGTCCTACTGGCCAGTCCCCAGTTTTACCTAGCCGACTCTGAAATGAGCAGACCCTAATGCAACTGTGGCCACCCACACTCCAAAGTGCACACCTAGGTAAGATCTTCCACGGCAGCCACCCCCGTGATCCGTACTCAATAAACCATCTTCCAAGCACCTCTGCAGCTAAGCTGGAGGGGGGTGCAGTCACCCATGTCTCCCACACACAAGGTTCCATCAAATGCCCCCAGACTCTGGTTCATCTGTGACCGTCCCTCCCAATCCCCAGCCCCTCGCAGCGCTGAGACAGCTTCAGACTCTGCAAGAATAGAAGACACCACAGTGCCAGCAAGTTTAAGAGTAATGATGGGGAGTTAGACAGATGGTTCAGTGGTTAAGAGCACTGGCTGCTCTTCTAAAGGACCCAGGTTCAATTCCCAGCACCTACATGACAGCTCATAGCTGTCTGTAACAGCACCTACATACAGACATACATGCAGGCAAAACAACAACACACATAAAAGCCAGTGAATGATGACTGGCACTCAGAGGCCATGCTGCTGTGGAGAGAAACAACAGACGGTGAAGCAACTGTAACCGAGGCTGTCCCAAGGGCCTTGTCCCCAGTTTCTAATCGTGGGGACCTTGAACTCAAGCCATTTGACAATCACTGGCCAAGGAGGGACAGGAACAGGGCCCTCCCCTATTCCAGCCCCATAAATCATGTCACAATCCACTTGTCCTATCACTTCCTAGCCACTGGGGGGGTTAAAAGAGGACAGAGATGAGCCACCACCAGGCAGAGTCAAAGCCAACCAGAACAGCCCCTGACTCTCCTTCCCAGTCCCCTCCCACCAAAGGACAGGCTAGAGGTGGCCTCCGCAGAGGCTGTGGAGCTCTGGAGTCAGGCTTCAGTCACTGACCCGTGCAAGCATGTGCGTGTCCATGCAGCTTCTCCTGCATGCAGCTCTGCTTTTGCTGTTTTCCTTTACTTGGGACGGCCTCGTTTGGTCCAGGGCTAGCCCCGCCCGTTTGAGGCAGCTCTCAAGCGACCTTCTCTGTTCTCGCCAAGTCCCCTGTCACCAAGTCCCCTGTCGGGTGAAGAACAAGGCCCCTGACCTGCACCTGACCGTGCTGCCGGCACCTTCCTCACTTGAGTGGCACCATGAGGGCTCTGCTCGTGCCCTCCGGTCCTGCCTGACTCTCTTTATAGCATCTCAACTATTTTTCTGAAGGTGTTTTACAAAACACCCTTTTTTCCTTTTTCCTTTTTTTTTTTTTTTGGTTTGGTTTTTTTGAGACAGGGATGTTTCCCTGTAGCTTTGAAGCCTGTCCTGGAACTAGCTCTTGCAGACCGGGCTGGTCTCAAACTCAGAGATCCACCTGCCTCTGCCTCCTGGATGCTGGGATTAAAGGCGTGCGCCACCACCGCCTGGCGGTACAAAACACCTCTTATTAAGCTGCTAACTAGGATGTACATCTGTTCAAACAATTACAGAACTTAAAGAATTTTTTTAAAGAATCAATGGCGCTGCCAGGCATGGTGGCCCCACTCCTGTAACCCCAGCGCTGGGAGGCAGAGAGGGAAGAGCAAGTTTGAGGCCATTGTGCTCCTCCATACCTAGACTTTAACTGGGGGTGGGGGTGGGGTGAGAACTTTCCTAGCATGGCACCTAGCCCAAGGGTTAGTCCCCAGTACCGCACACAAAAGTAATTCAAAGACAAAGAACTGATTGGAGCAGGGGAGGCTCACCTAAGCTAGGTAGAGGGAATCAGGAAAGCAAGATGACAATAGTATGACACGCTCCCAAGATGAGGTGGAAGCTGGCAGCAGTTTACATGAGGCCGGGGACAGAAGCTAATATGGATGGAGTCTCACGCTAGTATGCAAAGCCAAACTGGCCTTTGTCCTTTGACACAGATTTCCCTCTTGATTGACTTGTAACAACCCTGGAACATGTTTACTCAAGCCCATGAGTTTTAACAGGAGAGAAAAAACCCACCTCGTGGGTCACCTTGGAAATGCACTAGTAATTCTGAAAGCAGGAGTATGGGCTCTTCCTGCATAGAAGCAAAGTTAGTGATGGGAGCCTCTGCAAACAAAGGAAAGAGGAAGAACATCATTAACGATAGGTCCAGGCATGACCAACAGCTGCCAGTGCCAAGAGAGAACCCACTCAATGCTTTGTGCGTCCTGTCTATCCACAGTGTAGTTGTAGGGAAGAAGAAGAAACACACAAGGGGAACGTGAGCTACAGTAAGAAACCAAGTGTTTGTCCCAGGTTCCCAACACAAAGCTCCTAAGTCCTTGGTATTTCCAGATGGATGGACACGTAAGGATGCATCTTCTGTTAGACTGAAACCCTGTTCGAATCCCGTCTCATAGCTCAGGACCAGCTAGCTGCTAGGAAGACTCAGCAAGAGCTGAGGCCGGACCTTACAAGCCACTCCCTAGTGGAGAAAGGCAATGAGGAAAAGCTGCAGACTGAAGGAGCAACAGCCAGTGACGTGGTAGTCAATCACGCTCACACATAAAATCCTGAAACAAGGCGTCAGGACCATTCCTGGTTGCTGAACATGAAGATCCTGGGAAGAAGGCAAACCCAGAGAGGGTATGGAGATGCCATATCCTCAACCCTGCCGTATGCTCTGCTTCTGTGTGGCTTATTCCTGAGGGAGGGAGGGAGGGGAGAAGAAATAGAGAGAACTGGCCTAGAACTCAATACTATTACTCTCAAACTCATAAAGATCCTCCTGCCTCTGCCACCTGAGTGCCTCCCGGTATCTCTCATAATAAAATAGTCAGTAGAAGCACTCTTCCCAAGCTCTCAGTCTAATAAGCAAACCCCTGAGCTTGGGTAAGTACTGGACTTGAGAAGTGCATGGTGGCGCACACCTTTAATCCCAGCAATTGGAGGCAAAGGCAGGTAGCTCTCTGAGTTCGAGGCCAACCTGATGATCTACAGGGCGAGTTCCAGGACAGCCAGGACTACACAGAGAAACCTTGTCTTGAAAAACAAAAACAAGTTTAAAAAAAAAAAAAAAAAAAAAAAACCTTAATTATGTGCATCTGAGTTCAAATGGGCAAGAAGGCTAGGAGAGGGCGTCAGATGCCATGAAGCTGCTACATGCAGTTGTCTGATGTGGGTGCTGGGAGCAGCTGCAGCCAGCCCCCTTACACAGAGCTTTCTCTCCAGATCCCGCCCGCCTTCTGCTTATTCTGAATGTTTGTTACCAGGAACGGAGGCATGTGCAAGCAAATCTTCCCCATCTTGCCCAGAAATGGAACTGCTGGACATAGTGATTCTATTTTTATACTCGAGGTGCCGCCAGGCTCTTTGCCATAGTAGATGAAGCACTTGACAACCCACTGGCTGTGTCCAGTGATTCCAACTTCTGCACATCTTTGTCAGTTTTCAAACATACCAGCCAGTCTCAAACTTGCAGGCTCAAGCCACCCTCCTGCCTCAGCTGCCACAGTAACCTTGCGTAGCTCCATCACACAGCTTTCTGTCTTTCTGATGGAAGCTGTTTGAATGAGGAGCTCACTGGCAGTAGTAGAGCTGTCTGACACAGGATCTAGTGATATAGCCCAGGTTGATTATGTAGCCAAAGATGGACCTGAGCCACCAACTCCTAAGTGCTGAAATTACAAGCCTAGGCTGCTGTGTAAATTTTGTAAATTTGCTTTCTTTTTTGAGATGGCGACTCATACCACAGATCTGAATTCACTGTGTATCACAGGCTGGCCTCAAATTGTAATGTCTGTCCACTCATCTCCCAGCCAGATAATTGATAAAAACCCAGTGGGGATGGAGGGTGATTCAGAGACAGAAGGCAAGTGTACAGCAGATGGTTTCCATGGTGTTTCTACTGCTCAGCTCCGGATTTGCAGACTGTAAAACACCCCCGAGTGAACTTCCTCACCCCTAAAATGGGGAGGGTTGACGCCGTGAAACTGCTCAAGAGCCACAGGAAGTTCATGAACAAAGGACACGTCCAGGAGGGAGTCCTCAGTGACAGCTCATTCCCCTTCCCAGTCCCCATCCTGCTAGTACCCTGATCCTGCCTAGACAAGGCAGACAAGCCTTCCTTCCTGGCAACAGACCCACCCAAGGAAAAGGGTCCCCAGCACCGACCTTCTCTGCCATCCCCTCTTCTCCTCCAATGAAAAAGTCCGTTTTGCGTCGAAGGAAGCTGAAGAAGGTGTTCACAAGCTGAAAGACAGAAGAGGGGACTGAAGCCTGGGGCTCAGGATGGGGGCCCTTAGCTGCAGACAGTGTCCTAGTTTAGGAGAGAATTTGAATTTGAGCCTTTACCTCTGAACCTCTCACCTAACAGCCAGCCACCCCACCAGTCCCTTCAGTTCCTGCTGCCAGGACCTTCAACGGGAAACACAAACTCTTATTTCTTGTGTGTATGTGTACACATCCATCTTTGCAGTGGTGCTGGACCCAGCCAGACACTTCCTCTACATCCGGGACTTGAAATGCCTGAACCAAGCCTTCATCACTAGACCAAAGGTCAAGAGAGATGGATGGCTCAGTGGGTAAGGGCCTCTGTTGTGCAAACCTAACAACCTGGGTTAAATTGCCCATAACCCACAATAGAAGAAACAACTCCTGAAAGTTGTCGTCTAACTGCCATACACACGCTGTGGTGTACACATGTGCCTGGCAATGGTGTCAGATACCTTTAATCTCTGCACTCAGAATTAAGAAATCAGCCTGTAGGATGGGACTGGAGAGATGACTGAGCCACCAAGAACACTTCTTGCTCTTGCAGAGGACCTGGATTCAGTTTCTCCCAAGCTGGTCATTCACAATCATCTGTTAACTCCAGATCTGATGTCCTCTTCCAGTGTCCATGGCACCAGAAACACACATAGTGCATATACACACATGCAGGCAAACACTCACACACATACAGTAAAAATAAGAAATCTTTTAAAAAACCAACAAAGTAAGCCCTCAGGAGCATCTGGCTCAAAGACCCACATGCCCACAAAGGCCAAAGTAGGAATCCCTTGGAGCTGAAGTTACAGGCAGTTATAAGCTACCAGGAATCAAACTCAGGTCCTCTGGAAGAGCAGTATGTGCTCTTAACTTAGCCATCTCTCTAACCAGTTTTTGAAACATGGTCTTATTACATAGGCCTGGCTGGCCTCAAACTAGATTCACCTGCCTCTGTCTCCCAAGTGCTGGAGTTAAAAGTGTGCAGCATCACACCCAAATAAATTAAAATATAAACTAAGGATGATAGCAGAGAAGTCCAATATTCAGGGGGCTGAGGCAGGAAGATCATGGGTTTACTTATGGTCAGGTTCAGCGCTCTACTGAGACTCTGTCTCTAAAGAGCAGAGAGTCATTTTATTTCCCCAGTGTTGTCTGGTTTTCCCTGTTTCTGTGACTAAAAACAAAAATGGAAAACCTGGGGGCTGGAGAGATGGCCCAGTGACTAAGAGCACTGACTGCTCTTCCAGAGGACCTGGGTTCAATTCCCAGCACCCACATGGCAGCTCACAACTGTCTGTAACTCCAAGTTCTGATACCTTCACATAGACATTCCTGCAGGCAAAACACCAACGCACATAAAATAAAAATAAATATTTAAAAAAAAAAAAAAAAAAAGGAAAACCTGAGCTGGGTGGCAGTGACACAGGCCTTTGATCCCAGCACTTGGGAAGCAAAAGCAGACTAATTCCAGTGAGTTCAGGGTCACCATCATCTACAAAATGAGTTCCAGGACAGCTAAGGCTGTTACAGAGAAACAGGGGGTAGGACACAGAAAATCACTGTAGGGGAGGAAGGGTTTATTTTGGCTTACAGTCCATCACAGATAGAAGAGCAGGAGCAGAAGCTTGGGGCAGATGGTCACATGGTGTCCTTGGAAAGCTGAGCACAATGAATGCTGGGACTCTGCTTACTTTCTCTATTTACACAGTAACCCTTGGTATCAAGTGTCTGGCACAGAAAGAGAGATGAGCTAGTGGATGGTAGACTCTTCCTAAATAAGACTCAGTAGCCATGGCTCAGAGCAGACAGCACCAGCTGACGATGGTAGGCACCTTAAGAGTTTAGACTTCACCTTGGTACAACAGCAGCACGAATGAGTAGAAATTGAACCCTTTGGTCACTGCCGGGCTGTGTGTACAGATGATGTTGTCCTGCAATCCTAGGCAAGCAGAGGCAGCTCCCAGCCCGACATCCCACCACAAAAGCAAACTGACAATACTCTGCAGTGCACTATAAGGCCAAGTTGTGGTTTCTCTGTGTAGCCCTGGCTGTCCTGGAACTCACTCTGTAGATCAGGCTGGCTTCGAACTCAGAGATCACCTGCCTCTGCCTCCTGAGTTCTGGGATTAAAAAACGTGTGCCACCCCCCCCCCACACACCTCCCCCACAGCAGTGTTTGCCTTTTCTTATATGACTTAGTTCACTTAGCACAAATGTCTTCAAGGTTCCTCTATGGTTCTAAATTTGACATGAGAATTTAGCCCACTATGTGCAATCCCTACTTCTAGGCACTTTAAGTTTACTGAAACAGAAAGTGAACTCACACCCAAATCCACTTTACATCAGTTTAGGGAAATGGAGACAAGGAGGCTGTTCACACTTGTACATTTGACACACTCACACTTGCACATTTGACACACCCTCCCCCTACCAGGAGTCCTTGACCAACACAAGCACCTAGAGAAAAAGACTTGGATGTGTAGTGACATAAGCTAAAGTCATATGAGAAGGGAGCCTCTGTTGACAAAATGCCTGCATACTGACTGATGTGGGAGGGCCCAGCCATTGTGGGTGGTGCCACCCCTGGCCTGGTGGTTCTGAATTCCATAATAAAGCAGGCTGAGCAAGCCACCAGGAGCAAGACAGTGAGCAGCACCCCTCCATGGCCTCTGCTTCAGCTCCTGCCTCCAGGTCCCTGCTCTCACTGATTTTGATAATGAACTGAGTGAAGTAAATCCTCTCCTCCCCAACGTGCTTTTTTTGGCTTTTCAAGACAGGGTTTCTCTATGTAGCTTCATAGACCAGGCTGGCCTCTAATTCACAGAGATCAGCCTGCCTCTGCCTTCTGAGTGCTGGATTAAAGGCACATCTGGCTCCAAATAATTTATGTGTGTGTTTAAACAAGAAGTTTTCTTTGTATGTCAGTAACTTCCTAAAGGCAAGGCCTGGTCTCCGTCTGGGTCTGCATCCCCAGGATCCAGTCTTCTGTGTCTGGTACAAGATAATGACAAGTACTTATGAACAAACCTTATTATTATGAACTTGGCCTTTCCCTTCTAAGTACTTCCTCCTAAAACTCAAGAAAGCTAGGCGTACACCTGAATCTCAGCACTGGGAAGACAGAGGCAGGAGGATGACCCTAAATCGGTAGTCAACCTTGGCCTATATAATAAGATCTGGGCAAGCCAGGGGTATACAAAAAACAAAAGCAAAACCCAAGACCTGGCATTCCTAAATTTCACCTCACAAAAGCTAGAGCATGCGGGACGCTAAACCTAGGAGGAGGCAACTGAGAAGTCTACAGGTCTCCGGTTCACTTCCTCGATTCACGCTGAAGAGGCCACGTGCTGACCTCACCCCGGTTCTCATTACCCCACGCAGGATGCAATAGGTGGTAGGTAGGCTCCGCTTTTGGTTAAGATGGAAATCACGTCTGGGAGAGTAGGTCCAGAGATGCTCTAGGGAGTTATGAAAAGGCAAGCACAAGCCCGCGTGGACCACAGAATGGATGCGGAAGCTCTGGGGTCACTCTGCAACAACAAAATTGCTCTTGGGGGCCAGGTGCAGGGCGCTGATGGCGTGGAGCGAGGCTCCGCTCGCGCGAGGCGAAGCTGGGGCGCGAGGACAATCCGCGGGGCCTCGGGGACCCGCGCGGCCGGGGTGGGGGAGGTCTCGGCGATCCACGGCGGAGAAGGGCTAGGGCGCGGGGCCACGCCGCTTACCTCCTGCACGCCGCCCTCGTGCTGCTGCGCCATGGCCAGCAGCATGCCGTCGAAGCGCTCCTCCTCCTGTTCCCCGCCCATCGCGCTGCACTCCGAGCTCCGCACTCGCGCTCAGCGATGCCCGCGCTCGGCACGGTTCGCGTCGGGCCCAACGGTTCCCCGGCTGGGCTTCCGCAGCGGAGCCGGAAACACGCACGGTCCCGTCCGCCCGGGTCCGCCCTTCCCTTCTCTCTTCCCGCCTTCCAGCCCGTCGGTGGCCATTGTGCTCCCGGAACACAGCCTGCTTCACCGGTCATTGGCTAACGGGAGGAGCAAATCAACAGGCGCGACCCTAAAGTGGTGGGCGGGGCCTGCGGCCGCAGAGTTTGGTTTGAGTTGCTATGGTCACCAGACACCTGGGAGCCTTCTAGAAAGCTCTGAGCTCACATCTTGATAGGGCTGGAAGTTAAGTTTGATCAAGCAGTACCTTCGGCTTTCTTTTCCCTAAGAGCGACAGTTGAGATCCAGGAAGAAAGCACTCACCAAACCTACTCCATCATACTGGACCAGGCTTTTGGGAAAGCATACAAAACTGTAGTTTATATAGAGCCCCAGCCTTAAAACTTTGCACTTGGATTAATGCTCTTCCCCTACTGTCTGGAAATTCTTAACTTTTCTGTTCTTTGTTTGGTTTGGGGTGAGGGTGGGGGTGATGGCTTGCTTTGTTCTGCTATGACAGGGACGGTTTATAGGAGGCAAGGACGAACTTATACTTCTGGTCCACCGGCCTTCATCTCCAAGCAATGAGATTGCCCATGTGTATCAGCTGAGGAGCCTTCCACCACCCCCGCGTGCGCATTTATTTTTTAACTTTGTAAACCTGGAAGTGCTATACTATTGGAAGATTATTACCAAACACTTATTGAGAGACCGGCTGTATCTCTCTCCTAGGAATAGGGACTCAGAAGAGGGTTGAACCTCAGCTAAACACTTGCAAAGAGCAGGACTTAATTCCCCTGTCAGACTTGGGTCTCTGAAGGCTGGTCTGTGCCCTCTGCAGTTAGAAGCTGTACTGGTTAGTCTTATGTAAACTTGACACAAGCTAGAGTCCTCAGAGAGGAGAGCCTCAGGTGAGAAAATGCCTCCACAAGATCCCACAGAGGTAGACCTGTAGGGCATTTTCTTAATTAGTGATTGATGCGGAAGGGCCAAGTCCATTGAGGGTGGTATCGTCCTGGGGAGGTAGTTCTGAGTTCTATAGAAAGCAGGCTGAGCAAGCCATGAGGAGCAAGCCAATAAGCGGCATCCCTCCATGGCCTCTAAATTAGCTCCTGCCCCCAGGTATCTGCCATGCTTGAGTTCCTGTCCTGACTTCCTTAGATGTGGAAGTGTAAGCCAATTAAACCCTTTCCTCCCACATTTGTTTTTGGTCATGGTGCTTCATCACAGCAATAGAAACCCTAGGACAGAAGCTCTGAACTTTTCTGAGCATCTGACTCCAGTCAGGCTCTGGCCTATAGCAATCCTAGCTACAGCCTTCTCTCCCTGTCCAGGGACTCTGGAAATGACATCTGGCCTTAAATCGGATCCAGGGCAGAGGAAATACAGCTCCCCACAGTGAGAGGGACCTAGCTTCCAGCCTGGCAGAGGTTCTACCTCCTCAGCTCCCTCTTCCAAAGAATAGGGGTGACAGCTGCAAGAGTGACGAATGCCAGCCTTCAGGGAGAGCCTGAGTAGTGCACCAGCTGCACCGAGTCTGCTTTGAGCCCCACAGACAACAAGGGGAGCACTGTTGAAGCCCTGGCTGTCCTGGAACTCGCTCTGTAGACCAGGCTAGCCTCGAACTCACAGAGATCCTCCTGCCTCTGCCTCTGAGTGCTGAGATTAAAGGGATGTGCCACCACCACCTGGCTCTAGATTTATATTATGTATATAAGTGTTTTGCCTGCATGGATGCCTGTGCACGATGTTTGTGCAGTGACTGGTGGTGTTGGATCCCCTGCAACTGGAGTTACTGATGTGTGGTTGGGAGCTGCCATGTGGGTGCTGGGAACTGAACCCTGGTGCTCTGGAAGAGTATTGAGTGCAGTAGCTGCTGAACCATCTCTTCACCCTCTACATTCATTTCATTCATTCATATACATACATACATATTTCATTCATTCATATACATATGTATATGTATATATGTATATGAATGAATGAAGGTGATTATCACCAATTCCCACCCAATATAATAGGATTTGTTCTGGGTTTTGTTCTTTCTGCATTGATACCTCCCACCTCCCACTCTTGAGATTTCGATCATTCTTTCTAACCCCTCTTGCTCTGGTTGAGTACAGAAGCCTATGGTGATATATTATTTATGATTTATTAAAGCTTGTCTGAGGGTTCAGAAAGCAAAACTAGTCACAAGCCATAGAGATCAGGCAATGGTGATAGGCACCTTTAATCCCAGCAGCCATATTAGCAAACCATAGAGTCAGGCAGTGGTGGCACACACCTTTAATCAAAGGACTCAGGAGACAGGCAGATGGATGTCTCTGAGTTCAAGGTCACCCTGACCTACTCAAGAGTGAAGAGTAACAGAGAGCTCACTCCTTTGATCCCAGCACTAGGGAGGTGGAGACAGGAAAGATCTGGCTGGGCAGAGAAAGGAATAAAAGGCAGGAGGAGATAGGAACGCAGAGCTTTTGCCTCTGAGGACTCATGGAGATAGCATTGTCTCTGGAGATTCATAGAGACAAGACAGCCTTTTCTGCCTGAGGTAGAGGTAAGAGCTAGTGGCTGGCTGCTTTGCTTCTCTGATCTCCAGCTTGAAGTTTGAACCCCAATATCTGTATAAATTCATGTTACAGAAGCCAGGGCCTTGCACATGGTAGGCAAGCTCTCTCCATTAACTATACCCCCATGCCAGAGTCAGACTGGAACACTGGCTGATTCTAGGAACTGGGAAGACGGATGTCTTGTTATAACAGCAGACAGAGGCGTAGTCACAGAACAATGTTGCAGATCAAAAGAACATAGACACCATGACATACATACATACACACAGCAAATTTCCAAATTGGTGATAATATAATCATCTGTTCAACAGTATAAATGATATTAACACTTTATAAGCTACTAGATGGGAGGCCATGAATTCAAACCCATATAAACGCACACATTGGGATAGCAAGATGGCTCAGCAAATAAAGGCAGTTGTCGACAAGCCTAATGATGTGAGTTCAATCCCCAGGATCCACACATGGAAGAAGAAAATAAGCTCCCAGAAGTTATCCTCTGATGTCTATATGCATGATACTATATATATTTTTTCAGCACAGTGGCACATGCTTATGAGGCAGAGGTGGATAGATTCTTGATCTTTCTAGAACATACAATGGGTCTAAGTTGGGGAGGAAAGTGTTTATTTGGCTTATACTTCCAGATTGCTGTTCATCATCAAAGGAAGTCAGGGCAGGATCCTGTAGACAGGAGCTGATATAGAGGTCATGGAGGGGTACTGCTTACTGGCTTGCTCAGGCTTTTTTTGTTTGTTTGGTTGGTTGGTTGATAGGTTTTTTTTTTTGTTTTGTTTTGTTTTTTCCAGACAGGGTTTCTCTGTGTAACAGTCTTAGCTGTCCTGGAACTAGCTCTGTAGACCAGGCTGTCCTCACAGAGATGTGCCTACCTCTGTCTCTCGAGTGCTGGGATTAAAGGTGTGTGCCACCACTGCCCAGCAATTTTTTTTAAAGATTTATTAGGTATATAGTATTTTGCCTACATTGTGACTACAGGGCAGAAGAGGATGCCAGATCTCATTACAGATGGCTGTGAGCCACCATGTGGGTGCTGGGAATTGAACTCAAGTCCTCTGGAAGAATAGTAAGTGCTCTTAACCTGTGCACCATCTCTCCAGTCCCAAATAAAAAGCATTTTAGAAATGGTTGAGTGAGGCCAGGCAATGGTGGCACAAGCCTTTAGTCCCAGCACTCAGGAGGCAGAGGAGGAGGATCTCTGTAGGTTCTGAGGCCAGCCTGCTCTATAGAGTGAGTTCCAGGACAGCTAGGACTGTTACACAGAGAAACCCTGTCTGAAAAAAACAAAAGAAAAAAAGCCTGAGCAAGCCAGTAAGCAGCACCCCTCCATGACCTCTATATCAGCTCCTGTGTCCAGGATCCTGCCCTGACTTCCTTTGATGATGAACAGCAATCTGGAAGTATAAGCCAAATAAACCAAAAAAAAAAAAAAAAAAAAAAAAAAAAAGAAAAAAGAAAAAGAAAAAAAGAAAGAAAAGAAAAAGAAAAAATGGTTGAGTAAATGGTGCCCTCTTCCAGCCTGCAGGAATACATGCAGATAGAACACTGTACACATAATAAATAAACCTTTAAAAAAAATGGTTGAATGAGATGGGTCAGCAGATCAAAGCAGTTCCCCTGGACAAGCCTGGCTGTCTGAGTTTGATCTCTGGAACCCACATAAATTTGAAGGTAGAACTAAATCCAGTTCATACACACACAAATATTTATTTTATTTTTTATTTTGCAACAGTCATCATATCCAATAAATTAAATTTAAAAGGAGCAGCATCCAGCTGGCTGCTGTGGTAGCTCAGACTTGTAATTCTAGCAGCTGGGTAGCTAAGGCAACACAGGGCAAATTCAAGGCTAGCCTGGGCTACAGAGTGAGCAACAGCATAAAACAATAAAAGAATGGAGAATCAGAGCTGCAGAGATGGCTCAGAAGATAATAGCACTGCCTGCTCTTCCAGAGGTCCTGAGTTCACCAGCACCTACATGGTGGCTCTCAACCACCCGTTAAAGATCTGGCGCTCTCTTCTGGTCTGCAGGCATACATACAGGCAGAACACGGCATGCATAATAAATCTTTCAAAAAATTAAAAGAAATGGGGCACCATCCTTCTGGTGTCATTCCTAGGAAAGAGACCTGAATGTAACATGGAGGACCATGTGTGGAGCACCTCACCCAGTCTGTCAGTCCATCTGTGTTTGCTTTCTCGATGCTCGCATTCCTTGCCATACCTGATTGTCTGCTCTTTTCCTAAGGAGGCCTGGGCTGAGGCCCAGTACTCCAGTGAAAACAGCACACCTGCCTGTCTGCAAAGGTAGAGCAGGACGCCAGCCAGCTCTGAAGCCTGTGCAGGACCTCGCTCTGTCCTCAAGTCAACACCTCAGGAGGCCTGGTCGTCTCAGATAAGACACCAAGGCTCACAGAACCTTGGAGAGGGCTGACAGTCACACTGTGACTGGGAAGCAGGCAGCCAAGACCAGATGCCAAGGCTCCTCATCCAGAGCACCAGGTTGCCCAAGAGTGTGGCGACAGCAAACCTGCTCGGCAGGGCCAGCCAAGGTCAGGAACCTGACACAACCGAAGACCTCCCATTTCCCTCATTCCTCACCTCTAACCACTGAAGACAAATATCCAGAACAGAGAAGCCATGGACCAGCAGACATGTGTTCCCAATCGCACCATAGGTGGGGCACTCCTGCAGACCAGGCAGGGGATAGGGGTGTGGGGGCGGGAACAGCTGCGAGCCACATGAACTGGGAATGGCACTTAACTGCACAGTTGATTTGGTTGGGTGGGCAGTGACGACTACAAGGCAAACCAGGATGCCTTTGAGGTCAGACTGGCCAGACTTATCTGTGCTCTGTCCCTTCCGGCTGGAGTGACTGAGCAGGTAGGTCTCTTCACCTCCAGTCTCTCCGGGAAGTCCTCAACATTACAATGGACAGTGACCCACATAGAGTCCTCAGTAAATGGCAGCCTTGTAATCTCACAGTTGTGCAAGGGCCCTTCTGGAGCTGTAGGAGCACAGACTGGGAGCCGGGGGCTCTGGAATGGTCTTCCTCCAAAGGGACCCCTGCACTGGAGTCACAGGAAGGGCGGCCTCCTAGACTGTACAGTGAGCAAAGTCCCCCAGGGATCTGGCTGCCTTCCCTGCAGCCTGTTCCTTACCGACAACAGGAGCAAAGAGCCCCAAGGTTAGGCAAACACAGCAGCGATAAGGCACTTCCAGGCTGGGTCATGCATTCAAGGCCTTAGCTGGCGCTCTCTGGCTGGCTCCTTGGCTCAGTGAGAACCCTGGTCTTGTGTACATGACAGTGGGCTCCAACAGAAACAGCAGTCACAGCCACTGGCCGGTTGAGCACCTGAGACCTTGGTGCCCTGGTACAGCCTGGGTTAATGACCTTGTTTATACACTTGAGTCATCCGATAAAGGGCATCCAGGCAGTGGGCAGGTGGCCCTGTGCCCTGCAATGGCCACTTCATTGACTAAAGCGATAGAGGCGCCACGTGGAGCTCCAGTGCCCCTCCCCCTCCATTTCCTCACCAGTCCTGCCAGGGTCAGTGTATGTGTGCATTGTGTGTGTATGTTTTTTTTTTTTTTTTCAATGAACATGACTTCTGGAGTCAAGGTTGCATGGCCATTCCCCCTCCCGCCCATCGAGGATATAAATAGCACCCACAGTACAGAGGGCCAGATAGCTGGGAAGAAACAGAAACAAGACATCAACCATGAACCCCAGCCAGTCTGGGGGCTGCCCCTGCCAGGGCTCTGCAGGCCGCCCCGCTATTCTGTACGCACTTCTAAGCCCCAGCCTCAGGGCTAGGCCCATTGCACCCGCATCTCGCAGCCACTGCCTGTGCCAGCAGCACCGGCCTGTCCGTCTGAGTGCTCCGCACCGCACCTGCCGGGAGGCCTTGGATGTCCTAGCCAAGACAGTAGCATTCCTCAGGAACCTGCCTTCCTTCTGCCACCTGCCCCATGAGGATCAGCGACGGCTGCTGGGAGTCTGCTGGGGCCCTCTCTTCCTGCTTGGGTTGGCCCAAGATACTGTGACCTTTGAGGTAGCTGAGGCTCCGGTGCCCAGTATACTGAAAACAATCCTCCTGGAGGAACCCAGCGGTGGTACCCAGGGTGCCCAGCTACCAGACCGCCCACAGCCCTCACTGGCTGCTGTGCAGTGGCTTCAGCGCTGTCTGGAGTCTTTCTGGAGCCTTGAGCTGGGTCCCAAGGAGTATGCCTACTTGAAAGGAACCATCCTCTTCAACCCAGGTGAGCTCCCACACACTCCTGGATGGGGGCCAAGCTGGGAGGGGACAGGATCCGTCCAGGGAAGGAATCATTGTCTCTTTTCGTCCTTGTTAGCCTCAAATAGACATCTCCCAAGGAGACATAGAGAGGTTAAGCAACTACCTTAAGGCCGCACAGTAAGAGGCAGAGCTGGACTGGGGATGCAAGTCAAGCTAATGCAGGGGCTGTTCTTTGCCGCTGTGCCAGAGGGTAGAGGGGATAAGGCACACAGCCGTGTGGCAGACACGATGTCTTCAAGGGCGGGCTGCACAGTGAGGTTCTGAGGGTGAAAGTCCTCCGTGGGTTCAGAGCAGCCACACAAGAAGAATGGAAGGGTGGGGGAGTGGTCACTCCTTGGGTGGAGAACAGTAATGGGGCGGGGTGAGGAGCGATGAGGAGGATTGGGGTAGTTTCACCATGGAACCCTATCTGGCCCAGAGCTCACTATGTAGAGCAAGTTGACCTCAAACTAAGACCGTGCCTGGCATGGGAAAATAGTCTTTGTAGCTTTGAGGAAGACAAAGAGACAGGCCTTGAAAGTTAAAGCATAATGCGAAACAGCAGTAATGGTACCAGAGTCACATGTATTTCCCATATGTCAGGACTTAGGCTAAGGGTTTCACAAATAGTGATTAGGTTAAACCTCATCGCAATCATGGGCAACAGGTATTGTCATTATCCCCGCTTGAGAGATGAAGAAACTAAGGCAAAAAGATTTAAACTATTTGTCCAGGGTCACTCAGCTAACAAGTAACAGTGCTGGGATTCAAATTCAGACAACCTGGCTCTGGTTCTTTTTGTGTTTTGGTTTTGTTTTTTCCAGACAGGGTTTTTCTATGTAACAGCTCTGGCTGTCCTGGAACTCGCTCTGTAGACCAGGCTGGCTCTTGAACTAACAGATTTACCTGCCTCTGCCTCCCAAATACTGAGATTAAAGGTGTGAACCACCACCACCCAGCCTTGTTTTATATTTTTTTAAGATTTATTTAGTCAGGTGCATGCCTTTAATCCCATATGCAGAGGCAGGTGGATCTCTGTCTCAATAAACAAAATAATAAAAAGATGTATTCATATATTATATGTATAAGTTTCTACCTGTATGTATGTGTATCATCTGGGTGGTAGCTCAGAGAAGCCAGAAGAGGGTGTCTGGAATTGATAGGCAGTTGTGAGCCACAATGTAGATGGGAACTGGGCCCAGGTCCTCTGTTATAGCAGCGAGTGCTCTTAACCTCTAGCCATCTCTCTAGCCTGTACATCTTACTCATTATATCCACATACATGGGATAAAATGAAGGAGGTGGTGGCAGAGTGGGCCAAGGCATGTAACTCATTAGTAAAGTAATACCTCCTGAGCTACAGGTCCTGGGTTGGATACATAACACCACCAAACAATTAAGTCTCTTCTCTATCTTTAAGGGCTGGGAATATAGTTCAGTGGTACAACTCTTGCCTGGCACGTTAAAGGAACCATCAATGTACAGCCCAATTGTAGAGTGTACAGCGCCAGCAAGCGCAAGGCCCTGCATTGCACCCCAGCGCGTGAGGGGAGGGGCCCGCTAACACTCTCACGCCCGGGGCCAGCCTCTGCAGAGCAGCTGCTCACCAGCCCTCTTCACCCTCTCTGCCACAGATGTGCCAGGCCTCCATGCTTCTTGCCACATCTCCCACCTGCAGCAGGAGGCTCACTGGGCCTTGTGTGAAATCCTGGAACCCTGGTACCCGGCTAGCCAGGGCCGCCTGGCCCGAATCCTCCTCATGGCCTCCACTCTCAAGAACATTTCATGCAGCCTTCTGGTGGACCTCTTCTTCCGCCCTATCATCGGAGATGTTGACATCGCTGAACTGCTGGAAGACATGCTTTGGCTGAGGTGACCTGCAGCGTGGGGTCCAGTGCTTCCAAAGGGGAGCTTCCATTCCCCAGGAGCAGCCTCACCTCAGCCATACCCCAGCTTGGACCTCCTTGGTTTGGACAGTGTACTAACTCCTAATAGGTCCTTCATGGCCCCCAAAGTCTCTGGGCCAGGGACAGGACAGAGATGGGGGCAGGAATGAGGCTGTTCTTCAAGCCAGAATTCCTCCTGACTTTGTATAGAACTGAACTAAGTTATTGATTTTTGTAATAAAAGGTATGACCTGCTCACACCACAGTTGCCTGTGGAAGGGACCAGCCAGTCTCCAGAGGGCACTCCTGGGATGGAAGCAGAGACCAACTCCTTAATGTTCTAGAAAGGGACGGTGACCTCAATGCTGGGGATAAGGTTTATATTACAACTGAATGAGAAGCTACCAGAAAGCATCCTCTTACTACCTGCCACCTTCTTGCCCTTCTCCCTGAGCAGAAGGACTTTCTGTCCTTGTCCCCTCTTAGATGACTGTCCCCTAGAGGCTATCTCTCTCTCCCTCACCTCTGGGGAACTGGGAAGGCAGCTAATCATAGAAACACCCCATTGCCAAAATAGACAAGGTCACTTCACTTTCAAGAATCTGTGACCCTCAGCCAGGCATTGGTGGCTCACGCCTTTGATCCCAGCACTCAGGAGGCAGGGGCAGACAGATCTCTGTGAGTTCGAGACCAGCCTGGTCTACAGAGCGAGTTCCAGGACAGGATCCAAAGCAATATAGGGAAACTCTGTCTCGAGAAACCAAAAAGAATCTTTGACCTCAGGGTCCCCACTTCTTGCTATTAACAGAAGACACTGGACCATTACTCTCCGGCACCAGGGAACAAAGCAGCCAGGGCTGCCCTGGAAACAGCTTAGAGGTTAGAGGTGGCAGAGGTTTAACATGGCATGGTCACCCTAGTTGTCAAAATCTGAAACCATTGTGTCCTGAGTCCATGAGTTCCCTTCCAATGTCCCCTGCTCTGGCCCAGTCCTGGAACCCTCCCCTCAGAGGGCCTTTCCCACTGCCCTAGCCACCTAGGCTGGGCTTAGTCAGGCCACAGCCTCCAGCCCTGCTCCATCCAAAGCCTGGCTAGGGTCTGTGTTGATCGGTTAATGTCTGTGCCTCGGTGTTTGTTAAATCTTTTGACCCGGTTACTTTGGGGCAGGGTGACTGACCTGAAGGTCGAGCAGGAGGAAATGATTACTGCACAGTTGCCTACAGGGCTTTCAGATCTCCTCCTGTGCTGAGCAGGCTCCACCCCTTCACAGTCTGATCCTTCTTCTGGGGCCAAGTTAATTATTGCTTAGAGAGAGATCACTCTTTCAGGGGCAACAGCCTAGGAGTCACCAGGCAGGCCTGGCTCTAAATCTCCCAGCTTAGGACCATGCCTCCTTCCCATTATGGACACCCAGTGCCAGCACTGAGAATGTCCCTGTGCCTTCCCCCAGTCCCCTTAATATAGAACCACACAGCTCAAATGCCACAACAAGGATTCACAGAACTCAGAGATACAGCATTCTCTCTCTCTCTCTCTCCAACACACACACACACACACACACACACACACACACACAGCTGACCCCCACATAGTATTGGAAAGCTTGTTACACAGATCTCCCTAGAGAACATATGTACCCAAGCAACACAGTCACAATACAATGCTCCATGCACCCAAGACTGGGCATCCTGCTTGGAGACACCTTCAATCTGCACATGCTCTTTTTTATTTCATTGATGTTTGTGGATATTTTTGCCTGCAGACATGTCTGTGCATTGTGTGCGTGCCCAGTGCCCTCGGAAGCCAGAAGAGGGCACAGGATCAGGATCCCTGGTACTGGAGTTACAGATGGCTGTGATCCACCATGTGGGTGCTGGGAATTGAACCTGGGTCTTCTGGAAGAGGAGCCAGTGCTCTCAACTGCTGAGCCATCTGTGATGGTTTGAATGAGATGCTCCCATATGCTCATATCTGACCGCACAGCCCCCATTGGTGGAACCGTTGGAGAAGAATGAGGAAGTTTTGACTTGGTGGAGGAGGTGTATCACCAAGACTGGCTTTGAGGTTTCAGAAGACTCTGATAGCTCTCTGCCTGCTGCCTGCTGATCAAGGTGTGGACTCCCAGCTGCTGCCCCAGCCGCCTCCCTCCGTCTCCATCATAAACTCCAAGTCTCTGGAACTATAAGACAATTAAATTCTGTCTGCTATACCTGCCTTGGTCACAGTGTTTTATCACAGTAGAAAAGCAACTAAGACACCATTTCTTCAGTCCCACGTCCTTTTTAAATGAGACAAAGTCTCATTACATAACCTAGGTTGGCTTTGTGATCTTCCAGCATGCCAACCTGCCAGGATCACAGGTGTGCACTACCACACCTGTCTGTAGGATGTGTTCTTCATCCTCTCCCATGTCTCAGTAAAGAGAAAGGTAGGCAGACCACTAAACATGGAGGGTCATGCCTATCACCCCAACACTCAGGAGGCTGAGGCAGAAGGATTGCCGTGAGTTCAGGCTTCATGATAAGTTCAAGGCCAGCTTTCCCTATATAGTGAGATCATGTCTGAAAGAAAAAAAAAAAAAATAGGGAGCCAGGTGTGGCAGTGCATGCCTTTAATCCCAGAATTTGGGAGGCAGAAACAGGCTGATTCCTGAATTCAAGGCCAGCCTGGTCTACAAGTTCCATAACAGCCAGGGATACAGAGAGAATCCTTGTCTCAAAAAAATCAAAAACTTAAAAAAAAATAAAATAAATTAGGGCTAGAGAACGAAGCTCAATTGATAAGCATATGCCAAGTCCTGAGTTGACCTCCAGCCCCATGCCTGAGGCTTACCTCTAATCTGAGCATCTGAGAGCAGACACAGGTTTACCAGAAGGTCCTGATCATTGTCAGCTGCATAGTGAGTTCAAGTCCAGCCTGGGCTACAGGAGACCATGTCTTAGCAAATGAATGAGTGAATGGATGAATGAATGAAGAGTGACATGGTAAACCTGTGCCTACACATCTCCAGGTTGTTCTCAGAATCTACAATCCAGGCCAAACTGCTCTGTCCAGCATTCAGGACTGTAACTAGATAATCACTCATTCTAACCTGGACATTGACCTTCTCAGCCATTCCCCACCAACCACACCCAGAGAAACCTTCTAGTGAAATCTTTTAGACTTGAAAAAGCCCCTTATTGCCTCCCATCTCCAGACCTGCCTAAACCACCCACCTCTTCCTACCTGGCCCCCTCTAGCACATCCTAACCCCTCCCACAGTGCCAACACAGGAGGTGTTTCCTCCAGGTGACCTGATCACAGGGATTCAGGCCCTTCGAGTCATCTTCTATCTTTGATGCCTTCTCATCAATGGCCTCTACTAGCTAGCTAACTGTTATACTACTGCAAGTCCTTGAGCCATCTTCCCGTGTCTCACTTTCCTCTTCCGAGGCCACCAACTATTAGGAGACTTTCTCCTCAACACCCTACACCATCAACTTAATCTTTCCATCATCCAAATAGCTTTTCTTATTGACTCTGTCTTGTTCCTTCTTAAAAGTTTGCTCTCTCTATATGGTCAGGAAGTGTGATCTCTCTCCCTCTCTTTTTTTTATTTATTCTGTGTGTGAGAGGGCAGATGTGTTTGTGTCTGCCCCCTCACTGGAGTGGACACAATCCGAGGACAACTTTCAGAAGTTGGTTCTCTCCTCACACCGTGGGATGGGGGAGGTGTGGAACTCAGATCCTAAGCCCTTACAGGCTGAGCCATCTTTCTGGCCCCACTTCTGTCCCTTTATCACTCTGGTCGCTCCCTATGTTCTCACTCTAACTCTTCTGCAAGGAACACAAAGAAAATATGACAAAACCAAAGAAAGAATTATGTCCAGTGGAACGAGAGGAGTGGCACTCCTTCCCGTGTGGGTTTTCCAGAGCTGGGAGACTGTCTCTATTATCAGCATCCTGGGACAGGGCCTGTGTCCTATTTCCTGGAAGAGGAGGAAGAAGCAGGCCCAGCTGGCTTATGGAAATTTCTGGAGGTTCAAAGTTAATCACTGTACTGAGACTTGAGCTCAGAGACAGAATTCTTGCCATCAGGAGAGGCCAGAGTGAATCACAGACAGAACCAGGCAGTTGGGTGTTCAGCCACTGCTTGCGAATCATCTACTTCGAAGACAGGCTCCCTGTCCTTAGGCTGTACCAGGGATGACTCACAAGAGAGCAGGAGAGAGATTGTGGCTCCAGGGCAGCTTAGGATACTGGTTTATGGCCATCATTAGCTCTATCTTCATTAACCAAATCACTGGCTGTACTACAGGCAGCCAGAAGCTGTCAGCTGACTGTGCTGAGCCTAGCCATGAGCCACCCTGCCCTCGGGGCCTTTGTGCACCCTAGAACCTTTGATTCTGGTGCAGAACATGAGGTGCTCAGCCACGATCTGCCCATCCACTCAGTGTGTCCTGACATTTACTCAGGCCAGATTGTGTTAGATGTCAGGGGGAAGGAGAGAGAATGAATGAGACCCAGACCCCTTGTGGAACACTTGAGCCCTGGCAGAAGAAAATACCTAAGTGATTAAATACAGTGATCAGAACTGCGTGGGAACAGCAGTCTCAGGGATGATTAATTGTGCCCAGAGGTGAGAAAGTGCTTCCCTGGAGTGCTGACTGTTCTGAAATGTTTGGAAGTTGGCAGAGGTGAGGCATTCCAGAGGGAAGAGAACATTCAAAGGCACAGAGGAGCCAGAGGCAGGCAGATCTCTGTAAGCTTGAGGCCAGCCTGGTCTTTAGAGTGAGTTTCAGGATAACCAGGGCTACCCAGAGAAACTGTCTCCACAAACCCCAAAGTAAATAAAATAAAATCCATGAACAAATACATCTTTTAAAAAAAAAATGTATCTCTTCTACATCTACAAAATACAAAATTGACAGCACAGTGGTCCTCTTCAGGGTTGCAGCAGCCACCATCCCTACCAACCTTAAAGGCTCTTTCTCCATCCATCGCTTCCCCAGAGCTAACAAGCATCCTCATTTTCAGTTAATGATTTCTCTGAGTTTTGCTTTTTTTTTCTCTCGTTCTTTCCATTTATGTGTTTGAGACAGGTTTATGCTCTGTAACCCAGCCCAGTCCTGAGCTTGCAGTAAACCTCAGCCAGCCTCACTCTCCTAGGTGTGGAGATTTCTTTTGTAATCTGATTTAAAGAGCACTTATTGGTACATCCCTAAATTCTGGTTTTAGTTTTCGAGTTTGAACTTTATATAAATGAGACAATTCTGGCTTTCTGACTTCCTTTCTCCACCTAGACCTGAGATTATTAGTACACAAACACTAATGTTTTACAAAATCTCATGAACAGGTAAACCCTGACATATACCGTCAAGTGAAGAACAAAAGAGTAACAAAACTAGACTCCGGAGGGTGTTTTAAGGATTAGAAAAAAGGAATTATTGCAATTATGAGGGCAGGAACTATAGCAGCAAGAGGCTCTGATGCTGAGTTTGAGATCTTCAAGGGTCTCAAGGGCAAGAAGGGTTTTTCTTTCTCAGGTGAGAGTAAACAAGAGCTGTGGGAGGGCAAGGGAGATGAGCAGAGAAGCAGGGCAAGCTGATGGGGTCAGTAAATAGGAAATATTTGGCTGTAAAGCCTACCCAATCTATGGGAGCTTTGGAGGAAGAGGAGGGAAGAGCTGGCCAAAGTTCAGAGACCCAGGGAGAAGGAAGTTAATCCAAAGCTTGATTGTCAGGGACAAGAAGGTCAACTAGGCTTTTATTTTTTTTTTTTTATTTTTTTATTTTTAAAGATTTATTTATTGTGTTTACAATGCTCTGTTTACATGTCTGCTTCAACACCAGAAGAGGGCACCAGACCGGATTACAGATGGCTGTGAGCCACCATGTGGTTGCTGGGAACTGAACTCAGGACCTTTGGAAGAGTAACCAGTGCTCTTAACCTCTGAGCCATCTCTCCAGCCCTCAACTAGGCTTTTATGAGGCAAAGAACTGGAATTTGGAATCTGTCTGCTCTCACAGAGGGTAAACAGGTTCACTCGGGATTCTTATGTAAGTCTGATGAGTAAAGCAATGCACCATGCTCGGGACACAAAGGAATGGTTTAGGATCCTTAACCCTCATTGCCATGCAGGATCACAGGGATCTGGTCAGGCTCCACACTGCCAAAACATCTCATGACAAACACATACAGGACCCCTTTTTATTTTTTTGAGGCAGGTTCTCATGTGACTCAGGCTGGCCTTAAACTTGTTATACAGCCAAGAAGGAGACTGAACTTCTGATCCTCCTGCCTCTACCTCTGAAGTGCTGGGATTACAGACACTATGCCCAGTTTCTGCAGGGTGAGAATTGACCTCAGGGCTGCATGCATGCAAGGCAAGTACTCCATGAACACAGCTACTTCCCAGCTTTGTTTGCTTGCTTTTATGTTTTGTTTTGTTCTTTCAAGACAGGGTTTCTCTGTGTAGTTTTGGAGCCTGTCCTGGAAATAGCATTTGTAGACCAGGCTGGTCTTGAACTCCCAAGTGCTGGGATCAAAGGCATGTGCCACCACCAACCAGCTTGCTTTTATTGTTTATTACAATATATTAATTACACATACACATTGTTCTGAAATTTCTACACACATATACAATTACCGTGGAATAATAAGGACCGGGAAAAACAGATTGGCTGAATAGATGTTTATTCGGGGGAAAAATGACTTACAAATAGACAGATGAACACCAGCAGGTTCCTGGTCCCAAGGATGCCTCCTAATGCTCTCTGTCCCTGTCCAGAAAGCAAGAGAGCAATCTGGGGCCCCTTCCCCAGACCTCGTTCCCCCAGGTCATGTCCGTCCCTGTCCCCACCCCCAATAGGTGTGGTCAGTGCAACAGGTGCACAGTCAGAGTGAATAACTCACTACAGTCCCCTTTTAGTCTAAAGAGAAGATATAGCCTTGATACAAAACTATATACAAAACAGTGAATACAAGTATGATCTAAGAAAAGGAAAATCAAGAATATACAAACTTAAAACCTGAATATCTAGTCTTAGGGTGAAGAAGGCATAACGGAGTTTACAATAGAGTCATCCTAAGCTGGAGAGCTTAAGTCTAGTACCTAATATATCTAATTAAGAAGAGTGAATAATAATTGTGACAGTCTAATCTTCAACCTCATCAAAGACCTGAGAAGGAAAATAACAATGCTAGGGTAGGCAGGAAGTGCGGATGGGTAACTTCCAAAAGGTGCAGCGAGGACAGAAACAGCAGGCTACCTGGACAGTCACCCAAAGTCTCACAGCAACCTCAGTGCAACCAGTTTTAGCTAAGGCCTAGAGTATCTGACAGACCACTACAGAAGCAGGGAGGTAGAAAGGCTGTCTTACCCTGACTAGGCAAGGTTCAGCAATCGCCTATGTTTGTCTCCTGCAAGCACAGTAGGACAGTATGTCCAAGTCAGTGGTCAAGGTGTGGGCAGTTCTTTGCCCAAGAGGCCAAGGACAGGATGGACTCCAGAAGGAGCCAACAGTGCCCAACATATTTTCAGGAAATGCATGGTGCTGTCAGGAGCAATAGTGTCTCAACAGGGTAGTCAATGGAGTACTAATATTAAAACATTTAAATGCCATGTTCTGAAGATCTATAAAGTGAAGATTAAGCATCTATGTCTGACTAATTTCATAGGTATAAGAAACATGAGTGAAGATAATCTGTAATACTCAGAACCCTAGCTATAAAACTGGTCAAAACTTCCCTGAGTAAAGCAGGGATAAATACTTAAACAATATAACTATGTACATATATATACATATACATATATACATATACATATACATATATATATATATATATATATATACACACACACATGTAAATCTCTAAAACAGAGGTAGAGTAGAAATGTTTTAACCAGAGGTAGAACTGTATAGTGCAGCATGATAAAAATATCCTAAATTGTGTTGATATACAAAATATCTTGAACATAGTAAAAGTATACATACATAGAATATGGTAAGGATATTGTGCACAAAACATCATAAATGGAAAGATTTTATACCATATGACAAAAATATAATATACAAATCATCTGGAAAGGGAATATAAACTTAATTTTACATAGGTTACCACATATAAGAATCTATAACAATGTAAGCTGTATATAACTAATAATTACTAAGATAGTTCACAAGAAGATAGGCTAATCTACCTGTATCTCATCTAAACCATACCTTTCCAAACCATACCCTATACCTGTCTAAAAGAGATACCCAAGTCTAAGCATCACCATCCATACCCAACCCTAACTAACTAAAACCAACCCTGTGAAGATGAATGTCATCCTTAAAAGCCAAGGATAGGGAAAGGGGGCATTGTTATCTTAAGATTACTTCCTGCTGAAATGAGACAATGATTGTACATTGGATCCTCTAGGAAGAAAATTTTTAGCAACAAAATTACTTGACTGGGCTGGCTGTGACATTTGTAGCGAGTCTTTGCAGTGACAGGAAACCTTGACTGATGTTCTATCTGAAACTTTGGCCAGGGTGTAATAAGAAGGTTCACTGTTTCAGCTAGCTAGCCAGGAATTGTCTTGAGCATAATGGTCCCAAACCGGTTTTAGGGTGATGTTTGTAGTCCAGATGCATCATACTGAGTCAAGTGGAAATGACGAAGGGGAGGGGGCATCTTCTTTCCAGAGAGCTCAAAGATTGCTGTTAGGAAATGTTATTATTTCTTGTGGAGAACTTAACAGTATTACCGTAAAAATTTCAACTTTTAAGGTATGCATATTGGGAAAGGAAACAATAAGCCTGAAAATGTACATGAGGAAAATTAGAATTTCAGAGAGAAAACCACGTATAGGCAAATGACAGCCCCCAGATTTTGTTTTCTTCTGCCTTACACCAATTGGCTTTTTGATACAAGGCAGAAACTGTGAATTTAACCTTAACACCATGCTTGAATTTAGAGAAGGAAAGCCAAATCCAATTCCAAAGCCAGCATTGGTTTACATGAATTGGGACTAATGGAATACTAGATAGTAAAGAGAAACAGATTCCTGTATAGAAATAGTTTACTAGAATTAAATATTTTTTTACCATATATCAGATTTCTCTTCGTTAAATGGTTCTTTCTGAAGAGCTATCTTCTCTTCTGTAGGTACCTCCATGTTCAGTGTCTTTTGGCTGTTTGAAGATGGGTGTTTTTTTTGTTTTCCTGTAAAGACAAGAACAGAACACTTCCCCTACCTTTGAGAGGTCTCTGCACAACTCATGGGAACTATTTTGGTGGGTGACTTGTCATTTCTCTTCATTAAGATGTTTCTCTTGTTCATATCGTATCTTTATCAACTTAGAAAGTTTAATGTTAGTAAGGCATTACGTAATCTGTTTGGGGGTCTTGGTTCCCCCTGCCTGTTTATAGAGCATTTCTTTTAAAGTATGATTAGATCTCTCAACTACTGCTTGTCCTGTAGGATTGTGTGGTATACTGGTTATGTGCTTTATAATACTCAAAAACTGTTTCAATTTTCTGGAGACATATGCCTGAGCATTGTTAGTTTTTATGCAGGTATGCCCATAATGGTCACTGCCTCTAATAGGTGTGTGATAACAGAATCAGCCTTTTCAGAGCTCAGAGCAGTGGCCCATTGAAACCCTGAAAATGTGTCTATAGTGTGGTGCACATATTTTAATTTTCCAAATTCTGCAAGATGAAGCCCATCCATTCTTGCTCCTTCTGTTACCTTCTCTGTATCCCCTCCTACCCCAACTGATTGACTTCTTTTTCCCCATCAGTGCCCTTCTCTTAATCTTTAAAAATTTTATGTGTAAGGGCATTTTTGTCTCCATGCATATCTATGCAGCACACCTAATACCTGTAGAGACCAGAAGAAGATATTTGAATATCTTGGAACAGGAGTTCCAGACAGTTATCAGTTGCCATGTGGATGCTGGGAATCAAATGTAGGTCATTTGCAAGGGCAACAAGTACTCTTAATTGCTGAGCCATCTCTACAGCCTTGAAACCTCTCTCTCTCTTTCTTTCTCTTCCTTCCTTCCTTTCTTTTTCTCCTTCCTTCCATCCTTCCATCCTTCCTTCCTTCTCCTCCTTCTTCATCTTTGAAACAGGCTTTCTCTGTGTTGCAGATCTGGCTGTCCTGGGGCTGGGTTTGTAGACCAGGCTGGCCTCAAACTTGCAGAGATCCACCTGCCTCTGCCTACTAAGTGCTGGGAGTAAAGGCGTGCACCACCACTGCCTGGAGTTTGTTTGTTTGTTTTTGTGAACCAATGAGTTTCTTTTAAGGTAGCTTACAGAAGCATGGGAAAGGGGGTGTTTACAGACCATTGACACATTACCAGTGGCTAAAGAAAATGTCTCCCTCCCTTTGGTGTGACTTTCTGGAGGAAATGAAAACAAGTATCTCCTCACCCTAAATAGGAAACCAATTCTAGACCAAAGCCTGCATAAAATTAACCAGCAACGGTTTTCCCAATGTCCAGCTTGGAGTTATTTACAGGAGTATGGGTGAGGGGTTTCTTATAGCACAGATGATTCAAAAGCAGTCAACTGAATTACTGAAAAGTCAGCCCAACATGGATGATGCCTTACAAAAGCTGATTACTCCGAGTTCCTGCTGTCCTTGCAGGCAGCCAGACCAGACAGGTTAGAAAGTCTCTTTTCTCCAGTAGCCCTTGCTGCTTATATCTGCTTGGAGAAGGATTTTATGAATCTTATATATTTTAGGAATTGAGACTTGTGAGTTATTTGTTTATTTATTTGTTTATTTATTTATTTATTTATTTATTTTTTGAGACATCCGTTTTCCATGTAGCTTTGGAGTCTGTCCTGGAACTTACTTTGTAGACCAGGCTGAACTTGAACTCGCTGAGATCCGCCTGCCTCATTAAAGGCATGTGCTACTGTTACTATCACCACCCAGTGAGTTGTTTACCTTTTAAATTTTTATTTTATATATGGTTGTTTTGCTTGCATATCGGTGCATTACATGCATGCCTGGTACCCTCAGAGGACAGAAGAAGCCATCATATCCCTTGGAACTGGAGTCACAGATAGTAAACTGCCAAGTAGGTGCTAGAAATTGGACCTGAGCCAGAGCTCTTAACCACTGTGTCATTGTTTCCTTGGGGAGTTTTAAGGATCATCCTCCCAGGCAGGATACAATGTTTCAATTCGGAGGGAATTGCTACAGAATAACCCTCCCTACCATCAACCTTCAACAGCATATACATTTGTTAGGGAGGGGGTTCAGACTCATGAGCGTTTCCATCCTCCAGAAATAGGAGGTTGAAGGGCCAACTTAGACAGATCTGCAGTTGTTATGAGTTCCAGAGCATTTGCTGCTTTTGAAGAGGATCTGGGTTTGGGGTCCCAGAACCGGCCTGGCAGCTCACAATTGTCTGCAACCGTTCCAGAGGATCCATCGCCCTCTTCTGGCCTCCCTGAGCACTGCACGTAGGTGTTGCACTTGAGGTAGTCATTGTAGGCGGTGATTCACTGCTGGCACTAAGGTTTCCATTTAATAACCTATGGCTTCTGGGAAGTTTCCTACAGCCATATAGTTACTTTTGTTTTGTTTCTCGAGACATGGTTTCTCTGTGGCTTTGGAGCCTGTCCTGGAAGTAGCTCTTGTAGACCAGGCTGGCCTCGAACTCATAGAGATCCTCCTGCCTCTGTTTCCAGAGCTCTGGGATTAAAGGCGGTGCCACCACCTCCCCGGCCTAGGTACTTTTTATTTTGTTCTTTAATTTTTAATTTTTGTTTTTGCTACAGATTTATGTTTATGTGAGTTTTGCCTGCATGTATGTATGCACAGCTCTTGTGTGCCTGGTGCTGGACGTCAGAAGAGCACTGAAACTGGATTTACGGATGCATGAGCCTCCTTGTAGCATGTAGGTGCTGGAAATCCAAGCCAGGTACTCTGTAAGATCAGCAAACGCGCTTAGTTGCGGAGCCATCGCTTCATCTTTCTTTTTTTCCAGATAAGGTCTCTCTATGTAGCCCTAGCTGGTCTTGAACCCACAGAGACCCACTTGCCTCCCAAGTGTTGGGACTAAAGGCGTGCGCCACCACGTCCGACTTTTTCAATGTTTATTTATTCATTTTTGGTTTTTTGAGACAGGGTTTCTCTGTGTTGCTTTGGAGGCTGTCTTGGAACTAGCTCTATAGATCAGGGTGATCTCGAACTCACAGAGATCCGCCTGCCTCTGTCTCCCGAGTGCTGGGATTAAAGGCGTGCGCCACCACGTCCGGCTTTTTCGACATTTATTTTAGATACAATTGTGTTACGTAGCACCGGTTGGCCTGGTGTTATTAACTCCCGCCAGCCCTCTGGCTCGGCCTCCAGGGTGCTCCACAGCGATTCTTCCTTAGAGCCGGTTCTCACGGAGTTAAGCCCAGCCCACTAGAGGACTTTTCCATCATCTGTGGATCCGGACAAACCTTTCCATGAGCAGCTAAAACACAGCGTGAAGGACGGAAGAGTGCGCTCCCGAATCCGAGACGCGGTGTTCTCGCGAGAGTTGACGCCAAGCAATCATGTGACAGTCCAAGATGGCGATGCCCGGGGAGGTGGACGAAGAGTCGGCGGTGTACCTGGTGGTGAGTGGTATCCCCCCGGGGTTACGCTCGGCCCAGCTGCGGAACTACTTTAGCCAGTTCCGGGAACAGCGCGGCGGAGGCTTCCTGTGTTTCCACTACCGGCATCGGCCGGAGAGGGGCCCTCCGCAGGCGGCGGCCCGAGCTGCGCCCGCCCGCGACTCTGTCCCCCTCCAGACCCGCACCTGCTGCTGCATCGTCTCGGTGCGGGGAGTGGCACAAGCTCAGCGGCTGCTTCGCATGTACTCGGGCCGCCGGTGGCTGGACTCTCAGGGGACCTGGCTCCCGGGTCGTTGTCTCATCCGCAGGCTTCGGCTCCCCACCGAGGCTTCAGGTAAGAGGGAGAGAAAAGGGGCTGGCCTCACGGGCTTTGGAACGGAGATAGGTCAGACTTGCCAGACTCCACCGTTTTGGAGTTTTACGTCAGTTCTGGACAAAGCTGCACATTTTCAGCCTCGGCTTGCTACTTAGTGTCACTCGGGGACTTAAAGGACGAAAACCCAAACAGAAGCCTGTATAGATGAGTTTTCAGTTTCTCTCTTATTAGGACCATTTCTCTGAGGGGTTGGTTTTTGTACTGGCAGGATTTCCCCAAAAGGAAATTTGGAGCCAGGCAGTGATAGCGCACGTTTTTAACCCCAACACTTGAATCTTTGAGTACGAGGCCCACCCTCTACAGAGCGAAGGCCAGGACAGCCAGGGCTACACAGAGAAACAAATAAAGGAAACTTGGTTTCTTCTAACCTAACCTAAGCGTCTAGAAAACTGGCTCTGCAGAGGAAAGAATTAACTCTAGCGAGCACGGGAGATCACTGTTGGGCTTACTGTACCACGGGCCACCAGAGACAGCAGAAGGGGGCGGAGCACAAGAATGTCCATTCAAGAAAAGGAAGCCAAGCTTTTCAAAATGCCAGATGAAGAAGTTTATACAAATGATTTTGAAATAGTGTCAGACAGGAAACAGCTTTATCCCTGACTTGAATATTACTAAAAGAAAGCTTCTAGGGTTTTAACATCTGTTTTTTCCCCTTCCCTAAGATCTAGGGCCCTTTCCTTTTAAGACCCGGAAGGAATTACAGAGTAGGAAGTCAGAGAATGAAGCTTTTACTCTAGCCGACCTGAGGCAGCTACCCGAGCTGAATCCACCAGTGCTGATGCCCAATGGCAACGTGGGCACACCCCTGCGGGTCTTCTTGGACCTGATCAGGGCCTGCCGTCTGCCACCTCGAATCATCACCCAGCTGCAGCTCCAGTTCCCCAAGACAGGCTCCTCCCGGCGCTATGGCAATGTGCCCTTCGAGTATGAGGACTCAGAGACCGTGGAGCAGGAAGAGCACGTGTACACTGCAGAGGGGGAGGAAATCCCCCAGGGAACCTTCTTGGAAGACCCCCCCGCCAGCCTCATGGATGAGCCTGAGGATGAAGGGCAGCAAGAAGAGGAAGAAGAGTCTCACTCTGATGATGTGAGTAATTTCGCTGGCCAGGGCTGGGGCTGCATCTCATTTGGTAGAATGCTCACCCAGCAAGCACAAAGCCTGAGTTTGAAGCCCAGAGTGCATAAAACTGGCAAGATGGTACACAACTGCAATCCCAGCACTAGGGGAGGTTGAGGCAGGAGGATAAGAAATTCAAGATAATCTTTAGCCCAGGATACATGAGACCCTGATCTAATGAAAAGAAGAAGAAAAAGAAAAAAGAAAGCCAGGCATTAGTATCATTCTCCTGCCACATGTATGATGGAGGTTCCCCCATGGAATAGAAGCACTCCAGCAGTGAACACAAAACTCTGTTTATATTTTGTGATGGGGCAGGTGGCCAGGTTTTGATCAGGACATTTCCAAGTGTATTCTCTTCAGTACTCAGAAAGTGTTGAAGGCTATGGGAAAGCTCCTTTTCACAGATGGAAGGTACGGAGCAAGAGATGTATAGGAATTTGCCCAGAAGCGTATCGTATGGGCAGAGTTTGGATGGGAGCCCAGTTCCTTCTTGAGGCTTCTCCAACCTCTGGGCTTCATCGGGTGCCTTAGTCTGCCTCTATCCTGGCCTCACCAGCCTCTCCAGTCTTAGCTTTGTTAGCAAAATAGACTTTTATTCATCTCCTTTCTCCATGCATCAAATGAAGGGTTTGTTTGAAACCTTCCAGTTATTTGTTTGTTTTGCTTTGCTTTGGAGATGGTCCATGTAGTCCATGCTGACCCTCATTCGAGGCACAGTGTTTGAGAGACCCAGCCCAGTGCTGTGAGTGTGCGTCAGCACCGCCTTTCCCTCACTTTCCTCTAGCACCTCCTCTCCGGCATTGGTCCCTGTGGCCGTGTGGGATTTAACCAGGATAGGGAATCTGGGGAGCCAAGCCAAGAGTCATCTGTCGTTACACAAGTCCAGTTAGGCACACTGAAGTAAGAACTAGTGCTCAGCTCAGGCTGGAGAGAAGGCTCAGCCATTAACACTGGCTGCTCTTCCAGAGGACCTGGGTTCAAGTCCCAGCACCCCCAAGGCAGCTCACTCCTGCTGTAACTTCAGTTCCAGAGCTCCTGACATAGACATATGTGCAGACAAAACACCAAAAAAAAAAAAAAAAAAAAGAAAGAAAGGAAAGAAAAAGAAGATTTAAAAATAAATTTAAAAAGGAAAATAAAAAACTAGTGCTCAACTCTAAAGACATTCTACGATCCATTTCCTGCCCTGGAAGAGGCTAAATTTTTAACTGAGAAAGCTCAGAAAGGCTGTGTGTGATGATGGCCTGGGGTTGCCTGTGGTTCGGCTGTTCTTGGCACAGTGTGTGGGCAGCCTTACCTCTGACCTAGGTTCCCTCCTGTAAAATGGGCACAAAGGCACTTACCTCACAGGGCCACTGAGATCATTCCAGGAACTCAATTATAGGAAGGGCCTGAGCATCAAAAAATGCTACTTGGTGCTTGTCCTTGTCCCTTCTTCGTGACATAATTGAGAAAGGCTGAAGTGTGTACTGAGAGGCACACTAGTGAGACAGCTGTGTACTGAGTGGGCTTTGTGTAGCTGGAGGCCTCAGCAGGAGGGTCTGACCGGCCGACCGACCGAGTGGAGAAGCCAAGGGAGTGGGGGAGGAACTGTGGCCAGGAGCACAGAATTGAGAGCGAGTCGGGCGAGAGGCTGGGGGATGGCAGTGGCAGGTGTCAGTAAATTTTAGGTCTAAATGTGCTGCCTCTGGAGAACCCTGAATGAAGGTGTGGTACTGGGGTCAGGTCTCACGCCCCTGCTGGACCTGAAGCTCCTCCTGGTGGTCAGACATGCGGGTCACCTCTCCCTCCTCCTGTCTCCCAGGATGATGACCGGTGTGAGGAGTGGGAGCGTCATGAGGCACTGCATGAGGATGTGACCAGGCAGGAGCGCACTTCTGAGCGGCTCTTCGAGGAGGAGATTGAGCTCAAGTGGGAGAAGGGTGGCTCTGGCCTGGTGTTCTACACCGATGCTCAGTTCTGGCAGGAGGAAGGAGGAGGTAAGGCTGTGGTTACTGTGATAGACACTGGTGATGAATTAACTTCTAAAGGGAAGAGTTAGCTGAGATTGACATGTCAGGGCATGGGCAATTGGCTTTTATACCTGTGGTGAGGCTGTTCAGTGTGGTTAGAGTACACGGTGCAGGAAGCCTATTCACCTCATGGCTGGGATGCAATGGAGAGAGAAGGAAGAAGATACCAGGTCCTATGGTCCCTTTTAATGTCATGCACGGAGCTCTACCTCTTAAAGTTCCCATTACTTTGTGCTGTGCCTGGGACACATGGACTTTGTGGGGATGTTTAGGATCTAGACCATTAGGTTGGTACCCAGGCAAGGCCTGTCAAAGCAAGGTTGGGGCCTCTGCTCCACATAGTGGATTCTCTGACTGTCTAAATAAAGCTAGGAAATGGCTTCCGTCTTGTGTAAAAGCAGAGCAGACTATTCATCCTATTTTGGAATGAGGAATTGTCTAACTTAGCTCAAAGCCCAAATGGGAATCATTGGGGTGGGCACAAAGCTTGGTGGTAGAGCACCTTTAGCTTGTGCAAATCTCTGGGTCTGCCCCAGAACCAAAGAACGCCGTCCTTAACCCATGCTTCTATCTATCCCTGTAGATTTTGATGAGCAGACAGCTGATGACTGGGACGTGGACATGAGTGTCTACTACGACAAAGGTACTGGACAAGGGGTGGCAGTCCTGGGTGGAACTTGTGCCCTAGTCCCATATGTTAGGAGGTTAAGTCAGGGAACTAGGGGCAGCCCACTGTACACTCGTTTTCAGTTTGCTCAAGAACGGTTCTAGAATCCCGATGCATACCAAAATCTGAAGGTGCTGTTATGAAACGATGTACTTGTTTAGACTTACACACACCCTCCGTGCATACTTTAAATAATCTCTCTCCAAAAAGTTAGCAAGTGCTGGAGCTATATCTCAGTGGTACTTTGCTAGCATATGTGAGGCCCTGGATTCAGTTCACCAGCTATGGTGGTGTACAGTTTGGAATTCCTGCACTGGGGAAGTGAGTGAGGCATGAAGATTGCTGTAGGTTTGAGGCCATTATGGGCACAGAGTGAGAGCTTATCTCAAAACCAACCAGTAAGTTATCCGTAGATGTTTTATAGATCCTAATGCAACATAAACACTATGCAAATAGTATTACTTAGGGAGTAATGGTGGGGTGGGAGTCTGCGTGTTGATACAGGTGCAGTTATTTTCTGAGTAGTTTCAAAGTGTCGGATCTGCAGGTGCAGAACCTGTAGAGACAGGCTGACTGTACTCACCCTCTCTGCTTGAGGGAACTCACTGCCTGGAGTTGAGTGCTACTAGTAGCAGGCCCTAGGGACACCCCTGGGGGGCTGGGTGGACAGGCTCTGAATAGAAGCTTGGCCTTTGAGCAACTCATGGTTCTGAAGAGAAAGTGACCTGGATTTTTATTGTTTCTGTTGTGGTTTTTGTTTGTTTGTTTTGACACAGTCTGTGTGCCCCTGGCTTTCAGTCTGGCTGCTCTTTTTTTTTTTTTTTTTTTGTAATTATTTTGGTGTTTTGAGATAGGATCTCACTGGGTTACTCTGTAGAGCTACACTATGTACACCAGGCTGGCCTTGAACTTACAGAGATCCACTCACAGAGATCCACGTGCCTCTGCCTCTTGGGATTAAAGGCATGCAACACTACACTCAGCTAAGATTTATTATTTTTATTAGGTGTATGTGTGTTTTGCCTGCTTATAAGTGTAACATGTGCCTGGTACAATTCAGATTACCTGGAATTGGAGTTCCAGTTGTGAGCTGCCATGTACGTGCTGAGAAATGAACCCAGGTCCTGTAGAGAATCAGTACACACTCTTTAACTGCTGAGCCATCTCTCTAGCTCCCAGTAACCTATTTCTGATTTCATCTCTGTATGTTCTGTGACTTTTCTCCACTGTCCCTCATCTGTAAGATGAGAACTGTGCTTCCTATTCCTGTGTGTTTCCAGTCTTACGAGATTCAGGACATTATGAAAATGAAGCAGTAAGTCTTGTGAGGGGATCCCAGATATCTGAGCCTCCTAGTGAGAGTGACATTTTTACAAAATGGGTTATGGTTCCTCAGATGGTGGAGACAAAGACGCCCGTGACTCTGTCCAGATGCGCTTGGAGCAGAGACTCCGTGATGGCCAGGAAGATGGCTCTGTGATAGGACGCCAGGTGGGCACTTTTGAGCGCCACACCAAGGTAAGAGCACTGCCCAGCCCACTGACACTTTTCCTTTTCCTGTGTTTCTTCTCCAAGAACCCTGCCTCCCTCTTTCTCTTTCCTTTCCTTTCCTCCGTTCCTCCCCTTCTCCCTCTGTCCCTTACTTCCTTTGAGGCAGGGTCTTCATATGTAGTTCAGCCTGACCTTGAACTCACATCATGCCTCTGCCTCCCAAGCAATAATGGGGCATGCACCACATTGTCACACTGAAGCCACCTGTCTTAATTCTTGCTTTTGCAGGGCATTGGTCGCAAGGTGATGGAGCGCCAGGGCTGGGCAGAAGGCCAGGGCCTGGGCAGTAGGTGCTCTGGGGTGCCTGAGGCCCTGGATGGTGATGGCCAGCACCCCAGATGCAAGCGTGGATTGGGGTAAGTGCACCCCTAAAGGATTCCTTAGGTTATCATCCAGCCTCGATGCTATTTGGTTTCTCTCTTCCTGTTGCTTTTGGAAATGCAAGCTGGGTACCCTAAGAGATGACTGTCATAGCAGAAGTAGGATGAGTAGATGCTGTTCTTCATGTTCATGCTATATCAAATCTTAGAACTTAATGGGATCATGAATCCCCCAGGAAGTCATTTCATTGAGTCTGTTTGGGCTTGATAAGGGAGTCCCGTTGTGTGGATGAAAATGCCAAGGTTCCTTACAGTTGGCACAGACTGTCTCCAGAAGTTAGAGAGTAGAATTCCAGATAAATGCTTTGTCTTTGGTGCTGGGGGTGTGGCTCAGGGATGAGTATTTGCCTGGCCCTGGGTTCAAGCTCTATCAGCACAAGACAGTTGTATATTACAGGACAAACCAGATATGTAGTAGTTACTAGAGTCCCTTGCCCTGTTTTATCCAGGTACCATGGAGAGAAACTACAGCCTTTTGGGCAACTGAAGAGGCCCCGTGGAAATGGCTTGGGGCTCATTTCCACAATCTACGATGAGCCTCTGCCCCAAGACAAGATGGAATCCTTGCTCCGACGCCAGCCACCTACCAGCATGAAGTTTCGGACAGATATGACTTTTGTGAGGGGTTCCAGTTGTGCCTTGGAAAGACCCTCGGAGCCTGAGTGAGGGTCCTTCATCAGGGTCACTCAGTTGTAGGAAAACAGCCTAGGTCTTGCCTTGTGGACCTGTAAAGCAGCCAAGAGCCTAGAAGTCTGTACAGCAGGCTCATGTGCTCAGGCCTGAGCATGCCTGTCGCTTCTCTACCTCAAAGATGACTTCAGAGAAGGCCCCTCCCTCGCGTGGGGTGGTCCCTGAACCCTAGGCCATGTTTGGGCTCGCCCCAGAACTTGGAAGATCTGGACTGCCAATGGCACATTCAAATCGGTTTGGGGGGTCTGAAGGACGGACGACATGCGGCCCAAGAAAGGAAAAGGGACCTGAGAAGAACTGGTCCGGAGAGGGTCGGGTGGTCCCTCACCACCTGTGTCCTCTGCTGGGGGCGGGTCTACGCGAGAATAAACGAGTTTAGAACGGGACCCAGCCTGGAAGTCTGCCTTAGAGAAGCCAGGGAAACCCTGAGACTGACTCCGAGGCGGGAGGAGTGCGGCTGTGTAACCACAACTCCGTCGCCGGACTATGCCTTTGGCGTGTGGGCGGGACTTCCTCTTAGACAACTTCCGGTGGTGTCCGGAAGTCGGAGCTTTCCCCTTCCTTGCCGGTTAGTTTGCAGGCTTTCTGCGTGGGTCGCCTTGTTTTAGTTCGGGAGGCGCCTGTGGGCTGCCGTGCTCCGCCCATGGCGGGGGCTGCACCGGCCACGGCCTTCGGGCAAGCGGTGATCGGGCCCCCGGGCTCGGGGAAGACCACGTACTGCCTGGGCATGAGTGAGTTCCTGCGCGCGCTCGGCCGGCGCGTGGCGGTCGTGAACCTGGACCCGGCTAACGAAGGGCTGCCTTATGAGTGTGCCGTGGATGTGGGCGAGCTGGTGGGGCTGGGCGACGTGATGGACGCGCTGCGCCTGGGGCCCAACGGTGGCTTGCTCTACTGCATGGAGTACCTGGAAGCCAACCTGGACTGGCTGCGCGCCAAGCTCGAGCCCCTCCGAGGCCACTACTTTCTCTTCGACTGCCCCGGCCAGGTGGAGCTCTGCACGCACCATGCCGCCCTTCGCAGCATCTTCTCCCAGATGGCACAGTGGGACCTCAGGGTGCGTCTTCGGTCGGGCAGGCCCATTATGCAGGTGGAATCCCTAAGATGGAGAGGCGAGTAGATGCCACGCCCCCAAGTCACACTTGGAGATAAGGGTTGAGTTAAGTTTGGAGCAGAACTAAAGGTTCTGAGTTAGAATTTTAGCTCTGCCACCAATCTCTGTGATCTGGTCAAGTTTTCACTTAACTGTTTTGTCATCTCTAAAGTGAACGTGTTCTCAATTGGGGATTTAAAAACAGAACAGTGGAGGTGATTACATAGACAGTGGCTCAGCAATTGTTTAGTTGGTGTGCAAAACTGTAATGAAAGAAAGGAGAGACAGATGCAGTGTAATTTGAACCTGTTTTCCACTACAGGGCTCTCTGCAAGATACTTTGTAAGAGGGATTGGAGATTTAGCTCAAAAGTAGAGATCTTGCCTAACAAACAGGCCACAGGCCCTGGATTTGGTCCCCAGCACAGTAGGTAAGAAAAAAAGGTACTAAGAAAAAAATATCCAGTGTTTCCTGGGAGGAAGATATGATGCTGGCTATTAGAATTAAATACAAGAGGCAGAGAAAGTGGCACTTGGCATTGGAGGCAGAAAGATCATGAGTTTCAGGCCATAAAACCCTGTTGCAAGTACATGCACAAACAAGGAAATAGAAGCAGATCACAGTGAGGAAGGCTTGAGCTGCTGGTCTCACAGTGGAGACATGGCCAAGCCCCTCCCACTGCAGTCGGTCTTTCCCGCTCACTCTGTGTCTTCTGCTCACAGCTGACAGCGGTCCACCTTGTAGATTCTCACTACTGCACAGACCCAGCCAAGTTCATCTCGGTACTGTGCACCTCCCTGGCCACCATGCTGCACGTGGAACTGCCCCATGTCAACCTCCTCTCCAAGATGGACCTTATTGAGCACTATGGGAAGCTGGGTAAGAGCCCCTGCTGGGAGCATGAAGGAAGCTGCTAACTGCTTTCCTGACTTCTGACCATTTATTTTGTGCATCACTGTCAGATACGACACTAGTTCTTACAGCAGGTCCCACAAAGTAGGTACCTGTCCACATGTGCCCAATAAATGGTAGATGAAATCACACGATTAGCTAGGTATGATGGTGCGTGTCTGTAACCCCAACACTTGGGAGATTAAGAGAGGAGGATCAGGTGTTCAAGGCCAGCCTGGGCTAAATAAGACCTTCTCTACAAAGGGAAAGAAGGAAACAAGTGCTTGGGTTTCTTGTGATACTGGAATAGACCCTGGAGCCTCACACCTGCTAGGTATATATTCACCCTTCAGAAACTGCCCCAGCTCTCATCTCTCTTTAAGATTTGTTTTAGGCCAGGTTATCGTGGTACCCGCCTTTAGTCCCAGCACTCAGAAGGCAAGAACAGGTAGATCTCTGTGAGATAGAGGCCAACCTGTTCTACATAGTTCCAGAACAGTCAGAGCTACATAGTGAGACCCTGACTGAAAAATCTGTGTGTGTTGTGTGACTGCAAAGAAGCCAGAAGAGGTGTTTGATCCTCTGGAGGCAGTGTGAGCCTCCCGTGTGGATACTAGAAACTGAACTCAGGTCCTTTGGAAGAGTAGCAAGCACTCAGGTTGCCTCCCTTTGAATTTTTTCGTTTATGGGGTACACATGTTTGTGTGGAGGAGGTCAGGGCAGCTTGTGTGAATCTATTATCTATTTCTGCTGTGTGCCTTCCAGGGATAACTTGGGTTGTCAGGGTTGGCTCCATGTCCCGTGCCCACTGAGCAATCTCATAGGCCTTCTTTCATTTTAATTAGGGTCTCACGAAATTGCCCAGACTGACCTTAAGTTTACTCTGTAGTCTAGACTAGCCTTGAACTTCCAGTCCTTCTGCCTTAGCTGCCCTTATATCTGGGATTACCAGCCTGTGCCACCAGACCAAGACAGTATTTCTCTTCTTAGTAATATCACTTCACTGCGCCTGCTGATATTTTAGTGAGTGTAAATGATGGAAGCCAGTGTAACACTCAGGCCTGTAATGTAATCTCAGCACACAGGAGTCTGAGGCAGGCGAACTGCTGTGAACACTGCCTGGGCAGCTACGTAGTGAGTCACAGGCCAGCAAGAGCTGAGGTGTGAGACTGTCTAAGAAAAAACAATGACAGACAGACAAGGTAAAGCCAGGCTTTGGGTCTTTCTGGTCTCACGTTGCTACAGACAGAATCCAATACCTCGTTCGTGCCAGGCAAGTGCTCCAAGCTGAACTCTTCCTCAAGTCCATTGGTTATGGTTTTGTTTTTTTCCAGAGCTGAGGACCAAACCCAGGGCCTTGCTTGCTAGGCAAGCCACTGAACTAAATCCCCACCCCTGGTTATGGTTTTTAACCCCCTTTGGGTGCTAGGGATAGAACCCAGGCCCTTAAGGATGCTAAACCTTGTTGCTGAGCTACGGCTCAGCCCCTCCAGTCTTTTGGCCCTTAGCCTAATGCCCGCAGCTTCTAACTCCAGTTTCTCTCCTTAGCCTTCAACCTGGACTACTATACCGAAGTCCTGGACCTCTCCTACCTGCTTGAGCACCTGGCATCTGACCCTTTCTTCAGTCACTACCGTCAGCTCAATGAGAAACTAGTACAACTCATTGAAGACTACAGCCTGGTGTCCTTTATCCCTCTGAACATCCAGGTAATGGATAGGAAGAGATGTCTTCCCTGTGGCTGTAGCTCTGACATGCCAAGGACACAGGAAGATGCAATGGCTCCACCGATAGTCTGTGTTCTGGGCCTGCCCTTGGCTTGTTTCAGGACCAGGAGCTGAGGGAGCATGATCTCAGTAAAAGGCATCGACCAGACTTTAGTCCTGTGATTCTGAATCACTGGCTCCTCTTTGTGCATGCTCCTCCTAAGTGAGAGTGGACATGAGTGAGTCCGGAGACTCACAGCAGAATTCGACCAAGGGAACAGATTTCTGGGTCCATTTTGCTGTGTGACTATGTTGAGTTTGCAAAGTGAGTGGGTCCCCAACCTCTGTGCCTCTCATCGTGGCTGTGGCAAAGTAGCCCAGGAGACATGGTGTTCTAGATTCCTTTCTGCGGTGGGGGACTTGAACTAACTTGGCTTTTCCTCTAACAGCACAGTTGTCTTCTGTATGAGGAGAGTGTGAAGGCTAGCACTGTGCTGAGAGCTGAGCATGCCTTATTTGATTTGTATATTTCACTGAGACATATGGACTCTTGTCACTGTTGTATATGGATGAAGAAACTGTTATGAGCCAAATATCACATATTTGTTGGGTGCCTCTAAAGGCTGCTTGGCCCAGTAAGAGCAATGAGACAGTTTTCTAGGATGGTAGGGATGCTGCCATAGGAGAAAACCCTAGGCAGTGCCTGCATGAAGGAGCTGATCTCTTCTAATCTGGGCAGTTGTCTGGCTAGCCAGCCCCCAGGGGAATGGACTTTTCTAGGGCAAGGATACTGCATGTATGACTTGTCATGGGAGGAGTTAGAGGATAGCAGGTAGGTGTGGCTTCAGCTCTCCACACTTGATCCACTCATTGAGTTACTTCTCTTCTCTGCTCAGGACAAGGACAGCATCCAGCGAGTCCTGCAGGCTGTGGATAAAGCCAATGGTTACTGTTTTGGGATTCAAGAGCAGCGAAGCCTGGAGGCCATGATGTCCGCTGCGATGGGAGCTGACTTTCACTTCTCCTCGTATCCTTGGGGAGCATGGGAAGGGACAGCGGAAAAGCTGCAGGCACAGAAGCTAGAGATGAGAGGGCCAAGTGCGCGGGGCTCAGTTCGCCTGCTGTGTCATGTAGGAAAAAGGAGGCGCCAGAGTGAGGAAGGAGATGTGGCTGGTGATGGAGGGCTGGGGTCTAGCCCAGGATAGGATGCTCGCCCGCAGCCATGAGGCCTTGGGTTTGCCCAGCACCAAAGTGGTGGGAAGTGTGTGTAGATGGCAGCTCAGGGGTAAGGATTGATTTATTTTGGTGTTTTGAGACAGGGTTTCTCTGCCCCTAGCTGGCCTGTACCCTGTGTAGTGCAGGCTAGTCTTAAACTATTGATCTTCCTCCAGCTTTCTTAGGAGAGTCCCTGTAGGTGTGGGAATGCACTTCCTGGGTGTGATGAGGGGCTGCAGAGGCTGTTTGTTTGTTTATGGAAAATGCATTTCCTGGGTGTGATGAGGGGCTGCAGAGGTTGTTTGTTTGTTTTTGGTTTAGCCAAAAAGTTCCTAAAGTCTTGCTAGATAAAGCATGTAGTGAAGTAGAACAAAGGTGCCCTGAGTGAAGTTTCATGCCTGTAAACCGACACTTGAGAAAATGAGGCAGGAAGATCATCAGACGCTTGAGGCCAGCCTGGGCTACAAAGTCAGATCTGTCGCAAATAAATAACAAATGAGGCCGGGCAGTGGTGGTGCATGCCTTCACTCTAATAACAACAAAAGGGAAGAATAGAGAAAGGTATGTGGGTTGGAGAACACGGAGGAGGTAGATTAGGACAGCCAGTGACAGACAGGTCATGGGTAGAGAGGACAGGTTTGTCTCTAGCAGGGATGCGCTGGGTCTGAGGGCACCACTGGACACAGCTGTGCAAATGGCAGCTGGGCTTTTGGTGTTGGTGTTAGGTTCTAACGCGATTGTGTCGGAAGCTGTCCAAGAGGCAGGAAGGGAAAGGCCTGGTCCTCCAGGTCAGTAGTCTCAAAGACCTAGCATTTGCCCAGGGTGCTGGAGGTGGGAGTTCCAGTCTGGAGGGTGGCGGCAGACGGTCCGTGTCGGGCCCTGGAGAACAGTCGCTAGGATGGTGACTGTAGAGCATGCAGTCCCCATGGGATGAGCGGACCAAGGAGATGGCTCATGTGTAGCCAGTGTTAGCAGTGTCTGGTCTTCCTTTGGTGAATTGCCCTGTGTCGTGTCCCAGGGGAGGGAGGAGACCCTTTGCCTCGGTAAGAAAAGGGAAGTCACACTGGTTATTGCAGCAGTTGTTTCCCGGGTGTGGAGGAGGCACTCTTCATTTTATGATTACAGCTCTCGTGTGACTTAGAGGAAAAGGAAGTGGCAGGGGCAGGATTTGAACACCATGGTCTGTCTCTAAAGCATATGCTACACAAAGCCAGAGGGCTGGTGCTTCCTGGTCCTTTGGTCTAAGCAGTGTGGGAAAGAAACAGGAACCCCAGGGAAGGAATGCTTGAAGGCAGTTCACATCCAGCTGTGGGAACTATGACAGACACAGATGTGCTTGGGTGGTGGTCGTCAGTGGAGGTCAGATCCTGCCTGGGCCAGGCCCTCATCCCCTGCCTGTGATCTAAGCCTTGACAAGCCTTCCCTCCCACAGCACTCTGGGCATCCAAGAGAAGTACTTAGCATCCCCGGACCAGACAGCCGAGCAGGAAGCCATGCAGCTGTAACAGCTGGGCCTGGGTCACGGGCAGCTGGATATGGACCCAAAAGCTGCATCCAGCCAGAGCAGCTGGGAGGAAGCAGCCATCCCTGCTGAGGTCTTCTGGATAAAAAGCCCCCTCGTCGGTGTCTTCAGACTCGCCCTTCCCCCACGGAATGCTACCTAAATTGAGGACTGGCTCTCCTTAGGCTATAGTGGGATGTACAATGATATGAGATTATTTTCTATTTTTTGTGTGCTTCAAACTTGTCTCAAACCCTTGGGAACCAAGGATTCGGAGCAGAACAAAGGAATGTCTCTGTCCCTGCAAATAGTCCTATTTCTCTGTTTTGTTTTAATTACATTTAATGTTTGTGCACAAGTGTGTGTGAGTGGGCAGGTATGGGAATGGAGGAGGGGATAGGTCGTGTGAGATGCTTCTCTCCTGCGTTCTGGGGTTGAACTCGGGTTATGGGACTTGGTGACAGGTCCATCTATCTGCTCCATCTCAGCAGCCCAGTGTGTTTCTTCACTCAGGGTTCACACAGCCTCAGCTCAGGTAGGTGTGTGTACACAACTCTCCTGTGAGTTGTTCATTCTTCAGTGCCAACAGCTTTAAGCTCAGGCATCTGCAGGTGACTCTTCCTCCCCAGACCTTATTTAATACTTTATTTTTATCCTATGATTTACATGGTTTTTGCCTAATTAGTCAAAGTTTGAAAGATTAGCCAGACAGTGGTGGAACATGTCTTTAATCCCAGTACGTGGGAGGCAGAGGAAGGTGTTCAAGACCAGACTGGCCTACAGAGAAAGTTCCAGGACAGCCAGAGCTACACAGAGAAACCCTGTCTCAAAAAATCAAAAAGGAAAGGGAAAAAAAAAAAAAAGATTATGATGACTAACTCAGTAGCTAGCATGCACAAAGTGCCAGGGTCAATCCCCAGCACTGCCAAAAGATAAAGATTACTTCAAAAATGAAGTTATTTTAATTTTGTGTGGTGGTATGTATACCTCTAATCCCAACACTTGAGATGTGGAGGCAGCAGCATCAGGGGTTGAAGGCCAGCCTTGGCTATATATTGAGTTTCAGGAAAACCTTGGCTATATGAAGCCCTGTTTCTACAGAAGGAGATTTGTGCAAAGTGATTTGTTTAAGGAAAATATTTAATGTATACTAGAACAGTTGTCTGGAGACACCTGTGCAGCTAGGGGGGCTGCAATTGGCATTTTCAGCCAGTAGGTGGCACAATAGACTTAGTTTTGCCCTTAACATCAGGAAGAGCCTGATGGCCAAGGGATACTTGTGCCCGAAGGTTTTATCTGTAAACCCACTGCAGCTACACATATGCTTGATATTTTGCAAAGAGCCTGCACACATAGGGTCCTCATGTGGCTCTTACAGCAACCCAGAGAGAGGCAAGGTAGAAATGTCATTAACCTGGCTCTCATAGCTTACTTTGCTGACTTGGGGATGTCCCCTCTTGGGTATATATACAGATGAAAAGGTACAGCCATCATCCCTTGGAGTCTGTAGTTAGGCAAGAGAGAAAGTTGAGACGTATGTACAGGTGTTATGAGTACCGATTGAATCGATGGTGCTCTCTGCTTCGGGCATTGGGAGAATCCAGTTTAGCAGTGTGGTTGGGAAGTGGCAGGGAGACAGGCAGCTCATCTTTGCTTTCCAGTGTGGTGTGGGCAGCCACAGCTGAGAGCGGAAGGGGGCAGCCGGCCTCAGCTCCCACGCCCCGCTGTGGAGGGCTAATAACCGGGTGCTGTCTCCCCAGCCTCTTTCATCTCAAGAGTTCAAAGTGCCTCGCCCCTATTAATGCCCTGAACAGTAGGTGGGGAGTACCAACAATGCAGTCCAGGGAAACTGAGACCAGGAGCCACAGCCTGGGGTTTGCTCTGACTCACCCGTGGGGCCTGGAGCCCAGGAATCCTGACGCCCAGGCTGCTGGGTGAGTGCCTTGCCTGGGTGGGAGGGTGGGTTCTGTGCTTTTGAATGTGCCAGTAGCTATGCTTATGGGTTTTGATGCTTTCCCATCACAGGCCTTAAGTCATCAGAGCAAACCACATGCAGGGGCTGAAGGCATCATCTCAGGGTCACAGCTCACATGTGCACCGCAGCATGAATTCACTGCACTCCCAGAGTGGGGGTGGGGAGCAAACTACAACTTATTTGGAGACTAGCATGTTGTTTTTTTTTTTTTGTTTTTTTTGTTTTTTGTTTTTTTTTTTCCCTCAATAAATTGAAGTAGTTCTCATCCAGGCTCCATGGTACACATCTGTATAGTCCCAGTAGTAGATGGAGGTGGGAGGATCAGATGGTCAGCTTTTGCTACTTAGCAAGTTCAAGGCTAGCCTGGGCTACATGAGATCTGTCTCAAATAAACATACAAACTAATGAATGGAGTTTCTGGTTTTTTTTTTCAAGATAGGGTTTTGCTGTGTAGTCCTGGCTGTTCTGGAACTTCCTCTGTAGACCAGGCTGGCCTCTAACTCAGAGATCAAATCCGCTTGCCTCTGCCTCCTCCCCAGCGCTGGAATTAAAGGTGTGTGCCATCATCGCCCAGCTAACAAAAGGAGTTTCTGGTCTGTGAACTTATACTGAGGTGATAAGATGTAGTGAGATAGTCCTTCTGTAGCACTGGCCACGCCCATTGGGGGTGGAGCCATGGGCGGAAGTGACCTGTGGAAGGAGGTCGGAGGGGGCCAGAAAAGGCGCTCTCTTTCTGGCGTGACTCGGACAGGAGAGGATCGGGTTGAATTTCCTGGTGTTCATATGTCTAGGTTGTAAGTTATTTCTCCCTGAATAAACATCTATTTGGCCTATTTGTTTATCCTGATCCTTATTTACCGCAATATCTGGTGTCAGAAGTGGGATTGATTTTAGCAGACTTGCTCCTTGTCAGTACAAAGAGCAGACACTGCTTCCTTTATCTTTTGTTTCTCTTTAGACTGAATCAACCTTGTGTAGCTCTGGGTGGCCTTGGATTCACAGAGATGCATTTGCCTCTTAATTCTGAGTCCTAGGATTAAAGGTGTGCATCACCACTGCCTAGCTCTATAGCTGCTGGGACTAAAGGTGTGTATCACCACTGCCTGTCCTCTATAGCTTTGAGGCTGACTTTGCTTTCTGAATCTCAGGCATTAGTAAATCATAACATATCACCACATACAACCATCAGTAAATTTGGTCTCAGGGGATCTGATGCCTTTTTCTGGCCTTAGGCATCAGGCCCACAGGTGGTGTAGACATATATACAGACAAAACATTCAAACATAAAATACAATTTATGTTTTTTTCAGACAGGATTTTTCCATGTTACAACTCTGGCTGTCCTGGAACTCACTTTGTAGATTAGGCTGACCTCAAACTGACAAGAGATCATCTGCTTCCTGAATGCTGGGATTAAAAGTGTACCACCACTCACCACAATACAAGTTTTTAAAAAGTGGAAAAAACAAACGGGAGGGGGGGGTCGTCAATAAAAACCGTGAGATAGGCTCGGTGGGTAAAGATGCTTGATGCCCTAGGACCTACAGATAGAAGGAGAAAATTGATTCTTGCAGGTTGACTGAATCAAGCACATTGTCATCTGACCTAAGCACACATGCCCAAACACATACACACAAAATTACTGTAATATACAAACAGATTTTCTACCTGGTAACCATCTCAGCTCCAACTCCAGGAGATTCAACTCCCTCTTCTGGTCTCTATGAGTACTACATTCAGGTGGTGTGCTTTTACATACATGCAGACAAACATTTATACAGGTAAAAACGAAGGTTTCAAACATGACATAGGTTGGAAAAATGAGTCAGCAGTGAAGGTGCTTATTGCCCTTCCAGGGTACCAGAGTTGGTCCCAGAACCCACGTCAAGTAGCTCAAACTGTAATTCTAGCTCCAAGGGATCTGATGCAACAACCTCTGGTTTCCTACAATGCACACAAACAACACAAGACAAGCATACACATAAATGACATATGGAAATTGTTAAATAATGAAACACTCTTAAAAAGTGACTTGGGGCTGGAGAGATAGCTCAGCAATTAAGAGCTTTAGCTGCTCTTTCAGAGGACCTGATAAAATTCCCAGCACCCATGGCAGCTTACAACTTCTATAACTCTAACAAGGGGCTAGCACCCTCATACAGACTTACATACAGGCAAAACACCAATGCACATAAAAATAAATCTGTTTTAAAGATTGACTTGTGAGAGGATCTGGGGCCAACAAAAGTGGGAAAAGAACTTGGATCAGTCCCCCTGCCTCAGCATCCTAAGAGCTGAAATTACACACATGAGCCACCATGCACTGGGGGAAAAATTGGATAAAAATATAGCAGCACCCAGGCTTTGTTCCTAGCAAACACATGATGGTTTACAGCTGTCTGTAACTCCAGTTCCAGGTATCTGACTCCCTTTTCTGGCCTCCATGAGCTGCCCACATAGGGAGACATATACACGCAAATACCACACACAAAATCAATATTTTAAACAGAGAGCCGGTGTTTGGTGGCACATGCCTTTACTCCCAGCACACGGGAGGCAGAGGCAGGTGGATTTCTGTGAGTTTGGGACCAGCCTGGTCTACAGAGTTCCAGGACAGCCTCCAAAGCCTGTCTCAAAAAGCCAAAAATAATAATAATAATAATAATAAATAAATAAAGTTTGCAAAGTTACAAAGGCTAGAGATAGCTCCAGGGTTACTACTGCTTACTGCTTTTGGAGAAGACCTGGGTTCAATTCCCAGCACCCACATAAGATGGCTCACAATGACCTATAACTCAAGTTCCAAGGGACCTGGTGCTATCCTCTGGTCTCTTCCGGTACATACATACACTTGAATACATATATCACATAGGCATACATACACAGCTGTAATACATAAGTCTTTTTTCTTCTAAAGACAGAATCTCACCCTATTGTCCTGACTGGTCTAGAATTCATCTGTAGACCTCAAACTCAGAAAGATCAGCTTGCTCCTGCCACCTTAGTGCCGGGATTAAAGGTGTGCACTCCCACAGTCTTAAAGCTGGTTGGACATGTCAGCCAGCCCTAAAATTAAAGGTGTGCAACTACTGAACCTGGTGGATCCCTACCTTGTTTTTCTGAGACAAGGTCTCTTCTTCGACCTGGAGCTCAGATTCAACCAGCCCCTAGGTCTGTCCATCTCTACCCCACCAGCACTGGGGTCACAGATACATATTACCATTGCATGTGGGTTATGGAGATCTGAATGGGGTTAGCCACTGAGCCATTTGTCTGGCTTGTTTTGAGACAGAGTCTCATGAAGCCCACGCTGGCCTCGAACTTACTATGTAGACAGACATGGATGCTCTTGAACTCTTCATCCTCCTGCCTCCACCTCCCATCTTCTGGGATTACAGTTGTGTGCCACCATGCCTGTTTGTGAGTATGTTACCCAGGTTACCTCTTACTCCTGAGCTTACTTAATCATCATCCTGCCTCACCCTTCCATGAAGCTGGAATTACAAGATGCCCACTTCTGTTAGAGATGGTTTTGAAGAGATAACTGTTTCCAGGTTCTGGAAAGAAGAAGAAAACTCTGTTCTTTTGTTTGTTTTGAGACAAGGTTTCTCTGTGGCTTTGGAGGCTGGCCTCAAACTCACAGAGATCTGCTGCCTCTGCCATCTGAGTGAGTGCTGGGACTAAAGGCATGTGCCACCACCGCCTGGTTCTCTGTGTAATTTTGGAGCTGGTCCTGGAACTCGTAGACCAGGCTGGACTTGAACTCACAGAGATCTGCCTGCCTCTGCCTCCTTACTGCTGGGATTAAAGGCATGCACCACCAATGCCTGGCCTTTGCAAATATTTTTATTACATTTATATGTGTGTTTGAGTGGTTGCACAGATGGAGGTTAGATGACAGTTTGCAGAAGTCAGTTCTGTGTATCACAAGGATTAAACTCAGGCTTGACAGCAGGTGCCTTCACCCATTGAACCATCTTGCCAGTCCTCAAGACCGTGTCTTTCCTGTCTTGGAACTTGATGATTCTGCAGACTGGCTGGTCAGCAACCCCAAGCACTCTCTTGTTTTGCCTGCATCCCTGGGATGATAGATGTGCTGCTGTATGAACTTTTCATGTGGGAGCTGTGGGATCTGAATTCAGGGCTTCCCAACAGAGCCATCTTCCCGGGAGCTTTCCAACGTTCAATCTTTCTGTGTCACATTGCTCTGTGGGTCACAGAAACAGCAAAGAGATTGAGATGTAAGATTTCCCCCCAATTCAGAAGTCACCCCAGACTTCATCTCCTTGACCCAAAAGGCTCTGTAGTCAGATAAAGAGCTTTTAGGTCAGCTGCTCTCTGGAGGAGGGTATGTGCCCCTCCTCCCTCCCTTCAGCAACCGGTCCTGAATGCTTTCCCTACCCATGGATCTAACTCCATGCTTCTGAGAGCCCAGGGTTGCTCTCTTATCTCTAGACAGACTTCAATTTCCCAGTCCTGTAAGAAGATTGGGTGAACAGGAGAGATGAATCAGCCCCTGACACCCCCAGGATGGCATTCCTGTCTGCCGCCCCCACAGACATTCCTGGCTCCTGACTCAGTTGGTAGGTGGAGCGAGAGGGGCTCTTGGGAGGGAGACCTACCTTGCAGAGACCTGCCTTCCCCACCTCACACAGAGCAGAGGTGGGGGATGGTACTGGCCCAGGTAAAGAGCAGGAACAAAGAGAGGAAGGTTAAGGAGACCTAAACATGGTGAGTAATCGGTTCTGGTCCTCTCTCACAACCATCTAAGAGGGCCCTTTCTGCTGAGGCCTGGGTGGAGGAGACAGATGTCGACTAGAAAAAGCCTCTTTTTCTTTTTGGTTTTTAGAAAGTCCAAAGTAGGAGCAGGATAGCATAACATAATTCATGTTTCTTAACGCATTTTTAACTCACGAAACCTCAACACACAAAACAGACATATGTGTGGCTATTTTAGCTACAGTGTGTGGAAACAGGAAACCCTAGCCACCTGGGTCCTGCTTGGAGGCAGCTTCTGAACAGTTTGAAAATAGCTGATGTAGTTCAAGGCCTGAGAGTCAGATCCTGTCCCACACCCAGCACAAGCAGTGGTCTAACCTTGGCTATTAAGTTATGCAGTTGATCAGAGTCTCAGTTGCTTCATGGGTAAAACAGATACAGTTCCGTAAAATACCTTGAGGTTTAAGACATGAACATACCTGGCATCAATCAGGACAACAAAGGCTATTACTGCATCCTGCTCCCTAGGAAGGAGCAAGATGGGAGTGGGAGTGGGGGGGAGGTCAAAATAGCCATCTTGATGCAAACATCTGAAATTAAGGTTTCCTGGAAAGGACTGGGATATTTTGATGTTAAACACTCTTGTATGTGTGTGTGTACGCTCTCGAGCACATCTGTATATGCATGTGTGTATATGTGTGTGTGAGTATGAGTATGAATGTATGTATATGCATGGGTGTATGTATGTATGCATGTGTGTATACATGTTTGTATACACATGTATGAATGTTATATGTGTATTATGTGATCATGTTTGTGTGTGTGTGTGTGTGTGTGTGTGTGTGTGTGTATTTTTCTGGGGAACAGTACTCTACTTTCCTGGAAGAATTCACAGTGGCCCTGATAAGGTGTTGGTTTCCCTAAAATGCCTGGTTGGGTCTGAGGTTATGTTGGTGTTTGTCAACCACACCATTGGGTCTACAGAGCCAATTTGATTTTCTTGCTGGTGCAGGGATATGTAGGAGCCACGCTGGTGTGTTGGTGCATTTTTCATTCTAGTAGCTGGAAGGTGGGTGGGCCAGGAGGATGAGGAGTTCAAGGTCACCCTCAGCTGCATACCTAGGCTAATGAGACCCTATCTAGGAAGAAGGAAGAAAGAAAAAAGGAAGAAAGAAAGAAAGAAAGAAAACAAAAGAAGAAAGAAACTAGGCTTTGATGGCTCACACCTGTAATCCCAGCACTTGGGAGACTAAGGCAGGAGAATAATGGCTTGGCAGCCTGAGCTACAGAGTGAGTTCAGGCCAACCTAGGCTTCAGAGTGAAACCTTATCTCAAAAAAGCTAAAACATAAAAATATAGGAGATATGTTTTCTAGGTAGTTTTAGATTGCAATTTTTTTCCTGTGCCACTCAAATTGTTATTATTACTTAGATGCAATATCATGTAGCCCAAGCTAACCTCAAACTCCCACTGTGACTGAGGACAACTCTGAACTTTTTGATCCTTCTGCTTCCAACTCCTTAGTGCTGGGATTAAAGGCTGTTGTCACCACACCCAGCTGGAAAACAAAATGGCTGTACCCCTTGAAGGGACACTAGCCCACTCCAGCATGTGGCTCCGGCAGGCCTTGCCCCTCTCCCCATCCCCTCTGCTAAAAACTGTTAGATTACACTCCTACAGCTGCCATCAAGGTCTATTCCCTTATTTGGCCACTTCCTCCTGAGGCTGACTCTGACCACCAAGGTCCAGCAATCAGAAGCCCCCTTTGGTTCACCTAATTAACTTGCCCAATTAAAATTAAACAGTGTAGCTGGGCATTGGTGGGGCATGCCTTCGACTCCAGCACTCAGGAGGCAGAGGCAGCAGATCTCTGTGAGTTTGAGACCAGCCTGATCTACAGAGCGAGTTCCAGGACAGCCTCCAAAGCCACAGAGAAACCCTGCCTCAAAAAACAAAAAAATTAAATTAAACAGTGGTAGCACCTGCCCTTAATCCCAGCATTTGGGAGGCAGAGGCAGATGTATCTCTGTAAGTTTGAGACCAGCCTTGTCTATAAGAGCTAGTTCCAGGACAGCCTCCAGAGCTACACAGAGAAACGATGTCTCAAAAAACAAAAACAAAAAAACTTAAAACACCTCATCTAACACAGGGTTTCCCCCTTTATCTTTACAAACTGTCATTTGCCTATGTGCCACCTCTGTCTGCTGTCTATCAAGAGGAGTCCTTTGTTCTTCTGGACAAATTCCTGGCCCCTTTTCTTGTCCCCCTCCCCCTTCTCCTTCATCCTCTATCTCCTTTACAGCGGCATCCTAGCTCATTTAATATATGACTTCCCCTTTTTCTCTTCTTAAAAATTACACCTGCTGCCAGGCGGTGGTGGCACACTCCTTTAATCCTAGCACTTGGAAAGCAAAGGCTGGTGGCTTCAGTGAGTTCGAGCCAGGCTGGTCTACAAAGCAAGTTCCAGGGCAGTATGGACTACACAGAGAAACCCTGATCTGATCTAAGCATGGCTTTATAATTTCCTGAAAGTTAAAAGAACATAATCCACATGGATGAGAGAAATGGCCACCACCAACTTCCAGTGGCACTTGGCATTCTTGCCTGTGTGGCTGTGTGGGATTTTGATGGCCTTGTGCTTCCTTGGTTTTAGAGTTTGAACACTGAGAGATCTTCCTCCATCTGCCTCCTGAATGCTGGGATCAAAGGTGTGTGCTACCACACCCAGTGGAACTTTTAAAATATCAAATCCAGACTAGGAAAAGATGGCCGTAATTTTAAACTTTATTTTTTTCTTTTATTTATTTATTTATTTTGGTATTTCAACAGGGCTTCTCTGTGTAGCTTTGGAGCCTGTCCTGGAACTCGCGCTGTAGACCAGGATCCACCTGCCTCTGCCTCCCAAGTGCTGGTATTAAAGGCCTGGCAATTTTAAACTGTATGGGCATTTTATCTGCATATGTGCCTGTGCCACACTTGAGTCTGCATCTATAGAGGTCAGAAAAGTGCATCATATTCCCTGGAATTGTATTTGCAGACAGCTGTGGGCCACCATGTGGAGGTTGGAAACCAAACTCGGCTAGTGCTCTTAACTGCCAAGCCCTCTCTTCATCCCATAATTTTTTTTTTAACATGTCATAGACAGAAAGTTCCGAGACCACTTTGGTGAGAAGTTATAGCTTACACAGCTACAGTCTGGCAGGCATCATGACCTTCAGCGCAGGGCATCTATCTCCTCTTGAATACTCTTGACCTAGCACACTACCTTAGGGCAGAGCTGCGGTCCACTCAGGTCCACTCATTTCCAATGTAGGGCAGCCATGTGCGGTCTGGAGCAGACACACGGGAAGCAGAGGCTGAGACACAGGCGTCCCTTTCCCAGGCAGGACCTATCCCATTAAGAGAAAGTCACCAGACCTGTCTGGTGGAAAGAAACCGGGTCACCTCTAGAGCTGAAGGGAGCTGCCTGCCCTAGCTCAGAGTCTGTGGCCTGGGAACCTTGAAACCCCATGCATCACCAGGAAATGAGAAAACACAGGGCCTAAAAAGCTCCAGACAGACATTCCCTGAATTAGGGCCTGTAACAAGAGCCAAGGACCACAGGTGTGGCCAAACTTGGACCCTGGAGAACCCAGTAAATCTGGGTTAGCTAGCTTAGTCTTCCCAGAAAGAGTCCTCCTACTGTCAATCCAGCTTTCTTCCTTCCTTTCTTTTGTATTTTATTTTACGTGCCCATGGGAAGTTTCAGGTCCCCTGAAATTGGAGCTACAGACAATTGTTAGCTGATATGTGAGTGCTGGGAGTTGAACTCAAGTTCTCTGGAAGAGCCATCAGTACTCTTAACCATGGAGCCATCTCTCCAGCTAGCTTTCTTAAGTGGCCCAAAGAGCACCCACCCAGGTCAACTTTGGCAGTGAGTGGGCCTGACGCTTATTCAGCTTTGGGGTTAGAAATACAGGATAACTCCCTGATGTCCTGATACTGGCTGGAAGACTTAATTAATCACTAACATTTTGGAGGGTCCCCTCACCTTTCTTTTTCTTGGTTGCTTTCTTTCCTTCAGCACTGGGATTGAGCCCAGGTCCCTGGACTTTCCAAAGGCTGAGCCACACTCCAGCTTCTGGAAGAGATGTTTGTTAAGCATGTACTATCCACTAATGCAGTGCACATCTTTTTTGAGACAGGGTTTCACTATATAGCCCTGCTAGCCTGGAATTCCCTATGTAGCCCAGGCTAGCCTCAGACTCACAGAAATCTGCATGCTCCTGCCTCCCAAATGGGAGTAGATGCTTGTACTACCATGCCCTGCCTAGAGTAGGACTTTTTGTTTTTATTTATGTAGGGGTTTTCTGGTTTTTGTTGTTGTTGTTTTGTTTTTTGTTTAGATAGGTTCCCGCTATGTAGCTTTGGATAGTCTGGAGCTTGTTATATTGACCAGGCTGACCTGGGACTCAGAAAGTTCCACCCTCCCTCAGAGTGCTTGGATTAAAAGCATAGTGCCCTACCTAGGAAGGAACATCTTAAATTCCCACTCCTAAGTTTCCTTTCTTTCTTTCTTTTTTAAGATTTATTTATTATGTATACAGTGTTCTGTATGTATAAATGTTGGCCAGAAGACTGCATCAGATCTCATTACAGATGGTTGTGAGCCACCTTGTATGTGGTGCTGGGGATTGAAGTCAGGACCTCTGGAAGAACAGCTAGCTTTCTTAATCGCTGAGCCATCTCTCCAGCCCCTCCCCACTCCTAAATTTTCAAAGGAGGACCCAAAGTTTAAGATCCTCAAGCGAGGCAGCTTAAGCAGGGTCCCGCTTTTCACTTTGCTTAACTGGAGAGTCTTTAATGACACAGAAGAAAAACTGAGGCGCAAGGAGGTGTCAAGGTTTTTCTGGGGTGCAAAGCCAATCAGGGACATAACCTTAGCCTGCTGGCGACCAGCGCCGGTCTGCCTCTGATGTTCCGAGAGGAGCGTCTTGGCCTCTTTCCAGCCGACTCAGCCGCGGGCCTGGCCCAGACACCTCCAGGTGAGCCGATGACTCAAAGGGCGGAGACTAAATGTTGCTCACGGCCCCGCCCTGTCCCGTTGCTCCCGGGGGTGGGGGACGAGCTCCCGAGTCGGGCGGGTGACAACTTGTCGGAGTGAAACCGGGAAGGCACCGCCCCGCTGCGCTCCACGGAACGCGGGGACGCAGCTTCTTCTTTCCGCGAGCCGTAACCGGGCCGGCGGGGCGGTAGGCGGGAATGCTCGCTCTCCCATTGGCCAATCGGGTTCCGGGGGCGGACTCTGTGGAGACCCGGTCCTGTGATTGGGCCGAAGACTGAAGGCCGCGGCGCGCTGCGGCGAGTTGGTGCGTGTTCCTGCCTGCTGCGCGCGGGCCGTGGGCTGGTCCCGCCGGACTCCCTGCGGCCCGTCCCGCCCAGCTCGCGCCGGCTCCTCGCCAGCCAATTTCCTTTTGTCCCCACCTTGGGGAGCTGGGCCTTGGGGAGCTTTGGGCCTTGGGGAGCTTTCCCTTATTAGATCTGGGTTTTTACTGGAGGCTACGCCCCTGCCTCGGATCGTGCACCCCTCGGCTCAGATCTGAGCACCTGATGTGACGGTTTCCCGCTTTCAGATCTGAGGTGCTCAGTGCCACTCGCGAAGCGCGTCTCTAAGGCCACTGTGCTCAGTCTTCAGTGGCTTGGTGGTTCCCGCCACATCTGAGCACCGCAGCTTTCCCGCCCACAGCACCTACTCACCTCTCCTCTCCTGCCCTGCGTTTGTGCTCGCCTGGCCTGAACCAGAGCGCTGTGGGGGCTTCCCGATGGCCTCTCACCTGAAGTCACTCCACCCAAAGGTTCTTCTGCCTTCCAGGTCACCGAGGCAGCCCCAGCGGAACTTAAGGCCCTAACTCCCAGCCCATGGCCAATAACTGGAGAAGACAGGAGTGTCACAGGGCAACTTTATTGAGAGGAGACATGGTCACACCCAGCAAACATGTGTTCCTTCTCGTTCTCTCTCACACACACAATCACACGGACACACACACAGCCCTTGCCACAGTCCAGTTCTCAGCCACAGGGGTGGGAGCCTCCTGGATTCCTAGGATCTAGAAGGAACAGGTGGGGGGGGGCGGGGCACAGTGGAAGGGCAGGCCCAGGAGCGGTGTAGGGAAGTCGGCGGGGTACAGAGAGCAGGGGTGGGCAGGGTCAGGAACACACCAGACAGCTGCATGAGAGTGGGGTCCCCAGCCCCCTGTGGCCTCAGCCTGGCTGCGCCTTCCAAGGAAGCTTTTCAGGGCGTGGCAGAACACTCAGGATTTGGGAAGGGCCCGGGTCCCACTCCATAGTAGTCCTCTCTGCAGACGGGACTGGAGGGCAAGGCAGGGCAGGGAGGGAGCAGGCTGCTTCAGCTCTGGGGCTCCTCTGGAGCCTCTCCACCCTCTTCTCCAGCATTGTCGGCTGTCCACAGCGTCAGGTTGTCTCTCAGCAGCTGCATAATGAGGGTGCTGTCCTTGTAGGAGTCCTCATTGAGAGTGTGCAGGTCAGCCATGGCCTCGTCGAAGGTGGTCTTGGCCAGAGAGATGGCCTCCTCGGGGCTGTTGGCTATCTCGTAGTGGAAGACAGAAAAGTTCAGGGCCAGGCCCAGGCGTATGGGGTTGGTGGGAGGCATCTCCTTCTTGCTGATGTCCATGGCCTCTTGGTAGGCTGACCGGGCAGAGTCGATGATGCGTTTCTTGTCATCACCCGTGGCCACCTCGGCCAGGTAGCGGTAGTAGTCACCCTTCATCTTCAGGTAGAAGACTCGGCTCTCTGCCTCTCCGGCCTCCTTGATGAGGTGGGAGTCCAGCAGGCCCAGCACGGTGTCACACACACCTCGGAGCTCCGTCTCTACCTTCTCCCGGTACTCTTTGACCTCGGGGCCTTTCTCTTCTGACCCCTCCTCGTTGCTCTTCTGCTCGATGCTGGACAGGACCCTCCAGGCGGCTCTCTGGCCGCCCACCACATTCTTATAGGCCACGGAGAGCAGATTCCGCTCCTCGCAGGAGAGTTCCTCGCCCTTTTCCACCGCACCCTTCATGAAGGCTGCCATGTCCTCATAGCGTTCGGCCTGCTCTGCCAACTTGGCCTTCTGGATCAGACTGGCTCTCTCCATGACTCCGAGGACAGACAGGCGGGCGAACTGGCTGCCTTGAGACCAATGCTGGATTCTGAGCCTGTCTTGCTCTGGGTCTGCCTTTTGGCTGGGGTGGCATGGCCTGGAGAAGGGTTGGGAGTGGCCTGGGGCGGGCCTGGGCCCTGCCTCCTCCTCTTCTCCCCACACCCTTTCCGGCTTTTCCTTAAAGGTAAAAGGGCTGGGGGGGGGGGGGGAGGTGAGTCATGGGGACAGTCAGCAGGAGAAACCTGGCTGGCCGTGGGGACCACCTGAACGGGCATCTTTCAGGCTCTAGACTGCCCCCTGCTGTTCAGACCTGCATTGCAGGAGTGTTCTGGCTTAACCAAATCAGACTGTTTCAGGGTGTCATTCCAGGGGTAAGGATGGCTACAGCCACTGGGCTACTTTAGCCCTGGCAGAGCTCAGTGAGCTGGTATAGGGGGCTGGGATGGTTCAAGTGAGAATTCGTGTGTAGGCAGGGCTATACAGCTTCCCAAACACTTCAGCATCCATGATCTGATAGAATCCCCTTGATGGCTCTATAGGACCATAGGTGGAAACGTCAAGTCTCAAGGGAAGAAACTGCTTAAGGTCACAAGCTGCTGGCTTCAATTTTCTTCTGGCTTTTCTCCCTTTGAGGCCTGTGACCTGGAGCCATTATCCGGAATTGAGAGCCAGACTTCTTCCTGAGCTGGCCCAAAGACAGTTCGTCCCTTGGTCCTTGTTCTCCTTCAAAGTCCCCTCTGAACACCCAGAATGCGCAGGTGGCATCTCAGGGTGCCACTTAATGAAGTGTTTAATGAGTGGCCTCTGATACTCCAGCCCAGCCTTTGTAATTAGTCACCCAGTAGGTTCGTTGGATACCTTCCTCAATACAACACAATTTTCCCTTTCAAGTTGGTAGCCTGTTGACACTTGTCTGAGACCTTACTCTCTGGTCTTCCACATCAGGGCACCGGGCACCTGTCCCTTCCCAGCTGCCTACTGTCATGTGTCAGCAGGGCTCACAGAGGGCGGGAGCCTAGCTCTCTGACTGCCCACTCTTGCCTGACTCAGATTGCCCTGTCGGAGGCTGGGAAGCAGGCCACCGAGGTGCTCAGTCCAGTTTTGTCCCCCAGGGGGGACGCTAGCACCCTGAAGAGGAAGACAGGGCTGAGGAGAAGGAGCCAGTAATGACACATAGCATTTTGTTTTATGGAGTAGCCATTCCAGCTGAGGGAGATCCCCCACTTGGCTCCCAAAGGTTTCCCAGTACCTTCTCACTGAGCAAGGCCCAACCTCCAACCCAAGAGAAGCCTCCTTAGAGATGGAGACTGCTTTGCTCCCAAACATCTGTCCCTGTTTGGTTGGGTCTGGTCTTCAAGCCTTGTCAAGAGTCTGGGTACAGAGGGGAGGTCAGGGTCCTGCTTATCTGCCCCACCCTCAAGCTTAGATGGGATGCCAGGATTCTTTCTAAGGAAACTTCTCCCTAGGACTTAGCCAATCTAATCCTTGAGTTAGCACTATAGCATAAGCCTTGCCTGTGCACCCACTACTGCCCCCCACTCCATGCCTGATCACACACCTTGCCTCTGGGAAGGAGGTGTAGGCCATGTGCTTGTACCACAAGAGCAGGGACTCTTCAGATACTGGCTAATTCCTTGGGGTTTCTCGGGAAGTGAGTGGAATTTCCCTGAGAACTTTGCCTAACTCAGAGCACTGACCCAGGAAAGGACAGAAACTACCCTAAAACATCAAGTCAGGGAGGGACATGGCAGAGCACACCCAGAGTCTCAGCACTCAGGCTGACTGACGACGGAGGAGTTCCAGTTGGGCTACAAAGAGACACACTGCCCCCCACCCCCAAACCCCAGGGGAAAAAAACAGGTTTGTGGGTGAGGTGTAGTAAGGTTGATAGAGTTCCTGCCCAGCATCTATGGAGTCGGATCTCCAGTACTGCGTAGACTGATGCACATCTGTAATTCCATCACTCACGAGGCAGAAGCAGAGGGAGAGGGAGCTCTGCACATTCAAGGCCAGTCTGGTCTACCTACTGAGCAGTGGTACTGGGATTGTCCCCACGGGTCCCAAAAACTCCACCAGCTAAACTACATCCTCAGCTTGGTTCTTTCTTTCTTTTTTCCCAGACAGGGTTTCTCTGTGTAGCTTTGGAGCCTGTCCTGGCACTCACTCTGTAGACCAGGCTGGACTCTAACGCAGAGATCCCTGCCTGCCTCTGCCTCCTAAATGCTGGGATTAAAGGCTCTTGTTTCTATTCTAGCTGGGTTCTATGGAATGAGGGAAGATCACAAACTATCTGTACCTCATGGCCCAGCCAGGTATCCATGACAGAGAAGGGGTCCTCTGTCCAGATTTCCCTCTCCAGACTGACAAATGGGTAGGTGCAATCGTCACTGACTCCTCCCTTCTGGAACATTCCTCTCAGACTTCAAGGGCCTTCCTTGGCAGTAGTCATCTAGCCTGGGCTTCCCTAAGCCCTGGGGGGGCAACTTGGAGATCCCAGGGCACTAGGAACTTGGACAGCAGGGGCTGGCAAAATTGAATGTCCAAAAAGGGAGTGTCCTCATGCCTCTTAAGCCAGGAATCTGATGGGCAACTACAGCCGGTCTAGCCCCTCACAGCGCCTCTCCTCCTCCACTAAAGCCAGGCTGCTTGACACTCCTGCTGGCTGTGGCCTATAGATCCTGACTCAGTTCCTGTCTCAGTTGCCTCCCTTTGCCTCCAGGCTTCTACTTCCCAAGTCTAGGAGCCCAGGCAGGCAGGAGGCTACAGGTCCTGGCAGAGCATGGGACTGCGAAGCGGCTGCCTGAGTCAGCAGAATGGGAGATGGTGTTACCATCCAGGGGGCTCTCCTCATCCTGGTGGCCAGTGCCCACCTTTCTGGAGAGGCTGATTGCAGCAAGAGGGATTCTTATTATAGACTAGAAAGAATCTACCACAACTGGCAAATCCTTTTCTTTTCTAGTAATTTCCTGGATAACTTCTGGCTTTGGAATGACCAAATTCAACAGCTGACCAGAGGGCTTTGTGGTTGGTATAAAGAGTCCAGTTCCTGTAACTGAAAGCTGTCTACTTGATGTGGGAAGGGACAGAGGAGGACACTTAGGTGATTCAGCTGTTTGCCTCTTTTTCTTCTAAGGTATTGCTGTTCAAGGTAGCCGCCCCCCTCCCCCAATCCAGTGTAGGGTATGAGACAGTGTGGAATTTATAGGAACAGAACCGAATGAGGTCAGCACACAGAGCTGCATTCCAGTTGGGTTATAGGAGGCCTTGGGCAGGTCCCTTCCTGCCCCTGGGTTTAGGCTTCCCCATTAGTAACAAGAGGCTGGCAGCCCCCTCTTGGGCATGGCCTTCTCCAAGTTTAGGGCTTCTCCAAGACCCCACCCTTCCCTACTGGGGCAACACCACTCTGCTGGCTAGGTGACATTCCCTGCGGGTCAGTTCTCTTGTCTGTAGGCTGAGATGACCTTTTTCTTTGGTTACAGGGAGAAAACAGCCTACTGCTTAGCAAGCCCTGATAGATGCAGTCTTTTTCCTTTTTCTTTTTCTTTTTCCTTTTTTTTTTTTTTTTTTTTTTTTTTGACAGTATCTCATACGGTCCAGGCTAGCCTCAAGTGTGCTATGTAGTCGAAGATGGCTTAGACCTGATCTTTCTGCCTCCAAGTTCTGGGATTACAGACATGCACCATCACTCCGGAGTACTGCAGGTGTCCCTGTGGGAAAGCATCTCGGGAAGGGAAGAAAGGCGGCAGCTCTCGGGTTGGGCTCAATTGGGGAATGTGAACCTCAGACTGGAGTTTGACACCCACCCCCATTTTGGACTAGGCAGGGTTTTTCAAAGTTCAGAGTTCAGCTAAGCCTTGAAGGTCTCTGGGGAGGAAATGAGTTCTAGAGAGCCGAGAGGTCACTTTCCCCAAGTTCCTCCTTGCCTCGCTGTCTCCAGAGCAGCACTGCCCAGCCAGAGGGAAGCTGAGGGGGACAGACAGCTGCTCTCACACATCCACAACAGGCCCCGCCCACCAGCCCCAAAGGAAAGTGACACACACTCAAGGCTACGGCAAGGGGGGGGGTCTTTATTTGTTACAAAAGATAGTGGACAGCGGGCGAGCGGCCCCCACCCCACCCCGCCCCCTACCCTTGCTGAATGCAGCTGATCCTCCCAGGTCTGGCCCGGTTGGTTCCTTAAAACACGGAGTTGTATAGCCCTTGGCGCCTGGGGCCAAGGATACAGGCTCACACTTCACATCCTCCTGGGGGGATGGGGGCGTGGGAACAGCGCTGAGCCGGTGTGCTCAGAACAGTCGCCAAACTTGTTTGACAGCGTCATCAACACCCCGATAGCTCCTGAAGGAACCTGCTTGGCTTGACTGTGGCTCTGCTGACTTGGGGGGGGGGGAGGCGGTAAGGCAGGATTCCTGAAGAGTCTTGACACTTCATAAATCCGGGGAAGGGGCATGAGGGGAGGAGGGGAGGTTCAGCAGGTCACAGCAGTGTCTGTTGTGCTGAGGCTGCAGTATGGCTTATTATATACTCTGGCCAGCAAGGGGCGGGGGCGGGGCCAAGAGGTCGGCACCTGCCCACTGTGGGCGTCTCTAGAGAGCACACAGTAGGACAGGCTGGGGGACAGACCCTGTAGGCACAGATGGTGGCAGATGGGCCACAGGTTAGGCAGGTGGAGGTGCAGGGTGCCTGGCTCCCCCCAGGCCACTCCTGGAGAGGCAGAGAGTAGCGGTCCGCAGGAGCTCCTTCAGCCCCCGCACATACTGGATGATCCCACAGGGTAGCAAAAAGAAGAGAGAGGGTTAGTGGATGGATGGATGGAAAGGGATAGCCTGCAGGGGCCCCAAGTGGGGTCAAAGGCTACCACAGTACCTGCCTCTCTCCCCGACAAGGGCCAAAGCTCGGGCAGCAGCAGGCAAGAGAGCAGGAGAGAAACAGGGCAGGCCGGAGAGCGTGGCAGGGACACACAGCGGGGTGCAGAGGTATTAGTGACCTGACTGAGGGCCCTGCACACCAGTACACTGAAGGCACAGGCCCCTCGGAGCAGGAGCGCCACCCTCCCCAGCCTCACCCTCCTAAAAGAACTGGTACTAGGCAAGAAGCCTCTGTCTTGAGGAGGGGGTGGGACAGGACTAAGAGCCTTCTGTTTGGGGGGAGCCTTGGGGACCTGCCACCACCAGTGTGCACACACACATACACACACCACCCGACACACCAGACAGATGGATAGATTCATGGTGTTGGTGAGGCATGCGATGGTGATGAGATGGGGGGGTGCTGGCTGACAGGTGAGACATGGTCTTACCAGCTAACCCTCTGCAGAGAGGCCTGTTAGCTCCTCTCAGGCTGTGCAGGAGATGGCAAAGTCCTGACAGGTGTCCTCCTGGAGGAGATACCAGAGAGGTCGGCCCATGATCTGCCTGCTTGTTAGCTACCTAGGAGGTTGGGTTGGGGCAGGGACAAGAAGCCCAGACTGGGATCTACTGTCTCAAACATGTTTTTAGCTGAGCTAAAACTCTGGGGATCAGAATGGAAAGTTAGCAGGAAGGAGCTCAGGAGGTACCAATTCCTGAAGCACTAGAGGGTAGACATGGTGAACCAGACAGGTGGGTTAGCCATAGCCCTCTGCTGCAGAGTTCCTGCTAGCCACCTGGCTGCCTGCCTCAGTTTCCCAGGAAAGACCCAAGTGCGTCTGAAAGAACCCAGAGCTACACTGCAACCCAGGAACTTGGCAAAATAAAAGCCAACAAAAACCAAACCAAAGCAAACCAGCTCTTAAAAACACAAGTTTTATTACAAGCAGGAACAAAGAAAACTGGCTTAAATAAAAGGCAGGTTAGAGATCTCTTCTTCAGCCCCTGCAGGATGGCCTAGCTTCTGAAATTGCTTCTCCAGCCACCACTCCCCAGCTCTGTCTGGTACCCACTGGCCTTAGGAGCAAGGAAGGGAAGCTGGCCTGACTTCCTATGCTATGATCCAAGGGCTTCAGCCCACCTGAAGGGCCAAAGAGGGAGCCTAGAAGAATAAGTCTCTACTTTCATGAGAAACTGCAGCTCCCAGCACAAGGACTTGCTATGAGCTCCTGGCCAACCCACACCATCCTGATCTACTCCACTTCTTTTACTCCTAATTAGTACAAATGCCTTCTCCTAGTCCTTAGCACTGGGGCCCATATTCAGAGCAGAACTCCAAGGAGGGGGTGTGGCTTGCAGAATAGCAGCTGCTCCCCAGACCAATCACCTCACCCACCACACCTAGCCTCAGCCTGTTGGGGCACATCACAGCTGGGAGCCTGCCCTGGGGGCTGGGTGGCAGAGTCCCTAGTCAATGGCTGTCTGAAGGCTGTGGTAGAAGAGGGCAGGAGCCCAGGGGTCTCTAGTGACTAATGTACAGCCTCCTAGTCCCCACGCCTCAGGCTGCTTCTGAACACAGGGTAATGGGGAAAGGAATAGCCCAGGGGATATGGAAGTCAGCTGCATTAGTAGACGGGTGGCCACACCCATACACACACACTCAATCACTCACAGCTAGATCTTCTGTAATGAATGTATTAAACCACCTGGCCTTGGGAAAACCCTTGACTTGGCACTACACATATAGCAATGCATTAACTTCTATTTTAAAAAAGGCTATGTAAAAAAGAGGTCTATAAAATTGTGCAAAATACCCAGCATCAATAAACCCGTTTCAAGTATTGCCAGCATGACCTAACCCCTGACTTCTAGTCCTGACTTGGGAGAGATTCAGGGAGCACAGGAAAGGATCCTTTGGGGAAGGCAGGGTCCCCATTCCTACGACTCTACAGGAGCTGAGGTTCTGGGGGGCCTGGATGGCTGATTTGGCTTCCTCTGACACAGGCTGCCTCCCACCCTCTACCCATGCTCTCTCTCTACTGGTACCCAGCTCTATCCTATTGGCCAACTCCATATAACCCCCCCACCCCAAGCCCCACCAAAATAACCTTGATCATCACAAAGGGATGCAGGAGCCCCAGTCCAAAGCAACCCAAGAAAGGGCGCTGACCTGCCACCTGTGGTCCCTGCTTCCAGAAGCCCCTGGCTGCACAGGGCTCAAGCATGCCTCCAGCTGAGAGGCTGCCCACTCAGTCCACATCCTCACTCACACTGGGTCTCCGTGGGCACAGGCAGTGACTTGGCATGGTCTCCTTGGTGGCCTCCAGGAGCTGTGGCTCTCCTCTCCTGCCACTGATCAGCTCAGGGACCTAGGGCCCAAGCTGTGGGAACTTGGGTTTGGGAAGCAGAGGGCACAGCTATGGGGCAGTTCAGAGAAAGCCACGCAAGATGGGAAATAAATACGAAAAGACTTGAATCTTTGGCAGCTCTGCTTCTCAGGTGGTATGGGGAGGGTCCCGGCAGGCACGGAGGGCAGCAGGTGGCAAGCACTGAGTCACATTCAGGGGTGGCCTCCTACCATGCTGGCATCTGGCTTGGCCCCACAGGCTGGCTCGTCACTTCTGATGGGCGAGGGCAACACAGCATCAGACTGCACGAATCCCCGCCGGTCAATCAGGCTTCCAAAACATAAGGACAGGGCATGAGTTTCTGACAGGGCTCCACGCCAAAGGCCAGGTGGTGTGACAATGTAGACAATGTCTTCTCAGGAAAGAGCCAGCCTGAGAGAAGCTGGGCAAATGGAAGCTGCTTTCCACTCAGGAGTTCAAGACCCTCCCTCTGGGGCTGATGAGACAGTTCAACAGGTGAAGGTGTGTGCCACCAAACCTGATGACTTGAGATCAACCCCAAGGACTCGGGACCTCTGTATGCACTCCACTGTATGTGTGTATACAACATACAAGTAAATGCATGTAAATACATCTAAAATAGGACCTTCATGGTACCTGCCTTTTAGTTTAGTTTTGCTGCTTATTTTATTAACATCACTATTTTTAGACAGGGTCTCACTAAGTAGCTCTGTAGATTGTCCTGGAATTTATGATGTACACAAGGGTGGCCTTGAATTCACAGAAATCTACCTGCCTCTGCTTTCTGATTGCTGGAACTAAAGGCATGTACCATTATGGCCAGTTTCTTATTATTTCTTGAGACAGGGTTTCACTATGTAGCCCTGGTTGGCTTGGAACTCACTATGTAGATGAAGATAGTATTGAATTCAAAGATACACCTGTTTCTGTTAAATGCCCATGGATGGTAGTGGTGTGCTCCTATAATCCTAGCACTTCCTAGCACTTGGGAGGCAGAGGCAGGCTAATCTCTGTGAGTTTGAGGATAACTTGGTCTACAGAGAGATTTCCAGGCCAGCTAGGGCCATACAGAGAAACCATGTTTCAAAAAAAAATGTGGGGGACATGCAGTAGTGCCACCATGCCAGTATCCCAAGTAGCCTTGCTTCCCAAGGATGTAGCTGAGCATGACCTTGAACTTCTGACAGGCCTGCCTCTACCTCCCAAGTTTATTCACTGTTAATTCAAACTGACTCAGCTGTCTGGGTGCCAAGAAGCCAGACTGTGAGTGAGGGAAAAGTAAGAAAGAATAGCTATTTGGAGGCAGTAAGAGGCCTGTGTCCTATGTCCCCAGATAGGGTACATTTGTATAAGGTCTTATCCCCCCAGTCCCCATCACCATTTAACTCTTGTTCTGGAGCTCTGGTGCCCCCTGCTGTCAGGACCGACATGGAGCTTCCCTGCAGGGTTGAGTAAGGTTCGGGGAGAGGGAGGTGACCTCACCCTGGAACAGGAAAAGCATGTCACCCAAGTGTGGTCATGACAGTCACTGTGGTATCTCTGAGAAGTAGAGTGACACAGAAAACCCTATGATCTTTAATAATTTATACTTTTCCCCTTAGGCGGGCCTTGAACAGGAAGTGATCCTCCTTCAAGTGTTAGGATTATGGATATACACAACCATGCCTGGTTGCATTTATTTTTTATTCTACGAATGAGTTCATGTGACTAAAACTAACAGCCTTCTTCAGAATTTCTCTGAGTCATCCAGAAGAGCAGAGGACAGCAAACAGGGAACCCACATATGTACATGCAGGGAGAAAGGCTTACTAAAGTCCAGAACCTCTAGAACTCCCATGAGGGTGCCAGACTCAGGGGCCACCTTCCTGTAACCTCGCTTATATGACCCAGCTTACCTGGGAGGTAGGGGGCCGCAGAGCACGGCACAGCAGTTGGTGATAATACTTTTATGGCTGTAGGGGTTAACAGAGGCCTCACCGCCCCTCTTGCTGGACCAGGACCCTTTGATCTGGAAAGGGAGGAAGCCTGGGTAAGCTATCTTCTTCTATCCTGCCTCCTTCTAGTAGTGTTGGGGGTTACTGATGCAAATCATCAACCCATCGTTGAGCTCCATCTTCACCCCCATCTGCACTGAGGCAAGCACCCTCCTGTGGAACCACCCTCATCGCCCGCCTCCTTTCACCTCACTTTCTAGAAATGGAACCTAGAGACCAGAGAGTCCGGTTCAGAAACCAGCTCTGGGTGGACTACTGGAGGGAACATGTCTTCACGGAGGCCTTTCAATGGAGATGTGGGGACCCCTGGAAAAGGCAGCTCCAGCAGAGCCTGGAGGCTCCATGAAGCACAGAAGACAGAATCAAAAGGAGCCTCCACAGCAGGGTGCTTGGGTAACCTGTGCTGGATGGTTTTACATCAGCCTGATGCAAGCTAGAGTTGTCTGAAAGGAGACCTCAATTAAAAACACTTCCATAAGATCCCACTATAGGCATCATTTTCTTAATTAGTGATTGATGGAGGAGGGCCCAGCCGATTGTGGTTGGGACATCCCTGGGCTGGTGGTCCTAGGTTCTATAAGAAAGCAGTTTGAGCAAGCCAGTAAGCAGCATTCCTCCTTGGCTTCTGCATCAGCTTCTGCCCCCAGATCCCTGCCCTGCTTAAGTTCCTGTCCTGACTTCCTCTGATGATGAACAGTGATGTGGAAGTGTAAGCCAAATAAATCCTTTCCTCCCCATCCTGCTTTTGATTGTGGTGATTTGTCACAGCAATAGTAACCCTGACTAGGACAGGGAGGGAGGGCAGGACTGACGGCACAAAGCAGGCTGAAGCACTCTGACCTTAGACAGATCATTTCTGGATGAACAGTCTGCCTCTGGGAAGCCCTCTGCTAAAGGCATCAAGGAGCTTAGCAGGAAAGACCCACTGACTGTCACCCAGAAGTCTCCATACTTGCTGGGCCAAGCATCCCTTTCTGCGTAAGCTCCAGGGAGACCCTGCAGATCCAGCGGTCAGGAACCCACTGGTGATGGGGGTGGGTTGGGGCTGATGTCATTTCTACCCTTATCACGTGTTCTTTTGGATGGTGGGTCTCTGATCAGTGTTATGCAGCAACCCTGCGAGCATCACTACTGCTTCCTTTTTATGGGGTGAAGGAAAGTAAGGGGAGGTCATGTCTGGACTGGGGACAGTGGGTACTCAGATAATGATGTCTTAGGAAAGGGTAGGTAGGATGGCCCAATAGAGCCACACTGTTCTATTCTAACAATGCCTCTCAGCGCATATACTTCTGGAACCCCATAGGTGTGGTGTGGTAGATACAAAGGCATGGTCATGACTCCTGGGCATCAATCCTAGACTGGCCCCTTCACAGCATTATGACCCTAAGCCACATTTCTTAGTCATGTCACACATGGGCAATATGTACCCCAGTTCTGTCACAAGCAGGATGCAATGCTCCAAGAGCATAGCGAATGCAAAGATCCCTATGAGCGTTGGCACACAAGTCTGGTGTGCTTACTGCCTCTGTGGAGTTCTGAGAAGGGAAGTGTAGGTGCTACATCAAGAATCCGGGGCATGTAGGAACCCCGGGTCTGGCGTTAGGCTTCTGCCTTAGGATTTCTCAGGAGGCCTGCACTCAGCCACCCCAGGCTCCCCAGCCCTGCCCAGTTTTACTCACGTCTTCGTTAGTTGTCAGGTTGGAGGCGACGAGGTAAGTGTGGAACCCTGAGAGGCCCAGGATGGACCAGATTGAGAAGAAGCAGATGACCAACTCCAGCACAGTGGGACTGTCAAGGACACGTGTGCAGGGGAGGGTGGGACTCTGGAGCCCTGTGTTCATCCGTTCTCACTCACCCTTCCCTGGAGCTATATCCCTGAAGTTACAGGGTTTCTACTCTTTCTGTGGTCCAGTCCTTATTTCACCTTCTGTACCCCCAAACAGGTGAGAGTCCTGAGGAGCAAGTTGAGATCTGGGCTAGGGATGGCACGGGGAAATTCCTTTTAAGTCAGGGTTTCTCTGTATAACAGTTTAGGCTCTCCTGGAACTCGCTTTGTAGACCAGGCTAGCTTCCAAGTCACAGAGATCCACCTGCCTCTGCCTCCTAAGTGCTGGGATTAAAGGCAGGCACCCCCACTGCCTGCTAGGCAGGGGGAATTCTAACCACAGAGTCTTGGACACAACATGGTCCAGGGAAATTGGCATCCTAAGGGACATGCAGGCTGGTGACATAGACTCAAGTCCGATGACCTGAGTTTGAATTTCAAGTTGTCCCCCATCTCTATTTGTGTGTGCATGCCCAGGCAAGAGAAAACAAACAAGAATTTAATTAAGAAATATACTCTTAAGCCTGGCACATGCCTTTAATCCCAGTACTCAGAAGGCAGAGACAGGCAGATCTCTTGAGTTCGAGACCACCCTGGTCTACATTGTGAGTTCTAGTACAGCCAGGACTACAAACAGAAAAACCCTGTTCTGGAAAAATAAAAAAGAAATATACTCTTGGGTTTGGAGAGACAGCTCAGCAGTTAAAGAGTGCTGACTGCTCTTCTAGAGAACAGGGGTTCAATTCCCAGTACCCACATAGCAGCTAACAACTGTCTGTAACTCCTGACACCCTCACACAGACATTCATACAGGTAAAAACAACAATGCACATTTTAAAAAGGGGGGTGAGCTGGAGAGATGGTTCAGGTTAGGAACACTGGCTACTCTTCCAGAGAGGGTTTTTATTGCTAATATAAATTGGTTGTAGGGCTGGAGAATGGCTCACCAGTTAAGACCACTGGCTTCTGCTCTTCTAGAGGTCCTGAGTTCAATTCCCAGCACCCACATGGTGGCTCTCAACCATCTGTAATGAGATCTGGTGCCCTCTTCTGGTGTGCAGGCATACATGCAGGAGGAAAGACATACACAATAAATAAATAAATCTAAAAAAAGAAAAAAGGAAGGAGAGAAGGAAGGAGAGAAGGAAGGAAGGAAGAGAAATATACTCTGCCAGGCTTTTGTAGACAGGGTCAGTTTCCTGAGGTTTCTTGCTCCCCCTTCCACTAATGACAATCCATTTAGGGTCAGTTCTAGCCTGGGTATTGACAAAAGAGCTGGTGAAGTGGATTCCAGAGACCAGGCATGGCCCTATCATCCCACTCTGGAGCCCCATGCCATGAAGAGGCCTCAGCGCCCACCCACGGGGATAACTGGCAAAAGATATCTTGCTGGTTTCTCTTTCAGAGTGGAGAGGAAGTTGCTTTCTTGAGAGCCTAGGAAGAAAGAAACAAAGACACAGCTCAGGCTGGCGTGGCCACAGCCCCTTGCTGGGCTAAGGTCACTAGTCAGCCCTCCTCCACCCTTTGCTGTCCCCCACTCACGCAGAGTCAGGTGGGTGACCACGCAGGCAAAGATGAAGGCCGTCAGGAAGGAGAGGGAGAGGATAAACGCATAAAAGAAGCGGTAGTTCCGTCTCCCGACACAGTTGCCCACCCAGGGGCAGTGATGGTCAAACCGCTCTAGAAAAGGAAGGGGTTGGTGTGGGTCTCAAACCAGCACTGGTGGCTCGCCCTCCCCCAGGCTGGCACTATCCCATCTCTTCACCCCTCAACACCAGCTGACTCTCGTCCCTCCCTTGGACACACCCAACTCGTAGGCCTTGATCATCAGTTCCCACCCATGGCCTGACACATTCCCTGTCTATTCTTTTAGCTCCATAGTAACTCCTTCAGATGTCAACTACAAAGCCACTCCCTTAAAGAGTCTCCTTTGGCCTCAAACTAGGTAGGAGTCCCTGTCACCTGCTGTTACCCCTGTTTTATATAACTTTACCCTTGAGTATCGGCATCCATACAAGACATGGATGGCCTCGGACTCTTGAAATCTCCAGGGTCTAATAGAGTGCCTGGTTCAAAGATTCATAGACATATTACTAGCTATATGCCAACAGCTCTGGCCTAAGGCCCAGAGAGGGCTGGGCCGCTAGGTAACTCACACAGACCTGGCACCAGAGGCCAGGGCAAGGGACTGAGCTCATACCAGCACTATGTCCCTGGGGGTGGGAGTCACACCCAGACTGGTGAGGAAAGTCCGTGTGGGAATCTGGGTCATAAGCCCGTTGCAGGCCTTATGCCAAGGCTGGTGCCCTCTAAGGAGGTGGGTGGGGCAGACTGGCAGGGATGAATAACACCCACTGAGTCACCCACTTCACTGCCCGATGTCCCAGCTCTCCTCTTCGGGGAGTTGCTGAGCTGGCAGGGTGAAGTCACTGCCTTGGGAACTGTGCTCTGTGCAGTCTCCACGGCTCAGCTCACTTGGGTGTCATGTCGACACTCCCTTATGACACCCTCCCGAGGGACCATCATGGGTCTTCATCAAAGCTGCACAGCTTCTGAGGGGCAGGGTGGGGAACAAACCGCAGAGGAGGTGGTCAAGAGCTGCCTTCCTCTCCTGGCCCAGGCTCTCCACCTCCTCCTCCAGATTCTCACCCTGCCTTCTTTCTCAGTTAGCTCTGTCTTCCACGTCACTGCCCCCAGGCTTCTGGGATCATGGACCTACTGAGGGGCAGACTAAAGCTGGGAGACATGGTCATGGTGTCTGTCTGCTGAACTACTTGACAACTAGGGGGACAGAATATACCGACCCTGGGCCAAGAGATGTCACAGCCAATCTGGGCCAACCAGACTTCTGGCTCAGCCCTAAGTATTTCAGATGCTGCCTGTCTTGCCTCACGTGACTTCCTGCGTCCAAGATGTCCCTCAGGGGTCCTTGAGGCCTCCCACTCACCTACGCAGTTGTCGCAGACACTGCAGTGTGAGGTCCTGGGTGGCCGAAACATCTTACAGGTGAAGCAGTACTTCAGCTTCACCATCTGTCCATTGATCATCACCTCGCGGGTCCGAGGAGGCGGGCGGTATGTGGAGCTGCCTGTGTTGTCTGAGGGTGAGAAGAGAGAAAATGAGGAGGCCCAAATTGGCCCATGGTCCTTGCCACCGGGAAGCCACGGCTGCCAGGCAGGGACAGAAGGCACCTCAGAGAGAATGTACCCAGGAACAGGAGTGGGGGATGGCACACTAATCAGGGACAAACATTATGAACTGCTTACAGACCCAGCTCTCATTCAGGCCTGGGACTGTGCTCAAATCTCACACAGCTGCTCACATACCTGCTGGCCTTCATCCTGAGAAAGGTCGTCAGGGACAGGGCTCCTAGGAAGGTTTCGAGAGGTCATGTGCATCTAATTAAGTCTAGATCCCACTTCTAATACATGAGAACTTCACAGTTAAAGGGACAAGATAAATGCCCCACGGAAGCAACTGGATCTAGAACTCGGACATCTACAATCCACTGACGTTGCACCAAAGCCAACGCTACTTACAGAGAAGAGCTGGGGAGACAGCTCAGTGGTTGAGAGCCTCCTGCTCTTCCCAAGGACCTGAGTTCTGTCCCCAGCATCCACGTCAAGTGGCTCATAACCACCTGATATTCTGGCTTTCTTCTGGCACCCACATGCACAATCCCTCCCCTTATACATAATTAAAATTAATATCTTAATAAATAAATATATAATAAAACCCAGAATGTCAGAGGTAGGATGATAGCTTATGCCTGTAGTCCCAGACCCCATGAAACTGGAAAACTGTGAGTTCAAGGCCAGCCTAGACTACAATGTTTCTTCCTTCCCTTCTCCTCCTCTTTCTTTCTTTCTTTCTTTTTTTTTTTAAGAAAAAGATGTTTATTGTCCACCCTGCAAGACAGAAGTGGGTTACAGAAGAACTGCCTGTTGCATCAACCTTTTTGTTTGTTTATTTTTTAATGGAAGGAATAACAGGTTTACCCCAAGTCTGCAAATTCTATATGTTCTGCTGGGTATGTGTTTCCAAACTGAACTCCCATGATCTTGGTGTTCATATCAAAACAATGTGTGGCTGGCTAGCCAGGTGCAGCCCTCTGATCCCAGCACTCGGGAGGCAAAGGCAAGTGGATCTCTGTCAGTTTGTGGACAGCCAGAGCTGTGTAAAGAGACCCTGTCTGACCAGGTGGTGGTGGCTCACGCCTTTAACCCTAGCACCTGGGAGGCAGAGGCAGCCTGGTCTACAGAACAAGTTTCAGGACAGCCAGGACTACACACAGAAGCCTCAAAGAACCAAAAACAAAGAAAATAAGGTCTCACCATGTTATCCCTGCCTCCTGGAACTCACTACATAGGCCAGGTTGCCCTTGAACTCACAGAGATCTTCTTGCATCTCAAGTGCTGGACCCATCAGCCCAGTTACTTATTGTTTGGATACAGATACTGAGCTCATGAGCATTCAGCTTGGGAACAATCATCAACGAGGCTCCTAGACTCTGGGTCTGCGGGATAGTCTCCAGTTTGGTTGCTTTCCTCCAGTGACTAGTGTCTGAGTGCTTACCAACGCACTAGACATTAGCCCAGGTGCCCCACATGCCTGGTGACGCACATGGACTGTGATTTCAGTTCCAACCACCACTGAGACTCTTACCATAACCCTGACCACACAGGCTTAAAATGCAATTAAGCACCTGAAGACTTCCTCTCTAGAACAGGAAGCAGGAAAGGGCAGGGGTTGGGGCCTGGAGGTTGAGTCAATTGAACTCTGTGCTTTAGCTTTCTAATTTATAAAATAGGACTAACAAGTAGAATGGTGAATACATTTTGGTTCTCTGGGAGACAGGACCTCATGTAGCCAGGCTGGCCTTAAACTCACTGTGTAGCTGAAGATGACCCTGACCCTCTCACCTTTCATATGCTGGAATAGACATGTAACCACCATACCTGGTTCTATGTGGAGCTGGGAACTGAACCCAGCTTTATGCATGTTGGGCATGCATGCTACCAACTTAGTCATATACCCTGTTGCTTGTTTTTTCGAGGTAGGGTATTACTTCAGAGTTTAATCTGGTCTTGAACTCAGGCAGGCACATCTCCATTACCTGATCACATGCTCTAACATTATTCTCAGCAATACAACTTTACAGCTAAGACTTACTCAGCACATTAAATGGCAACACAGTACACAGCAAAATCAGGATTGGAACCCAGGTTTCAAAATTCAGGTTTGAGATCCTTCAATACACTTTACAGCGTCATAGTGGGATTGCAGCTCAAAGGTAGAATTTTGCCCAGCATGCCAGATTCCCTGGGTTTAGTCCCCAGTATGACCCCCAAATAAATAAATAGTAGAAATGACCCAGGTTCAAGCTGGGCAACTGCAGTCCCTATGCTCGGGAGGTGGATTCAAGAGAATCCCGAGTTCCAAGCTACCCTCAGATGCTTGGCAAGTCTGAGGTCAACATGGCCTAGATAAAACTCTGTCTTAAAAATAAACAAGGGGAGCCGAGTGAGTGGTAGCTGCACACACCTTTACTCTGCCAAAAAAAAAAAAAAAAAAAAAAAATACATAAACAAAAAAACAAACAAATGGCTGGAGAGGTGGTTCAGTGGTTAAAAGCACTCACTGCTCTTATAGAATACAAGGGTTCCGTTCCCAACACTAATATGATGGCTGTAACTATTCCTAAATCCATGTCCAAGAGATCTAACACCTACTTCTGGCCTTTGAGGGCATATACAGGGTGTGTACAGAAATACACTTGGGCAAAACACCTATATACAGTAAAAATCTAAAAATAAATAGGACTGGGTAAAAGTGCCTATTGCCAAGCCTGGTGAGCTGAGTTTGATACCTGGGGCCTACATGGTATGCAGGAAGAATGGGACTCCTGCAAGTCAATCCTCTGACCTTTACTAGGGTGCTAAACCCTGTCTCAAAGAGAAAAGACAAATAAACCAAAATGTGAATTCACTTCACTTCACGTGGGCGGGTGTTCTGCCTGCATGTGTGCCTGTGCACCACCGTGTGCCTGATGTTCATGGAGGCCAGAGGACAGCATCAGATCCCCCGAGACAGGAGTCACACAGCTGTGAGCCATGTGGGGGCTGGGAATTGAACCTGGGTCCTCTAGAAGAGCAGCCAGTGCTCTTAACCACTGAACCATCCCTCCAGGAAAGTTGTTCTCCTTTCTTAGGCATCTTGTTCGACAAGTAACTACTACAGCCTCCCTGCAGACAACTTCCTTCCCCTCATCCTTGCCTGGCCAGTCATCGGGTCTGTGTGTGTCCTCTCCAGTCCTTTGCTCTCTACTGGAATTCTACTGGAATTGCCCCAATGTAGGCCATGTCTTTATCATCAAAAAGCTGCTCCAGAAAACTCCCTTTTCCAGTCCCTCTACACTTGGCTGCATCCATCCTAATGACTCTTCAAGGCATCTCCTAGCTCTAAACCATTTCTCAGAGTTCCTCAAGACAAGAAGAGGCCTAGAGAGTGCTCAGCAGTTAGGAGTACTTATTGCTCTCACAGAGGACCCACATTAAGTTCCCAGCACCCACACGGAACAGCTCACAACTGCCTGCATTGGGCATCCTTTTTCTGGCCTCTGAACACATATGGTGCACACAAACTCAAACAGGCAGAGAGACATACGCATATGTCAAACAAATCTTTTTATACACACATACACACAGATAAAATTTTTATTTCATATGCATTGGTATTTTGTTTGCATGTATGTCTGTGTGAGGGTGTCAGATCTCAGGGTTACAAACAGGTATAAGCTCCCATGTATGCTGGGAATTGAACCTGGGTTCTCTGGAAGAACAGCCAGTGCTTTTAACCACTGAGCCATTTCTCCAGTTCCCAAATAAATAAATATTAAAAGCAAATAAACAAAAGACTGGCCAGGCATTTTGTAATCCCACACTTAGCCAGTAGATTTAGGAAATCCAGGAATTCAAGTTTACCCTAGGCTACCTAGTAAGATTGACGAAAGCTGGACTGTGTGAGACCCTGTCTCAATATCTTCAACCATTAAAAAAAATAAACCCAGGAGCTGCAAGGGTGTCTCAGTGCTTAAGACCATGTGTTGCTAGGAGAGAAGACCTGGGTTTGGGTCCTGACTGTAAATTCAGTCCTAATGCTCTTGCTGGGTGGGGATGATACACACCTTTAATCTCAGCACTCTGGAAACAGAGGCAGGAGGATCTCTGTGAGTTGAGGCCAGTCTGGCCTACGGAGTTCCAGGGCAGCCAAGGCTGTTACACAGAGATATCCGCCTGCCTCTGCCTCCAGAGTGCTGGGAATAAAGGCATGTGCTACCACCAGCCAGAGACAAACCTTATTCTTTTGACAGAGACCCTGTCTGTGTTCAAACTTGCTATGTCTCAGGATGACCTTGAACTTCTGAGCTGCCTGCCTCTCCCCCCCCTTTGTCACTCTGTCACATTCAGTTTTCTGGGTTTGTTGTTTGTTTGTTTGTTTGTTTATGCTGGGATCAAACCCAGAGCCTGTGATGCTAGACAAGCACTCTACCAACTGAGCTGCACCCCCAGACCATCCTCTCTTTCTCTTTTAAGATTTAATTATTTAGCCAGGCATTGGTGGCCACGCCTTTAGTCCCAGCACTCCGGAGGCAGAAGCAGGAGGATCTCTGTGAGTTCGAGGCCAGCCTGATCTACAGAGCTAGTTCTAGAACAGCCTCCAAAGCCACAGAGAAACCCTGTCTCTAAAAAAAAAAAAAAAAAAAAAAAAAAAAAAAAAAATATTTATTATGTACACAGTGTTCTGCCTGCATGTATACTTGCACACCAGAAGAGGGCACCAGATCTCATTCTAGATGGTTGAGAGCCACCATGTGGTTGCTAGGAATTGAACTCAGGACCTCTGGAAGATCAGCCAGTGCTCTTAACCTCTGAGCTGTCTCCCCAGCACCTTTCTTTCCTTTTCCCTCCCTTCCTCCCTTTCTTTTTTTTCCTGAGACACTTTCCTATCCCTAACTTGCCCCAAGCTCATCTCCAATTATGCTTTGCAGCCACTTCAGGCTTTGCAGACTCCTGCTTCTCACTACGTTCAGCACACCTGCCACTGCCTGATGCTGTGGTAGGACCATGCGTATGCCTCCTCCCTCTAGCTAGACTCTAACAAGGGAATACAAGGGCAGTCCTGGGGCTAAAAACTAGGAGACAGCAAGCAGCGGAAGAAGACAAGCTTTAAGGCTGGGGCAGGCTGGGGGTTCAAGCTCCGACCTTTCCCTGCTGCCAAGCCTATAGAAAACGATGAACACCACAGTGCCCAAGGCTAAGGGTAAAACCACCAGAACTAGCACCTGTTAAGAACCTAGTTAGCTACTGACAGGAATGCCAAGAGGCGCAGGCTAAGAAGGCTGAGAACACTGGGTCTGACTCTTTCCAGCCTGGAAGTCTACTTGTACTGAGGAAGTCCCTTCACTCCTGAGCCTCCGTTTCTTCCTCAGCAAACAGAGGTCAGGTGCCCCTCCTCTCTTCGGTGGTGAGGATGGAGGAAGGGCAAGGCAGCCTGAGGCAGCGCTGGTGTCCCAGGAGTCACTGACCTTGGTCCTGACTAACAGGCCATAACAGGCCTGCAGGCAAAGGGCCCAGCTCTTTCCAAGCTACTGACATCGCTCTATACCAGACCCCAAATCCCACCCACTGCTGTCTGTCTCCTACGGGAGCTTTCAAGCTGGTGAGACATGGACATACATCTATGCCCAAACATTTATTGAGTTAGGCAGATCAAGTCTTTCAGCTCCTCTGCTCAAAATAAAATGGAACAGAACAATTGACTCCACCCCCCCCAGGGTTACTGGGAGAACTAGCTAAGAATTTAATAAGTGGATTTTTGTTGTTGTTTTGTTTTGTTTTTTTTTGTTTGTTTGTTTTTAGAGACAGGGTTTCTCTGTGGCTTTGGAGGCTGTTCTGGAACTAGCTCTTGTAGATCAGGGTAGACCAGGCTGGTCTTGAACTGGTCTATCTGCCTCTGCCTTCCGACTGCTGGGATTAAAGTCATAGGCCACCACTGCCTGGCTACTAAGTGTGTTTAACACAATGTCTAGCATTTAGCAAGATCCTAGGGGAGGCTGTACATCCCTTATCTGAAATACTGGGACCAGACATGTTTTAGATTTGGCATTCTACAGATTTTGGAATCTCTACATACACATAATAACATGTCTAGAGAGTGGAACCCAAGCCACACATTAAATTCTCTTACAGGTTTTATACAGGTCTTTTACACATAGCTAGAAGGTCATTTATTATTATTATTATTGTTGTTTTGGCACAGGGACTCACTGTATAGCCCTGGTTGGTCTGGATCTAACTTTGGAGGTGGGCTTTGAACTCACAGACCTGCTTGCCTCTGCTGGGATTAAAAGTGTGAGCCACCTCACCTGGCTACAGATAATTTACTAATTATTTTTAATGCACCTGTGTTCTGACTACAATTTACCGGGTGAGGGCAGGTGTGGAAATTTCTGGTTGTGGTCTCAAATTTTGAATCACTTAGGATTTTCAGATGAGGGATGCCTTGTAAATGTAAGCTAACATTATTGCTGCTATAGGAACACTACAGAACAGATACACACGGAGTTATAAAGAAACCTCTGGAATACACCCGGGAGTGAAAGGCAGACACAGACCCTCTTCAGTATTGAGAGGACTCACTAGGAATCTCACCGATCCCAGAGATCCTCCTCAGGACACAGGGTTATCTCGGTGTCTCCTACGAGGCAGGGAGGGAGCTCCTGGAAGCCTGTTCTAGTCTCTGGTTGTGAGGTCTCCTGCCCTCCAGAGCTGTGACAGAGGAAGTGAAGATGCCAAGGGCCAGAGAGGCGGAGCACAGATGCTCACTAGTAGGTCACAGTTTGGTCAAAGGAGGATTGCAGGGGCACTAATGAGCCAGTCTTCCTACCACCTGCTCTGCCCAGCAGCTGCCATCGACAGCTTGTCACCTCCAGAGCAAGTCCACCGCCACTCCAACCAAAAGCTCAGTCTTTTGTTGTTGTTGTTGTTTTGTTTTGTTTTTCGAGACGGGGTATCCTGAGACTGTCTCCTTGAATCACAGAGAATGCAGGACATAAGCCCACATTCTGCAGATGGGAAACCAAATTAACCCATATTAGAGGGCGGGGCTGAGATTAAAATCTATGTTTCCCAAGGCATACATTTGTTCATTCTTTCGAATACAAGCTTTCACTACATGCAAGATACTGCACAAGGCCTGGGTGTGGTAGGTAAGGGGCCCACACATACAGATGAGCCAGAAATGTCTGCTCATTCTATGTCTGCTTGGCACACCACAGCAATATATATTTTAAAATGTTTGGGAGCTGAAGAGGTGACTCAGTGGTTCCTGAGTTCCATTCACTGCACCCATGGTGTCTCATAACTGGCTGTAACTCCTAACCCAGTGCCCTCTTCTGACCTCTGTGGGCGCTAGACATATGGTGTAGGCAAAACATCCCTATACAAGGTTGTGAGACAAGGCCTTGCTATGTACAAGGTTGGCTACAGATCCTCTGGCCACCACATGAGTGGTTAAAAATACTTCAGTAAAGGAAGGATGGAGTGGTTGAAAAAATGCTTCTTGAGCTGGGTGTTGGTGGCACACACCTTTAGTCCCAGCACTTCAGGGGGAAGAGGCAGGGGGATCTCTGTGAGTTTGAGGCCAGCCTGATCTACAGAGTGAGTTCCAGGACAGCCAGGGATACACAGAGAAACTCTGGAGAGAGAGGAGGGAGAGAAGAGAGGAGAGGGTGTAGAAAGAGAGAGACAGAGATAGAGGGAGAGATGGAGAGAGAGGGAGATGCTTCAGTGACTCTAGGATGTATTTCAGAGCTTTCTTCTATGACTAACTTTTCCCCAAGAAAGAAAACAGGTGCCTACACTCTGGTGGCCACCCTGACCGTGTGCCTTCCAGACAGGAAACTCTTGAGGAAGTCATTTCAAGAAGTGACTCTCCCCATTTGTGCTTTGGCTGTGAGAAGCAAATGGCCTTTCCCATACCTTTCTCCTGCTGAGGTACCGCCAGGACCATCACACCTTCAATATAGGGGATGGGCTATCAATGGGAGCCAGAACTGGTATGGAACTAGACCCCATCTAGAGCCCTGGGCTTCACATACTAGGCAGATAGTCTACTGGTCTCAGCTCCAGAGAAGGAAGGTTCTGCCTGCCTGCCACCCAACTGTCACCATAGTAGCTAGCACCTGATCCCAGCATAGCTTAAGATTAACCATAAGCCAACCTTTGAATTCTGGCCACTGTCATCTCCACATGGCTGCTTTTGTTCATCCCAGAGGTTGACAGAGCCCTGCAACCTATGAGGCTTAACGTAAGGTCTGGGAACACAGGAAGATCACAGAGGGTGTAACTGTGTGGCCACGGAGAAAGCAATGTGAGTCAATGCCACTGCCACTACCATGTGGTCACGTGGGACATGTTTGATTTCATTTTGAAATATGGCATGGCTGCCTGTCAGTCTTCTAGATCATCAGTTTCCTCAGTTCTAAAATGGGCAACATGAATCTTATAAGACTGCATTCAAACGAGAGATGATTTTTTTTTATTAAAGCCTAACCCATAGCTACTCAATTACTGATATTGGTGTCTATACTCTTAATACAGAAGCAGGGCTGGAGAGATGGCTCAGAGGTTAAGAGCAATGGCTGCCCTTTCAGAGGATCAGGGTTTGATTCCCAGCACCCACATGGCAGCTTACAACCAAGTGTTCCACTTCCAGGGGATCTGACACCCTCAAACCAATGTACATAAAATAAAATAATTTTAAAAAAATACAAAACCTAGCCAGGCTGGAGATGACACACGCCTTTAGTCCCATTACTCAGGAGGCAGAGGCAGGTGGATTTCTGTGAGTTTGAGCCCAGCCTGGTCTACATAGTGAGTTTTGGAACAGGCAGAGCTATGTAGTGAAACTGTACTTCAAAACAAAACAACCCCCCCTCCCAAAAATAACAGAATTCTTTGGGGGGGGTCATGAGAATAATTATTAGGTGTTCACCACTATGTAACATATGCCTCCCACAAACCTTGCTACAACCACACTGGCATATTATCCATCTATCGGGAGGGGGGAAATGTGGTGCATGGCTTTAATACTAGCATTTGAGAGGCATGGGCAGGCAGATGTCTGTGAGCTAGAGACCAGCCTGCTCTACATAGTAAGTTCCAGGACAGCTTAAAACACATGGTTGAGATTCTGTCTCAAGAAACCAAAACAAAATAGATACAAACAAATAAAATACCCTAAACAGCATCACCGGGAACACAGAAGAGAGCCAGGTAAGACATCACATACCTGTGCTCCTAGCAACTGGGAGGTGAAGGCAGACTGCTAGGATTCAATCAAGGCCAGCCTGACTACACTATGAGGCTGTGTCTCAAAACCTAACACCTGGCTGGGGATAGAAGGTCTGCTGGGAAAATCCTTGCCTAACATTACAAAGCCCTGCTCGATCCCCATGGCCATGTGAACTGGGTGCAGTGGTTCACATGCTAACCCTTACCTCGGGGGTGGGGGTGGGGGATGCCTCAGACAAAATAAAACAAACAAACAGAAAATCAATGTAAAATAAAAATACACCAGGTACAATCAGATACCAGCTCAGCAGGAATGGGTGGGCAGCACCCCGCACCAGGAATAGGGCAAGCAAAGCCCACATCCCTGGTATCTGGGGAGTGGGAGGAAGAGGGGAGGGCTGCTGCAGCTGGCCTCCTTGTGGCTCCGCCCCCATAGGGAGTTTCCTGCACTGGGCTTGTGAATCATGGTCTGAGAAAGTTAGTCCCCTTTTTAGTCTCTCCATCCTTTCACTCCAGAAAGGGGGAAGTCTCCACCTGTAATGAGAACCTCACACACCTCCTTGTACTTGCTTCAACAGCCATTATAATGGCCAGCAGCCCTGCAACCTGCCTTTCTCTTACACAACAACAGTCTATGCAGAGCAAATAAGCAAATGTGGCTTTGTCCTCATGAGGCCCGACATAAATTTCTCTTTTAAAGTATATAGTCACATGTCACATAGGAGCAGTGTGCCAATAGGTGATTTCCCCATGCAAATGTCATAAAGTACACGAAAACTAAGAAGGCTCTGGTTCCATCAGGTGGCATGCTGGGGACCACAGTTATATGTGGGCTTTGTTGGTGACTAAAGCATTGTTACACAGCATAAGGCTGTATTTCAAAGTGCTTGTTTATTCTGGGGGAAGGGCTACACAGGGTCTCACTATGGTGGTCTGAAATTTGGTTGGAGATGGCTTAGCCGTTAAAAGCTAGGCTCACAACCAAAAAAATATAAAAAAGTGAGCCATTTGTGGGGCGGTAGTGGCGCATGCCTTTAACTCCAGCAGAGTTAAGGGCCAGTCTTAACTGGCAGGGCCAGTCTCTGCCAGTTAAAGGCCAGCCTGATCTACATAGTGAGTTCCAGGAGCGCCAAGACTATACAGTGAAATCCTGTCTCCAAAACAAACAAACAAGCAAGCAAGCAAACAAAAGAAGTGAGACATTTGAAGGAAAACTCTGAAGAAATGATGGGAGGAGCTAGAGAGATGGCTCAGTGGTTAAGATCATTTGTTGGTCTTGCAAAGGACTCGGGTTCGGTTCCCAGAACCCACATGGTAGCTCACAACTACCCAAACTAACTCCAGAAGATCTGCTCTCTACTGATACCAGGCATGCACATGGATGGCACACATATGTACACTCAGAACTTTGGCAAAGAAAGATGCTAGTTAGGTGGGCTAGGAGCCTGTAATCCTAGCACCCAGGAAAGACAGAGGCAGGAGGACCACCAGCTGCATATGGAGACCATATATACCCAGGCCAGCCAAGCGCACATAGGGAGACCCTACTTCAAAATAACACACAAAAGGAAAAAAGAGAAACCAAGGTACAGCTGGGTATGGGAAGGGTAAAAACCATGCAAGCTGTTCAGGAAAGGGAGGGGAAGGGCCAAGGGTGGGCACTAGGGAATCACCCAGATTCTAAACTGAGGAGGGTCAGAGGCCAAACAATTCCAATCCGAGAAAGCACAAGTGGCTGGGTCAGCAGAGCCCTGGGCCAGCCTGGGAAGGAGATGGGGCAATCGGCCATTAAAGGACTCTCAGTCAGCCAGGAGTGGACAGGCGGAGCTGGTGCGACAGGCTGTGAGCATCACAGGACACCCAGAGTGTCTGTGTGAGTGCTGCTGGGCCTAGGTGAAGACCTTGGAGTGGACTGTCTCCCACTGAGCCAGGATACCTTAGGAACAATTCTGACTCTTGCAATGTCTAGCAATGTTGCCCGCCAGCTGATTAGGCCCAGACCTCAGACGAAGGGGGACCAACTGCCTCATTGTGCCTCAGGCGCTTTCCCAGGACAAGGCTTTCAGTTCTCTGTTTTAGTGCTGGGCAAACTGGGGGGCTGGTCCCCTGCTGTCTCTGGTGGAGCTGCAAGGCTCAGTCCCACCCCTTGTCATCCCACTTACCCCAGAGCCAGAAGGGCTCAGGGACCTTAGATCCCATCAGAAAAATGTGTTTCAACTGTGACAGAAGCTTCCTGGACACATTTCAAAATCTAGGTCCAATTCAAGCAGGTTGTAATGATGCCACTCTTCCTAGATGAGTCTTTGCGCGCGTGCGTGCGTGCGTGCGTGCGTGTGTGTGTGTGTGTGTGTGTGTGTGTGTGTGTGTGTGTGTGTGTTTATTTTTTGAAACAGGGTTTCTCTGTATTGCTTTGGAACCTGTCCCGGAACTAGCTCTGTAGACCAGGCTGGCCTTGAACTCACAAAGATCCACCTGCCTTTGCCTTCCAAGTGATCAAAGGTGTGCACCACTACTGCCTGGCCAGATTCCTGTCCTTAGATTCCTGTCATTCAGCTGGCAGTGGTGGCGAACACCTTTAATCCCAGCACTCAGGAGGCAGAGGCAGTCAGATCTGTGTTTGAGTTTGAGGTCGGCCTGATCTACTGAGTGAGTTCGAGGACAGTCAGAAAAGAAAAAAGAAAGAAAGAAAATAAAAAGATTTTTTTCATGCAGTTGGCTGCCAAGCAGCATTGTGTAGAAACAGCATTTAACTGTATGAACCCACAATGTCCTCCCTGGGAGATACAAAAAACCTTTCAAATGTCCCAGTGCAGCAAGCAGCGCTCCCAGGAGGCTCCCGTTCCTCACTCATCCTTCCATCCATCCATCCCATTCTTTAGCTACCACCATATGAGGTTCCCGCATGGTAATAAGGTAAACCAAACACCCACATCCTCATCTCCCTTGCCCTAACACCTCAGCGAAGAACAATTCCATCATGACCACCATGTAGCCCCCGTGGGAATGTCATAGAAGGTCTGGCCCAGGATTCAGGACATCAAAGTGGAAATAACAGGACGGAGAGGATGTATCCCTGCTGCCATCTCTAAACACAAAGCCTGCAGTATGGGAAGAGGGTACCTATTCCTTTCCTCTCCCTTCAACCCTTGGCACTGATACTCCTTGCTTGGAGTCTGCATTGATACATCTGGGAACACACTCTGCAGATGTGAAGATCTGTGGGGATAACAGTGGACAGTACTAGACACAGATTCCAGCTCTCTGTAAACACGGGATTACTGTTGCTACTGGCCAAGCAGCTCAGAAGCCAGGGGATTCCAGGCAGCCAGACACAGAAGTCTATCTGGCTGGGCTGTACAATAATCCTGCTTCAGGATTAGCCTGCCTAAAGGGGCTGTGAACCCAGTGGCCGGTGAGCAGCTCAGGTCATACACTGAGGAGCTGCATGGGGAGGCTAGACCAGTGCGAGGAAGGAAGCTAGCTTCTAGAGGAAGACCATGGGTGTGGCCGCCACCCCCCTGTGCTCCACCCCTTTCCTGGGCCAAGGAAAGGATGAAGGACAGGCAAAGCTGAGGGGCATCCTCTCCAGAGTCAGCAAAAATAATATCTGGGGATGGATGTGTCTGGGCTCTGACATTTACAGGTCACTAGATCTCACCAGGCCAGCTAGGCAGTTAAAAGCCTGTATGTATACTGCCTTCTTAGGGCAAGGAGCCAGCCATGACCGGAAACCCTGGAGGTGTGCAAACATCCGAGTCACTTCTCAGCAGGAAGGAGCTGGGGCGGGGCCAGTTGAGATGCATGTCCCGGCCCTGGCCACAGCTCTCTCCTCTGGGAAGAGTAAGAGGGATAGCTACTCAGAGGCCTGGGAGGGCAGGTTCTTTCTGGACACCCAGTGTTCCCCTCCTCCATGCTTTCACATCTCTAGACAGACAACAGCATCTAAGACTTGTCCTGACTGCCTAGGCTAAACTAGCCCATGCCCCATGATGCATGGCCCCTCACCCATTCCCCTGTCCAGGCCTATGCCTCTCTGCTCATATACCACCTCCCTCACAGCAACCCCTCCCCCCCATCCCGAGCCTCTTCCCTAATACTTTTATTTGTTAGCTTCCTTTCTCGTACCCTGGAATGTCACCTCGGCCTCCATGAGGGCAGAGATTATTGTCAGTTTCCTGATGTCACCAGCAACTGGAACGGCTCATGGCACACAGCAGGGGTTCAATAATTATTTCATGATTGAATGAATAAAGAGTTCACAAACATTCAGTCGAGTGAGGGGAGCATGCCTATAATCCCAGCACTTAGCAGGTAAAGGCAGACAGGATGGAAATGAAGGCCATCCTCAGCTACACAATGGGCCAGCCTAGACTATATGATACTTTGTCTGGGGGAAAAAAAAAAAGAGTATATACACATCTAAGAGCAGGGGCTCAGGCCAACTGCTACCCGGAAGTACATCACAGTTCTTGCACTTACTGTGTGATCTTTTTTGCTTGTTTGCATTTGTTTTGTTTTCTTCAATCTCACTATGTAGCTCTGGCTGTCCTGGTCACTCTGTAGACCAAGCTGTCACGGAATTTACAGAGATCCACCTGCCTCTGTCTCCCAAGTGCTGGGATCAAAGGTGTGCTCCACCACTGCCTGGCTTCGGCTATGTGATCTTGAACTATGTACTTAAACTCTCTCTATCTCATTTAAATGAACGATGAGGAAAAGAGTAATAGGACTGACCTCATAGGCTAATGGCCCATCAGTAGGCAAGCATTACAAGGACAGCTTAAAGTGCCGCCTGGCACCCTAGCTGCCAGCATTTCTTTCTTACTTATTTGCCTGCCTGCTCATCATCTGCCTCCCTCTACTACAGTGTCAGCTCTAGCCTGCCTTGCTCACTGCTATACCCTTAATTCCCAGCAAAGTGCAACACAAGAAACCCCGGCCTTCTCTCACAGCTGGGAACATGGAGCTGAGGGGCTATTGTGGGCAGGGAGTAAGAGGCTCACCGATCTGCTTCTCCAGGGCAGCTGCTTCACAGGTGGTAGCCCGGGGTAGGATGCCAGGGTCAGTAAAACTGGTCTGCAGGAGGCAGCTCATGACGAAGAAGAAGAGGATGGCAGCAATGATGGGGATGGCCAGGGTCAGTTTGCTGGCCAGGTAGGGACAGCTAGGAGAGAAGAGAGTTCAGATTACCCCAGAGTTCTCTGGGATAGATACCATATTCTTGAAAAGAGCCTCTCCCTGAAGTGCAACTACTCCCCATAAGTGCCCAGAGCAGACATTTCTCGTTAATCTTGGACTGTTTCCAATGTCAGATGAGATCAACAGATATTCCCCCTCACCCAACGCTGGCGGGCAGGTCCCTCTTCTGTTCCTTCCTTCCAACAGGAACTTGCCAGATAGCCTGAAACGTACTACCCTGTCCTTGAACTCTTGATTTTCCTGCTCCATCACCTCCTGAACACACATACACCACCATACCTAGCCTCCTTTTTGTGGCAGTACACACCAGGAGGCGGAGGCAGGAGGATCTCTGTGAGTTCGAGGCCAGCCTGGTCTACAGAGCAAGTTCCAGGACAGCCAGGGTACACACAGTGAAACCCTGTCTCAAAAGCAAAACACTCGCATCACATTGGCCTCATGGCAATTTCTGCATGACTGTGACTCTTTCCCACCTCAGAGCCTTTGCACTCACTGCTCATTTCCTCTGGAATGTTCATCCCTCCTCACAGGACCTTCCTTGACAGCACAGATAAATCAGTCCTTCCCCAAGGCTATTTTCTGTATAATATTTATTAAAAGTGTTAGCTGTGGGGGTTAGATATAACCCAGTGGTTATAAATACTACTCCTCCAGAGAACCTGGGTTCAGCTCCCAGCAGCCACATGATGGCTCACAACCATCCCAATGTCCTCTTCTGAACACCACACATGGTGCGCATATATATGTGTGTGTGTGTGTGTGTGTGTGTGTGTGTGTGTGTGTGTGTGTATGTACACACACACATATATATGAAGGTAAACACTCAAAGACATAAAATAAATGAACCTAAAATATAGAAGTTAAGCTGGGCAGTGGTGGCATACACCTTTAATTCCAGTACTTGGGAGGCAGAGGTAGGTGGATCTCTGTGTGTTCAAGGCCAGCCTGGTCTACAGAGTGAGTTCCAGGGCAGCCAGGCTACACAGACAAACCCTGTCTTAAAAAAATAAATAAATAGAAACAAAAATTAATTAATTTAGGGTAGGACAGCTCATTCCTTTAATCCCAGCATTCTGGAGGCAGAAGCAGAGAACTCTCTGTGAGTTTGAGCCCAACTTGGTCTAGACATTGAGTTTTAAGCTAGCCAAGACCACAGAGTAAGATCCTGCCTAAAAAAATTTAACTGCTTGTGTGAACATGTTACCTGCCTGCTAAGTGACAAGTTTCTCTGTGGGCACAGACAGAACCCTTGCATGTTACCCAGAAAATACCTACCAAATGAGTGGTGTATCCCTCAAGGAGAGAAAGCAGCTACCACATATTCTTTTCCAGTACTACAGATCAAATGCAATGCCTTGCACATGCTAGGAAAGCACTTTATCATTCTGTCGTCTGCAGACCTAACACCCGATGTCTTTTGAAGATTTACTATGTGCTAGATACTGCCCTCGCCGATAAATCATTATAAATAATACCAACAGGCTGGGGACACAGATCAGTGGTAAAATGCTCTCTACCATGCTCAAAGCTCTGAGTTCAAGTAGGGCAGTGGTGGGAGGAAGAAGCAGGTGGGTCTCTGTGAATTCAAGGCCAGGATTACACAGTGAGACCCTGTTTCGAAATTAACTAGTTAATTAAATGCCTAGCACACACAAGTTACTATGTGCTGGATAAGTTGCTAGGCACTCTACATGCACTTCTCAAGTCTTCACGGTGACCCTCTAACCTTATGCCCAAACTTCACAGATGAGAAAGTTCAGGAAAAGTAAACAACCCTGGGCAACCCAGGACTGTATAGCTCAAGCTGACCAACTTCAGTCAGCCACTGCCTCCCACTGAAGCCAGAGGGGATGTGATGGGGGAGGGGTTGCTGCTTGAAGGATGCATCTGTTGGGAGGCTTGGAGCCAGCTGAGGCTCCAAGGAGCCACAACTGCAGGGAGCAAGACCAGGACATCTGAACTCTGCTTTTGAAGTCTGCAGCTGCCTTCCCCTAAGGACCAGTACCTGACAAAGCCAAGGGCTCCAAGTGGACTACCTTCTACTCCACACATCTCTTCATGTCCAGCTCTTTAAAAGAACCAGCCACTCTCAGTTCCAATGCTGGACAGCTCACCTACTTCACACACAAGCTCAGCCTGGGGAAGGAAGCCTGGGACTTGTAGAGCCCCTGGGAAACACCACACCAAGTTGTAGGCTGATTTCCACAGCTAGATTCAAGGTCACCCAGCCAGGATGCCAATTACAAGCTGGCATCCAGACTCCCAGCAAGTGATCCATCCATCCATCCATCCATCCATCCATCCATCCTTTCCTGGGCTGAGCACAGACAGCTCCCTTGCACTGGCTCTAGGCACTAAATAGACTGCAGCATGAGTATTTACTATGCTCTGGCAGAAAAGACGCACAGAATGATCGACCGCGTGTGTGTGTGTGGGGGGGGGGGTAGGAGGGGAAAGAGTGATGAAAAGGAAAGAATAAGCCGCAAGGATGCTCCAAACAGTGCAAAGGTTCTGAGGCAGGAGTGAGCCAAAGGTCAATGAGCTCGAGAGGGTAACTCAGCAGAAGAGGACAGAGCAGGAGGACTAAGAGGGACCAGAGGCCACAGAAGGCCATTATCAGAGCTCTGGCTCTCACCTAGAGGGAGAGAACCAGGGAGCCTGAAATCTGATGTCAGGGGTTGTGGCTGCTGTGTGAGATGGGAGTAGGAGCTGGGAGCCACACTCGGGAGCTGTGTCACTACCCGCCAAATAGGGAGGCAAGACAACCTGCAGCAGGAAAGGCCTCCCCCAGGAGTCACCTGTACCTTCCCCAGAGCAGCAGGGAGTGAGCGTCTCCTACCCCGTCCTGACCGACAGTGTGTCCACTGTTCTGGGCCCTCTTCGGAGTCCTCCAAGCCCCCAACACCCAACATCCAGCAGGACCATGGGTTGAGACCCAACCCTGCTCCCAAAGTCACCATCCAAGGGTAAGAACAAGAAGAGTAGAAGGCCAAGGTGACTGACTAGTCCATTCTCTCCCTTCTTCTCTGACTGAGGGCGACTCAGGATCACCATGACCCCATCCAGAAAAAGTTCAGGCTCTGAAGTGTCCAAATCTTGCCCTGAAGAGTCATAGGGCAATGGACAGCCAGCACTACTTCCTCCTGCCTGGGCATAACTCTGGGCGTGAGCACCACGGGGGAGAGCTGCTGAGGGCCCTGGAAAAAGTACCCCAAGCATGGGGGGGAAACTTGACCTGAGGGCCAGCTGGGGTCCCAGAGCTTCTCTGTGTAAACCTTTCTCCATCCTGACCCAGCATGGAAGGGCAGAGCACTTTGGGGGACTGTGAAAAGAAGTTTTCACCTTGTGGCTGCAGGCACATAACTCAGTGTCTGGAAAGTGACCTGAACACTGGTCTTTCCAAAAGGTTTATCATGACCACATGCCCCAGGAATGATTTTTGGTGAACAGAGTAGTAACAACCATGAACATCAAGTTCTAGAAGCTTTCGTGCAAAAGAATAAACGAATGACAAACAAATTTGAAAAAAAGCTAAAAGCTTGCATGCTTGACTGGGTACCCATCTCAATAGAACCTTCAGAGGTGGGTACTATTAAAGTCCCCATTCTAGAGAGGAGGAAACTGGGGGTTGGAAAGGTGAAGTGACTGCTCCCCCCCCCCCCAGGCCACAGAATTAGTTGGAAGTAGAGCTGGGATTTGGGCTAGGTTCCCTGGCCCCAGAGATGGAGGTCTTTGTTTTGTTTTGGTTTTTTGTTTGTTTGTTTTTCCACACAGGGTTTCTCTGTGTTGCTTTGTAGACCAGGCTGGACTGGAAGGCAGAGATCTGCCTGCCTCTGCCTCCCAAGTGCTGGGATTAAAGCTGTGCGCTGGCTGCCACCACCACCGGGGAGATGGAGGTCTTAACTAGTGAATAATAAAGAAAGCCAACCTCAAAGAACAAGAAGTAGGAGAGAAAGGCAGGACTCGCCCAGTGTGGGGTGTGTGTGTGTGTGTGTGTGTGTGTGTATGTGTGTGTGTGTGTGTGTGTGTGTGTGTGCAAGAAGTCACATGGCTGGTGGCTCCAGCTAGAGGCTGAGGGTGGGGTGGAACTTTGGATGCATGAGTGGCCCTCCTCCATCTTTCAGCTCTAAGATGGGAGATGCCAACCCTGGGTCACTGGGAAAAGGTCGAAGCCCATAAGGACAATTAAGAGCTGTCATGTGAAAGTGCTAAGGCTCCTTTCAGGAAAAGGGGTGGCGCAGCTGCCCTGGTGGGGGATGAGACTGAGGGATGCTCCAGGGTGCCCTGAGGGGAAAGGGAGCCAGGTCAGGGTTGGAGAGGCACCTGGGATTCTAGGTAGTTAAGGGAGGGTCAGGAAGAAGCTTTGGTGAAACTAAGGAAAGCGCTGGAGAGGGAAGGACCAGTCTGAGAGGCCCAAAGATGCTTTAGAGAGGATGCCTTGGGGCCTAGGGCGAGCATGACTGAGGGAAAGCGGGGGGGTGGGGGGGGGGGTGGGGTGGTGGGGGGTGGGGTGTGTGTTCCGAGGGAGCCAGGACCCTGCAGAATCTTGGAGAAACCTGAGGAGACGCCTAGGAAGATTCATGGTGTTCCCAGCCAAGGGACACAAAAACTTAGTTGTCTGAGGATTGGAATAAAAGACGCCTAGGGGGTCAGAAAGAGCCCGGGATAGGCAAGAACCGGCCAAGGATAGGGAGGCAGGAGGACCTGAGGGACCCGGCAAAGGCCGGTGACCGGGGCCGGACACCCAAAGTCCGGATGGCGAGGAGGGGTGCGGGGGTCCAGGGCGAGCGGAGGCCCGAGTAGACGGATGCGTGTCGGGAAGGAGCGGCGGCCGGGGGACACAGCGCGCGGGGGGAAGGGATGGGGGCGAACTCACTCGGAGACGAAGAAGAGGACGGTGGTGCTGAGGATGAGCAGCAGCGTGAGCGCGAAGACGCCGCCGTGGCCGGCCAGCATGAGGCGGCCGCCGCAGTAGAAGCGGTTGCGGCCGGGGAACACCTCCCACTTACGCCGAGGCCGGCGGCCCAGGCTCCCGCTGCCGCTGCCGCTGCCGCTGCCGCTCCAGCGCGGTGCTCCGGGCGCGGGCCCGGGGCTCGGAGCGGGGGGCGCGGCGGGCCCGGGGCGGCGCGGCCCGGGGGAGGCGGGCGGCGGGGCGGCCCCGGGGCTGATCTGCTGGTACTCGCAGTCCTTCATGCGGCCGGCCGCGGGCCTCGGCTCCGCGCCCCGCGGGCCGGCCGCGCCGCTCCGGGACCGGGCCGAGCAGCGGAGGTAGCGGCGGCGCGCGCGGCGCTGGCGGGCGGGCTCGTTCGCTCGGGTTGGCCTCCCCGCTGCCGCCCCGCCCCGCCCCCGGTTCGCTCCGCAGCGCCCCCTGCGACCAGCCGGGGAACTGCAGGTGCGGCCGCCCCGTCTCCCTCCAAGGCATTTGCACCCAGACCCTCTCTGTTAGGAGTGCCTGTGCCAGGCACAGGGCAGAGCCCATAGATTCAGGGGACCGCCCAGGGGATAACTCCTAGGGCAGGCTCGCCCACCTCTGAGGGCAGGTCGGGAAGGGTAGTACACAATTTGCTTTGAAAATTCTGTGTATCTAGGGCGCGCGGTGGTGGTGCACACCTTTAATGCCAGCACTCTGGAGGCAGAAGCAGGTGGATCTCTGTGATTTAGAGACCAGCCTGCTCTACAGAGTGAGTTCCAGGACAGGCCTGAAAGCTGCACAGAGAAATCCTGTCTCGAAAAACTAACCAACCAAACAAACAAAAAAAAAAAAGAAAAAGAAAAAAAAAAAGAAAAGAAAATTCCTAGTGTCTAAAGAGGTATATGTATCCTCTGGTCTTCCCCTCCTAGCTGTCCTAGGCCTAGACCCAGGTCCAACCCTGGGTTACTAGATATCCCCTAAACAGTTATCAATCCTTTGTAATGCTAGCATCCAGAAGCCTGAAACCATGAAGGTTAAAGGCCAGTTTAGGATACAAGGTGAATTTGCACCCTGCCTGGGCCTACAAATGAGACCCTGACTCAATCATGAACACATGCAAAATCACAAACACTTTATCTCACATGCCTAAGGTCAAGAGTCCAGAAATATTTTGGCAAATTCTTTAACATGTGGTCTCCCAAGACTAGTAGGGCTAGATCAGACTATCTGAATTCTCATCTGGAGAGTCAAATAGGGACCAGCCTCCTTGTAAACCATTCAGATTGTTGGCAGAATTTATTTCTTGTGGTGTGACTGGAGGCCTGGAAGTTTTGCTGAAATCCCACCCAAACTTACCAGAGACTCACCATGGAGGTTTCTCCAAAGGAGCCATGAACTATTTGAACCTGACAAGGACAGGTTAACTTCCATTTCCTACAACAGAGCTTGATTTGGTGTTGCATTACTTGGGTATCCAGCCCAGAGCCTCACTCCATCACTGGGCTGCCTCACCAGCCCTAAGACAGAGAGAGCATTTGTGTTTGTGTGGATGAATGTGTACATGGAGAGGCAGGATGCACAGCCCATGCACGCACAGAGGCCTGAGAAGGTGTCAGACCCGCAGAACTAAGGTTCGGGAGTGTATGCTGGATGCCTAAATCTCTACAGGGTGCCAGCATCCGAACTCTGGCACTCATGATTATTCAGGAAGGATTTTCAACTCCTGGGCCAACTCTCCAAGTGCCCAAGCCAGAGCATGTATCACTTTCTATATGTGTAGCAGAAATACCATGTGGTCACCTTTGCTGTCGTCTACGACTGGAAGCAAGTCACAGGTGTAACTTGCAATCAAGAGGAGGGGAATCCTACAAATGTGTGAGTATCAGAAGGCAGGACCATCGGTGGTCATCACAGGGTCTGTCCATCAAGTCATAGTTACTGCAAAACCCAAGGAAAGGAGGCCAGGGCACTAAGACTAGAGAGACTAAGGAAGACAGAATACACAATGGAGTGGGTCATGGTGGATGGTGCTGAGAATCTCTTCACTTGGGATGCTGAGGTAGGAAGGATACAAGTATGTAGACAGCTGGGGCTACGTAGCAAGACCCTATCTACAAAACAACAACCAACAAAAGGGTACAATAGAAAGCTTCGGTAGGAAGCCAAGCATGGCCTTGAGAAGCACTAACTGGCCAGGTTTGGTGGTACATTCCTGTAATATGGGACTTGAGAAGTGGAGCAGGAGGGCTGGGAGCTCCAGCTCCACCACAGGTTTGATGGAAGCATGGGCTGCATGAAACCTTGTCCTCAAACAACAAAAACAAACAGAATCACTAACTGGAGCCAGACATGCTATCATGCCAACATCAGGAGGCAGAGGCAGACAGATTTCTGTGTGTATGATGTCAGCCTGGTCTACATAGCAAGTCCCTCACCAGGGCAAACAGGGCTGGATAATGGGACCTATCTTATCCTGCCACCAACACCACCAAGGAAACATAGTGGCACATGTTTATCGTCCTGTTACTTTGGAGGCTGAAGCAAGAGGATCAGGAGTTTAAGGCCATTCTTGGCTACACATCAAATTTGAGGCCAGCCTGGACTTCAGTATAACAATAAAATAAATAAACACCCAAAAGAACCGCTAAGAGTCCCATGTGCCAGAGGCTGTTGAGCCATGCTCTTCATGTTGGAAGCTCTGGGTCTGGTAGGCCTCACCTTGAGTGAACCACACTGTGTGTTTCCGCTCCCCCTGCAGCCCTGCTGTGAGATGGTCTCCAAACTGGACATGCTGGTCCCACTGTAAGTGGGTCCTCTTTAACACTCGGTTTCCCTCTTGTCTATAATGTAACACCTATTTGCAGACGGCCTTCTTCTTATCTTTTAAAAAATGAATTTATTCCTAATTATGTGCATATTCCTGTGTCTTCATGTGGGCCATCTGAATGCAAGTGCCCACTGAGGCCAGAGGCTTTCAATCTTCTGGGAGCTGGAGTTACAGGCAGTTGTAAACTGGCCAGTGTAGGTGCTGGAAACTGAACTCAGGCCCTCTGGAAGAACAGTAAGTGTTCTTAACCACTGAACCACCTCTCCATTCTGCTCACCTAAAAAGATGTGGGGCTGGAAATGTAGTTTATTAGTAGAACACAGCAACACAGCATTCATGAGACACCACACACACACACACACACACACACACAAAAGAAAAGAGGAGAGAGATGAGTCTCTTGTCCATGTCTACTCCCCAACTTTCTCCTCCTGTCCTATCTGAATTTCTTTTCATTGAGGTTGCAATTACATGCTCAAATTAAAAATTAAATAGTTGCCCCACCCAATTGGAAATGAGTCATCCACAGCCTCTGCTTTAGTGGCATAAATTCTCTTGTGTACACAAGCAATAAAATCACTTTGAATAAAAAAAAATTAAATAGTTGGGTGGTGGTGGCCCATGTTTTTAATCCTAGCACTCAGGAGGCAGAAGTAGGCGGATCTCTGTGAATTCAAGACAGGCCAGTTGAATGTAGGAATAGTCTGCAGTCCCAGATTTTTGGAAGGCTGAGGCAGGAGAAACACTTAACTGCATGGGTTAAATACTAGCCTGGTTAACATAGCCAGAACAAAACAAAGACATAGAAGCCAAAAGCTATAACCCAGCTTTCTATAGCTACCTTTCACTCTGCACAGCCTGACCTGAAAGGAAGGGCGGGCTTTCTTTGTAGATGCAAGTAACTACTCAATGCTAGAGCATGCATGAGTCCTCTCTGAACACTGCAAAATAGTGAAATCAAATGCTAAACTAAGATAGAGTAGTTGTAAAAAGCATACACACAAGCTGGACAGTGGTGGCCCATGCCTTTAAGCCCAGCACTCGAGAGGGCAGAGGCAGGCAGATCTCTGTGACTTTGAGGCTAGCCTGGTCTACAGAGTGAGTTCCAGAACAGCCAGGGCTACACAGAGAAACTCTGTCTCAAAAAACCAAAAGAGAAGGCTGGAAAGTTGGCTCAGTGGTTAAGAATACTGACTGCTCTTCCCCACATGGCAGCTCAGAAGTGTCTGTAACTCCAAGATCTGATGTCTTCACACAGACATACTTGTATGCAAATTAAATAAATTATTTAAAAAAACCCCACATATCCATATACCCAAAACAACAGGAGCAGGGGTATTCACGCTATGCTTAACATAGATAAGGCCCTAGGTTCAATTCCCAATGCTAAAACAACACAACCTAACAAAACAAACAAGAGAAGGTTTAGAATGGTTAAAAGCATTGGCTGCTTTTCCAGAGACCCCATGTTTCATTCCCAGCACCCACATAGTGGCTCACAACTATCTCTAACTCCAGTTCCAGGGAATTCAATGCCTTCTTCTGGCCTCCACAAGCCTTTAATCCTAGCACTGGGAAGATAGAGGCAGGAGGATCTCTGAATTGAAGGACATCCTGGTCTACAGAGACCTTGTCTCAAAAAAAAGTTAACTTTGAACAAAAATTTGCATACTATGAAGAGGAAATATGCATTATTTATATGTTCACAATTACAGTTGTTTTGTCGTTCTAATATTTATAAATGGTAATTTCATACACAATAACAAATGAAGGAAATACAAGTTGCTTAAAGAGCACTCTTCCAACTGGTCACAAAGCCACAGTTGCCATTTGTAGCTTTTCCCACTGTTCATCCCATATTCCCTTTGCTCTCTGGCAGGGTCTCAGCTCTTCATAATCCCTGGTAACCCAAATCTCTTTTCTGAGGGCTTTGACTGTTCAAGGGGAGTGTGCCACTGTCCTTCAGTAGCGCCTCTGAGTGGAGATCTCATGCGGTGGCAGCATGCTGAGCAGTACCATCTGTAACCAGGCTGTAGCCAGCAGGAACTCCTCAGGGGAAGGGAGCGCAGCGGAAACCAAGGGCAAAGGAAAATTACCTGCCCATCAGCTTGTTCATGCCTTCACCTTCCACATACCTTGTTTCTTTACATCTTACCCCTTAGCGTTCAGTTCCTTATTTCCTGTGTACACATGCAGCAGTGTGTCTGTAGAGGTCAGAGGACGGCTCATGGGAGCCGTGTCCATGCCAAGGATCAGCTCGGCTCACCAGCTATGGTGGCAAGCACTGAGGCCACTGAGCCATTTCACGGAGCTCTGATCAGGTCACAGGACTGTTTAATATTCTGTGGTTAGGCTTTCAGTCCCTACCAAAGTACAGAAGTAAGGAAGAAGAGAGAAGTCGTCTCCATCCAGGAAAGGGTATGGACTTGTTCTAAAAGGTGTACTTTGAGCCCTGTAGCTCACAATGGTCGAAACTCCAATCTCTCTTCTGCCTTCAAGGGACTGCATACATGTGGTACATACTCCTATGCAGACAAAACACCCATATGCATAAAATAAAAATAAATTTAAAGACTTAAGATAAACAACTGAATACATATATAAGCTATCTTGTATAGCCTGCTCCTCTGCCTTCCATTTGTAAATGTAGCACAACTGTTATTTGTGTATTTAACATAACTAGACATACAACATTTGATAACAGTGTAATGGCTCATGCCTGTTTCTCACTCAGCACATGGAAGGCAGAGGAACAGAATCTCAAGAGAAGCTTTGGCTACATAGAAAGTTTGGGTCCATCCTGGGCTACAGGAGACTTTTTGTTGTTTTGTTTTTCAAGACAGGGTTTCTCTGTGTAGCCCTGGCTGCCCTGGAACTCACTCTGTAGACCAGGCTGACCTTGAATTTGCAGAGAACCACCTCAGGGCCAGATGCCTTGCTGATACTTACTGTGAAAGAGCCTATAGGACTGAAAGTCACTCCGGGTGAATTAGGGAATGAACCTTGAGGGGTTTCAAGGGTCAGGGCCCTAGCACAAGCACCAGAGCTCTCATGAACACTCTACCAGTGCTTCTCAACCTCTCCTTTTGCTGTTTTTGGTGTTTGGTTTTTTTGAGATAGGGTTTGTCTGGCTGTCCTGGAACTTGCTCTGTAGACCAGGCTGGTCTCAACCATTACTCCATATTTAAGTTACATTGAATTAATTAAAAAAATTTTTTTGTTTTGTTTTGTTTTTTGCTGGGCGGTGGTGGTGCATATCTTTAATCAAAGAACTTGGGAAGCAGGGGCAGGCAGATCTCTGTGGGTTTGAGGTGAGTCTGGTCTATAAAGCAAATTCCAGGACAGCCAGGGCTACACAAAGAAATCATGACTTGAAAAAAATAAGTAAATAAAATAAAAAATGTTTCCTTCTGGGCCAGTGACATAGCTTAGCACATAAAGGTACTTCAACCACCATATGCCCACAATGGCCTGTGCACATCCCACACACATAAAGAAATAAATTTAATTACAATTCCCTTCCTTTTACAGCTTTGTTTTTCTCTTTTTGGTTTTTCATGATAGGGTTTTTTTCTGTGTAGTACTATCTGTGCTAGAACTCACCCTGTAGATCAGGCCGGCCTTGAACTCAGAGAGCCACCTACCTCAGCCTCCCAAGTGCTGGGATTAAGGCATGAACCACCACTATTTGGCTCAGTTTTAAAGTTTTTTTATTTTTCATCTTTTTTTTTTTTTTTTTTTTTTTTTTTTTGGAGACAAAATTTCTTTGTAGCTTTGGAGGCTGTCCTGGAACTTGCTCCATACACCACGATATCCTTGAACACACCGAGATCTGCCTGCCTCTGTCTCTCAAGTGCTGGGCTTAAAGGTGTGCGCCACCGCTAACCAGTGGGACTTGAACTCTTTATTTATTTACTTTTGGGTTTTCAAGACAGGGTTTCTCTGTATTGCTTTGGAGCCTGTCCTGGAACTCGTTCTGTAGACCAGGCTGGACTCAAACTCACAGAGATCTACCTGCCTCTGCCTCCCAAGTGCTGGAATTAAAGTTGTGCCAGGTGGGCTTGAACTTTTAATCCCCCTGCCTCAGTGTTTGAATGCTGAGTTTACAAACATTACCACCGTGCTGGCTCCCTCTTTCTTTTGCAGGTATTCAAACTGCTGATGGTTCCTATAATTTTCACTGTCACATTCAACACACTTGCTTTGGCTGGTACTTTGTTACAAATGACCAAAGCTGAGATTTGGTTAGTATGAGGCCGTGTGGCTGGGATTGAGAACACTGAATTGGCATGGAGCTTGGCATTCACATTCCGTGACAGCTCTGACTCTCTCTCATCTATCTCCTTGGGACCCTTCCCGATACTAATTTTTGTAGCCATTGGGGACTCCTCCTAGATGCAGCAGAAACCACAGCAGTAATTTACAAAGAAAATGAAATACATTCTTTAAGTACAAAATTGTTAACTATAAGCCAGATGTGGTGGCCCACATCTCTGTGACTTTGAGGCTAGCCTGATCTACACAGTGAGTCCCAGGCTAGCCAAGGACACCTTTAGTCCCAGCACTCAGGAGGCAGAGGCAGGCAGATCTCTGTGAGTTCGAGGCCAGCTTAGTCTACATAGTGAGTTCCAGGACAGCCAGTGCTACACAGAAAAACTCTGTCTCGAAAAACAAAACAACAAAAAACAAAACAAAGAAATGAGAAAGCAAGCAGGAAGCACCTGCAGGTCTAGACCAGGAATTAAAGCCAAAAGTTTGGAATCGCTGAACCTGGGACCCCTGGAGCAGCTGGGCAGAGCCTCTTGGACTTTGGAAAAGTCTCTGCACTTGGCAATGTCCGCAGACCTCTAAGGACATTCTATTCAGCTGGCCGCTGGTATCTGTGGGTGGGATGCTATGGAGCTGGTTCTGCAACTGTTGCTGGGGAAACACACCTCCGAAGTTCATTCGACAGCAGCTGCAGGAAGGAACTGCAACTTCAGGAGTGGAGAGGTAGGCTCCTTAATCCTCACATCACAGGAAGCCCGCTGGAGGAGCAAATCGCTCCTTTCCTCCTCTGGCGTCACTATCGCCCTCTCGTGGCCTTTATTTGCAGAGCCAAACACTGAGGCTGCTGAAGGCAGTTATGTGATTTTCTTTCTTTTTTCGAGACGGGTTTCTCTATGGCTTTGGAAGCTGTCCTGGAACTAGCTCTGTAGACCATGCTGGCCTCGAATTCGCAGGGATCCGCCTGCCTCTGCCTTCCGAGTGCGGGGATTAAAGGTGTTCGCCACCTCCCACCCCATCCCACACCCAGCTGGTTATGTGATTTTCTATGCAGAGCGTCAGTGTCTCATAGCAGGTAAGTGAACGGGGTGGCAAAAAAGAATTTGGAGCGCGGAGCTTTAAAAAGTAGTAATTAGCAGCAGAGAGGTCTTTATAATATGTACATGGAGCTGGACAGTTAGCTTTTCTACAGAGCCTTCGATTCCTAGCACCCTGTGGAAGTTCACAGCTGTGTGTAACTCTAGTCCCAGGGGATCCGACGCCCTCATCTGGCCTCTCTGGGTACTGCATGCACGTGGTACACACAGACTTACATGCAGGCAAAATACTCATGTACATTGAATAAATTTTAAAAGATTATACGTATTTGCAATTAAAAATCACATTTTATTATTGTGTGTCTGCATGTGTGCACCTGCCCATTTGTGTTCTTGTGGCATCTGGAGGACAATTACAGGAGTTGGTTTTCTTCCACTGTGAGTTCTGAGCATCAAACTCAAACATCAGGCTTGGCTGTAAGTGGCCACTGAGCCATCTTCTGGCCCTAAAAACTATATTTTAACCCCCCATGCCCACACAGCCTCTATCTTCCCCATATAGGAAGTCAGTGGTGAAAGCTGAATATTTCCCAAGGAGGCCATACCCAGGCCCATCTCGGAAGTCTCATGAAGAATTTCTAGAGCTCAGGGTCCCAGAAAGGAGGGAAGCCAAAGCCAGCAATGAATCAAGGAGTCCTTCCAATAGGAAAATCAGGGTCTAACCCAAGCACTTGCCCTAAGCCCAGGAAGGTTTGCTCCACCTGAGCAGTGAGAATCCAGCAGGGTTTTGATTAGAAGCCCCACACTCCCAAGCTTCCCTCTTCTGAATGGAAGTCTGAGCGGACTTCCCTTTCTTGCCCTGGACATGGGTGTATCTGTGAAGAACAGACAATTTCCTTCTTTTGGTTTCTGAGACAGGGTTTCTCTGTGTGTAGCTCTGGCTGTCCTGGATGGAACTCTCTCTGTAGACCAGGCTGGTCTTGAACTCACAGAGATCCAACCTCCTCTGCCTCTCCAGTGGTGGGAGTGTGTGCCACCACTGCCCGGCTTGCAGGTGGCTTGTTTAAGGTATCAGTCACCACCAGTAACTGCTTGAGAGACTGCTTAGAACAATGACTCCATGGGACTCTGGGTAAATGTATTCTGTAAGGAAATATAGGTATTTGGCTCAGAAAGGCATTGACATACAAATATCTGAATCTTCATCTTCCTGAACGCTGGGCCAAACCTCACTTCCTCATAGGGACTGCCAGGTTTAGCAAGTAGAAGTACAGGATTTGAATTTCAGATAAACAACCAAGAGTTTCTCATCCTAAGTATGCCCTGTACAATATATTTGGAACATGGTTAAAGAGAGAAATGATTCATGATCACCTGTGTTCCCTTCCTTGCTGTAGATATGGCCACGTGGCAGCTCTGTTCAATGGAAGGTTGATGGGAACAGTGTTAGTGTCTGCCAGGCTGAACAGTGTGCTTCAGGAAGCAGAGGAATCTGGAAAGTCACAAGGCAAAAGCTGGCTTCCCAATGTCTTGACAGGGTGGGCCCCATCCCCAAACCTGTACTAGACTACAGTGTAAACAAGACACAGGCCTCTGGACCAGAGAGATGGCTCAGGGGATGGAGTGAAATGTGCTTGCCACCTGCTGACCTGATTTTGATCCCTAGAACCTACTGGTGTTAGAAGAGAAGCAACTCCCACAAGTTTCTCTCTGTGTGTTTGTACGTGTGTGCAGAGAGAGACAGAGAAACAGAGACAGAGAGAGACAGACAGAAAGACAGGGCATAGTGGCTCATTGCTTTAATCCTAGCAATAGGGAGGTAGAAGCAAACAGACATTTGAGTTCTGGCCCAGCCTGGTCTACATATTGAATTCTAGGCAGGACAGGGCTACACAGTGAGGCCTTCTTTTTTTCTTTTTCTTTCTTTCTTTTTTTGAGACAGGGTTCTCTGTGTAACAGCCCAGGCTGTGCCAGAACTCACTCTGGAGACCTGGCTGCCTGACTGGCTTTGAACTCAGTGATCTGACTGCTTCTATCTCCTGAGTGCTGAGATTGAAGGGGTTTGTCAACATGCACAGGGTTAGAAAGTGTTTTTCTGGCTAGGTGTTAGTAGCTCACACCTTTAGTCCCAGCACTCAGGAGTAGGAGGAGGAGGCAGAGGCAGGTGGATTTCTGTGAGTCTGAGGCCAGCCTGGCATACAGAGTGAGTTCCAGGATAGACTCCAAAGCAATACAGAGAAACCCTGTCTCAACCTTCCCCCCTCAAAAAAAAAAAAAAAAAAAAAAAAAAGAAAGAAAAGAAAGAAAAGAAAGAAAAGTTCTCCTCTTTCTCCTTTTCTTTCTTCTTGTATTGGGGACTGAAACCAGGGCCTTTTAAAAAATTATTGGGCCGGGCATTGGTGGCTCATGCCTTTAATTCCAGCACTTGGGAGGCAGAGGAAGGTGGATCTCGGTGAGTTTGAGGCCAGCCTGGTCTACAGAGTGAGTTCCAAGATAGGCTTCAAAGCTACACAGAGAAATCTTGTCTCAAAAAAACAAAAGAGAAAAAACAAAACAAAAACCCAAAAAAAAACTATTGGGAGCTGGTGGGATGGCTTACTGAGTGAAGGCACTTGCTACCTAGCTAGAAAGCCTGAATTCAATCCTCAGGTTATACATGCAGGCAGGGGGAACTGACCTCTAAACATATGCTATGGCACGCATGCACTCCAAAATGAAATAAGTTTTTTTTAAGTGCTCGAAGTGTGGCCTGGCATAATGGCACTTGCCTTTAATCCCAGCACTTGGGAGGCAGAGGCAAGAGGCCAACCTGGTCTACAGAGGGAGTTCCAGTACAGCAAGGGCTACACGGAGAAACTCTATCTTAAAATAAATAAGTAAATAAAAATAAATTCACACACTGTGTAGCCCAGGGCTGGCCTGGCACTTGTCATTTTCCTGATAATTAGCCTCCTGAATGTTAGTTTTAGAGGACACCATGTGCAGTTGGGACTCGTGCATGCTGAACATGCATGCTTCCACTTGAGCTGTGCCCCCCAGCTTCTGCACAGCTTCTCTTGGCACCTCCCAGCACCTGAACCTTTTCATTATCTTATTCATTATGAGTGCACTGCACACCTGCATGCAGAGGCCAGAGGTCAACCTTAGTTTTTTTCAGGCGGGAGGGGTCAGGGTTGCCAGTCTCTATTCTGCAGATGCTAATTCCACGCCACTGGGGCTCCAGCCATCATTCCCTACTTGTCCAGGGAAGGGACAAACACAGCAAGATTCTCTCACCGGATAATCTTGAAATGAGGTTCCCCATGAGGACATGGGGCTTGAGGATTCAGCTGGCGTCTTCTTTCTCCTGCTGTGACAAAATACTATGACCAGGGGAACTTATATTTAATTGGGCTTCCGGTTTCAGAGGGTTAGAGTCCATGAGGGTGGAGCAGAGGCAGAACAGCTGAGAGCTTGTAACTTGATCGGAAAGTAGGAGAGAGGCAGAGACAAAGAAACAGAGCCAGACAGAGAGAGACAGAGAGAGCAGTAGGAATACCACAAGTCTTTTGAAGTCTCAAAGCCTGCCTTACTTCCTAACCCTTCCCAATAGTTCTACCAACCAACTGGGAACCAAGTGTACAAACACAGGGGACTGTGGGGGCCATTCTCACCCAGGGCACCGGAGCTAGGTTGTCTGAACAGTGAGTCCATCCCAGGGTCTCCGTGTTCAGGGCTACATTATAAGCACACACCACCACTAAGTCCAGCATTTCATATGTAGGTTTGGTAATCAAGCTTGAGTCCTCATTTTTTTATAAAAAAAATTTAATTTTATGTGCATTAGTATTTTGTCTGCATTTTTGTTTGTATGAGTGTAGGGAGCCGTTAGATGTAGGGAGCCGTTACAAGATGGCGCCTGCATCCGGCAGGCACCGAATGGTGAACAAGCTAGTGTGCAGGCGCTGGGTAACTTTCCATCCCTTGGGCTCCGCCTCTCCCGTGTCGTCATGGCGTCATATGGTCCGAGGAGCTGCAGTCAGTCAGGGGGTGACACGTCCAAGGCGGCGGTTGCCATCCTATATAAGGGATGGGTTTTTGGGAGTTTGGGGTCTTTGTTCTGTAAGCTTATGCTCTCCCTCTCAAGATGCATTAAAGCTTTACTGCAGAAGGATCCTGAGTGTGCTGCATTGTTCTTGCTGGCAAGATGGTAGCGCAGGACATATGAGGGTACTGAATCCCCTGGAACTGGAGTTACAGACAGTTGTGAACTGCCTTATGGGTGCTGGCGATTGAACCCAGTTCTCTGGAAGAGCAGCCAGTGCTCTTAACTGCTGAGCCATCTCTAGGCCGGAGTCATCATTCTTGTGTGGCAAGCATTTTTATAGAATGGGTTACCTCCCCAGCTCTTTTCCCCCTCCACAAATGTTATTTGTATCCAGTGATGATGCTGTCATGTCAATGACATGATAATGACAGATACGTCACTATGTGCTATCCGAGGCACAGTTCTCATGACTATTCTAGAGGGATCCATGCTACCATACCCTTACATTAGCTTTCCTGGGCAGATATGAGCACATGTCTGCCCACCCTAACATGGCACTAGCAGTAAACTTAAGAGCCTAGCTTAGTGAACCAATGAGTTCAGTGAGGTCAGCTGACAGGGATATTGGCAGTTTCTGCACCAAAGAAAAGTGCTGTCTGCCCCCAGCAACCATTAATGGCTTTATATCCCCAGGGAGGGGAAGGACCTTGCAAGGCACCTCCAGAGAAGGCATGCTCCCTCCCTTCCCTGGGGGAATGCTAATAGGTTAGATCCAGTGCAGGTAATCACTCTCCAAAGTTAAAATAGCAACAGCCTTGTTATCCCCTATACCCGGAAGACAAGCAGATAAGAAGGCTGGTGTAGAGAGGGCCAGTCTTTGCCCAAAGCCTTACAGCCCCTCCCTCATCTTTCTTCCTTTGGACAGTCCCACCCTAGCACAGCTGCAATGATCCTGTCTCTGTGGATGGCTCCTGACCCCTCCCCCTGGATCTGAGTCCCCTTTTCCCAGGGCATGAATGTGCTGATGGCATGATACACTCAGCATGCCCCAAATGCAGCTATTCTTTGGTTAACATCTTTCTAAATGCTTTCCATGTGGTGCTATTTAATTTTCACAATTATTCTGTAAGACTATGTTATTCCTTTTCATGTTCAGTGCAGTTTTTCCTCAGTGACCCAGAGAACTGGTCCCAGGGTCCATGAAGAGACTCTCTCTCTCTCTCTCTCTCTCTCTCTCACACACACACACACACACACACACACACACACTAGTCCCAGGGTCCATAAAGACACACACACACACACACACAAAATTTTGATTTTGTATATAATCTATGTAACCCTCTTGAGTATTTAAAATGTCTCTATAATATGTAAATGTATATAAATAATAGGAATGAAAATGAAAAAAAAGTCAACATACTTAGTACTGATTTCCTTTTTCAACTATTTGTTTCTATTGTTTTTTTCTTTTTTCTTTCTTTTTTTGGAGACAGTCTCACTATGTACCCCTGGTTGTCCAGAGACTCGCTATTTAGACCAAGTTGGCCTTGACTTCTCAGAGATCTGCTTGCCTCTGCTTCCCAAGTGCTGAGACTAAAAACCTGTCCCATTCTGATAGGTGTACCCAACCTGGAGGATGGAGCGTTCCAGGCCATCCCCAGCTCTGTACAATTTAAGGTCAATATGAACTGCATCTTGTCTCAAAAATCCCAAAGTAACATTTGCCTTACTGTCCGGGAGTGATTGAGTCTATGGATAAGAACTGGGGAGGTCAGGAAGCCAACTGTATAATGCACAGATGACAGAAGTCAGGCTTAGAACTCTGCTCGTCTCAAGTTCACACAGTTGTACACAGCACAGGGCACTGATCCTGAATGCAGGTCTCACGGCCGGCCATACCTTGACTCCCCTCACGCTGAGATCGCCTTGCTTAACTTACCATCTGCTATAGTCATTCTCTGGCTGGCTGGTGGTACACCACCGAGCCAGTACCAAGGGTTCACCCCCAGGACCACACCTCTACCGGAAGAAATACATCCATTCACTACATTTAACTTTTTGAAGATGTATTTGTTTTTAACGTATGTATGTATCTGTGTGAGTATATACCACATGTGTTCAGGGACTCATGGAGGCCAGAGAGTTAGATCCTCTGGAAACTCCAGAGGGGCTTCCCAATAAGGTTGCTGGGAACCAAACTCTAGCTCTCTGGAAGAGCAGTAAGCAGTAAGCACTTTTAACCACTGAGTTATTTCTCTAGCTTTAAGATTTTTTAAATGTGTTTTTGTATGTTTCTGTGTGGGAATGTGCACAGTTCCCAATGTTTCCAGGTGTTGGATCCCCAAGAGCTAGAGTTATGGGTAGTTGCTGTACTTGGGTCTTCTACAAGAGTAGAACACTGGGCTTTTAACTACTGAAACCTCTTGCCAGCCCCTCCTGTTTTTGGGGGGGAGGGAACTGAAACAGGGTCTCAGTATGCTGCTCTGGCTGTCCTGGAACTCTCTGTGCAGCCGGGCCTGGCCTGAAACTCACAGACCCACTTCTCTGCCTCCTGAGCGCTGACACTGTGGGTTTGCGCCACATTGGGCTGGCCTCCACTTTATAGTCTTCCTGCTCAGCCTCACAAGTGAAGAGCTCGCACATGTGCATCACACCTTTAATTCACCCTCAATATAAAAAGTTCAAGTAGAGTCAGGTGGTGATGGCACACGCCTTTAATCCCAGCAGAGTTCCAGGCCAGCTTGGTCTACAGAGTGAGTTTCAGGACAGCCAGGACTATCTATCTGTTTCACAGAGAAACCCTGTCTCGAGAAAGAAAGAAAAAAAGGGTAATTCTGACTTCCGTGTGCTTTTAAAAGAATCTACCACTTCCCTAATGAACGTATTTGTGTACTGACCAGCAACTCACTATAGACATTTGAGGACTGGAGGTGTGCCTGTCTTCTTAGTCCAAAATAGGCATTAATAAACAACTGCTGAAAAGAATCCATTTAAAATCTCTTTTTAAGCCTCCACACTTTTACATTTTTAGATTCAGACTTCCGCTCACTCCACCCCAGAGGGACTGCTAGAGACGGGTCAAACCTCCCTCTTCTCCCACCTTCATTAAAGAACAAAAAGACATCTACCTCTAGGTCTGCAGAGTGTCTGGTTTGTATTTTAGCAGTCTTAGAAGGAAATGACTTTTCTCTAAACTGTGGCCGCCCAACCCAGCTGTGGCATTCTTAGACCTAGGGTAAACAGGAAGCTTCCTGCCTTGGGCCCTTAATGCTCCTCTCTCAGACTATTTGAGACTGTTAATAGGCTGGTAAAAGGACAGCTGCTGGCCATAAAGTCAGCCCATTCCTTAGAACCTTAGCTACTAGCCCTCCAAGGTCAGAGAAAGACCACACCCTCCTCCAGGTGTTGCTCACCTAGCAGGGGTCCTCAGGTGTAGGGTTTCTGGGGTGATGAGGTCTGGAGACAGAACAATGGCAGTACAGCCACTCTGTGGGAGGTGAATCACCTCTCCTAGGAGGGGAACAATCACTTCTGGTTATCCCCTAAAAAGACACAAAGTGAAGCAGATACCAAAGCTCCCAATGCTGCGGCAAACCCGGCCCCAACTCCTCCCACACGTTTACTTTGAGGGTGGGACTTGGGGGTGGGGTTCCTAGGATTTGTAGCTGCTGGTGAAGAGGTGCAGTCTTTGCCAGCCGAGGGACACTAGGACAGAGGTGATTGTCCTTTGCCAAGAAGGGCACTCAGCGTCTTGGCAGAAGGCAGAGGGCTGCCCCCATCTGTGTGTACATTTTCAGTAGCATTTGACTCTGGACCAAATGCTTGGCTGTGCTAGCGCCGTGGTGATGGGTGGGAATGCTCGTTGGCCAGGCTGGCTGGAGGCTCCCACGGAGGGCGCTGGGTCTTGGCCAGGAGCTTCCCTTCAGCTGGCAAGTTGAGCTTTCTGTCACGGTTGGAGGGAGTGTGTCCAAATTCTAACTCTCAGCTTTCCAGAAGCTGCTGCGGATTGCCATCTGTTTTGAAGAATGCCGCTTATTGGAATTTTTGGCTCAGTGGGGAGTAAGAAGGATAATGATACACAGCCAAACTCTTACCTGGCTCGGCTCAAGAAATGAACAAACACTGCTGGGCAGGACCAGCGTTTTTTAATTTAGACACGGACTTAATCTGTAGCTGCCTTCAAACTCCTCCTGCCTCAGCATCCTGGAGTGTTGGGATAAGTGGAAGCCACCACTCATCAAGGGCAGTGGAACTACTATTAGTAACCAAAGACAGCCAGGAAGCAGGCCGGGTGCAGGCCTGTGGTGCTGGTGCCTCTGACTCATGCCTACCAATCAAGCATGAGCTTTTGGAGGTGGAAAACCAGTCATTCCAACCCCATGGCAGCTCCCATTCAGGGTTGTTCCCAAAGGTGATAGAAGGGGTCTTCTAATTGATCATAGGAAATGGAGGACTTTCCACTTAGGTCACATTTGAGCCTTCAGGTGTTTAGATTGGAATCTGTTGTTTAAGGTAACCTCAAGATTTAAGGCCTAAAAGACCTAAAGCATACCCCAGGGTACAGCACCTTCCTTAGTTTCAGAGTAGGTAAAGAAGGCTCTCAAAGTATTTAGGATTACACAGCTGGAACATGAGGATTAGGATCCAGGGTTCAGATCCTGTGCTCTGATTCAAATAATTTATTATTGAAATTAGGGTTTCACATGCTTTACTGCTGTGTTCTAGCCCCCAAGCCCTTACAATTTATAAAAAGTAACTCATCAGAGCTTGGCACACACTGTTAGTCCCAGCACTCAGAGGCAGAGGCAGGTGGTCTTCTGTGAGTTCAAGACCAGCCTGATCTACACAGAGGGACCCTGTCTCAACTCCCCTAATCCCCACCCCCAAATTCATTGCAAATACAGGTTTTTAAATTTTCATAGTGTAGGATTTTTTTATGTAAATGCACACATCATAAAGGAGACTTCAGAAATGTCTCAGAGAGGGGTCCCCTTTCCTCTTTTTCACTACCCTGCCCCCACCATCTCCAGTGCACCAGGCTAAAGTGGGGCTGGGCGTTGGTGGCACACACCTTTAGTCCCAGCACTCCAGAGGCAGAGGCAGGCGAATCTCTGTGAGTTCGAGGCCAGCCTGGTCTACAGAGCTAGCTCCAGGTTAGGCTCCAAAGCTACAGAGAAACCCTATATGGAAAAACAAAAAATTTATATATGGAAAGGCAGGCAGTGGTGGCTTGCACCTTTAATCCCAGCACTTGGGAGGCAGAGGTAGTCCGACCTCTGAGTTCTAGACCAGCCTGGTCTAGAGATTCAGGACGGCCAAGGTAACAAAGAGAAAACCCTGTCTCAAAACATTAACCAAACAAACATAAAACCAAAAAAACTTCCACATGGGTCAGCAGGAGGTTTAAGATTGTCTGATGCTTGTTGATCAAGGAGATTTGAGACAACTCCATTCAGCAGAGAAAACAGTTCCTCCTCCCACTAAGGATTCCTTGCTATTCTCCATTGCTAACTGGTCTCCAGGGGCACAGGGGTTGAGCCTAACAGATAGTGCTCTCAGGGATGAGCAGGCAGTCCCAGCCAGTGTCTCTTGAACTTTTCAGCCCCTGGGTTAAATCAGCTTCCAGCCTGTCCCTTGAGATTCCTGGTCAAGTCCAAGGCAGGAAGTTGCAATGGAGGAGTAGTCCCAGGAGCCAGTAAGTCAGGAAGTAGCCAAGAATGCATCTTGTGACTGGAGAACAGGCCTTCCAGTTGTACAAGAGTTTCATGATACAGTTTCTGGGGGCCTTCTGTTCTGGTGGGGAGTTTTCCTCAAGAAGCTTCTCAGGCGCTGTGTCTACAGATCTCAACAGTGGTTCTTGATTCTGAAGCAAGTGAGCTGGGAACCAGTACACAACAGGAGTGGAAGAACTCAAAAACCGTGTGAGAACCTAAGAAAACCAAACAAAAATCCCATATGGATGCATCAATGATGTGGCTGGGTGAATCATGCCTGACAACTAGGAGATCACACTGGAAAACAAATTCAGCAGAGCTGCAGGTCTGCCTGATAAAGATTTGTGTACCTGCCAGGCAACCTTCGGTTACCAATAATCAGAGTATCAGGCTAATTACCTGGGCAATAATGGGCAAACCAATACTAAAATTTCTCTAGGGTCTTATTTTAGCCATAGCCTCTAAATTTTAGCCTGTTGGAGGTTGGGAACCCGAGGCAGCTATTATCACATGGGCCGGGGGCAGAGGGAAGCAGCAGTCACCTTCCCCCATCTTACATTTTGGGCCAAATCGCCAAGGGCTCTCGCCTACCTTGCAAACTGAGCTTGCCTGGCACTCACTTCAAAGCTGCTCCAGTCACAGACATAGATAACTATTTTGTATTTCCCTAACCACATGGCTCAAAGAGCATTACAAACGGTCAGTATATGCCTGTGAGGGAGGACAGGTCAGCACAGGGAAAAGACTTCCTTGGAGACAGCCAAGAACTTTAAAACTGGATATAAGATCAAACCCCTGATCCCATTCTGCCACCACCACCTCAAAACACTGGACAAGATAGTCTCTTGTTTGTGCTTGACACCCTAAAAGACCAAGGCAGGCAGTCTGTGCACCAGGGAAAGGGCGGGCCCCAAGAGAACCTGTGTTTACCCTCACATTCCAGCCTGAACAATGTCCTCTCATAGCCATCACGCCTTTGCTTGTGCCCATCCCTTGCCCCATCTGCCTGGAATGTTCTTTGCTGTTTCTTTGTCTTGGAGACAGAATTTCATGTAGTGCAGGCTGACCTCAACTCTCTTTGTATGAGGATGGTCTTGCCCAGCACATCCAGGTCCTCCTGACGGTTTCCCTAGCACAAGGATCACAGATGAACACCACCATGCCTGCTCTTCTATGTGGGTGCTGAGCTGAGGGTGCAGCCTCCTATGTGTGCACTGCAAGCTGTCTCCCCACTCCTACATGCTTCTTACATGGGAAGGTCGTCCTCTTCAGAACCCATCTTAAATACGATTCCTTAGTGAGTTAACTATTTTTTCACATCACGACAAATACACTCATTGACTGTGTGTGGTCAGTTCTCTTCTATCATGTGGATTCCAAGGACTGAACTCAGGTCAATTATGCTTGGCAGCAAGTGCCCGTACCTTTATTTGTGTGCTGGGGATTGAATGCAGACCTCTCAGATGCCAGGCAAGTACTCTACCACTACATTATACTGTCAGAACATATGTAGTATTTTATCTGACCACTTAATTGGATTTTCTTTCTTTTTAGGGGAGGGGGGATTCAATAATATGTGCAGGCAGAACACTGTAAATGTAGTAAATAAATTTTTAAATATGCTTATTTATTATTTTATTATATATACAGTGTTCTGCCTGAATGTATGCCTGTGGACACCAGATCTCATTACAGATGGTTGTGAGCCACCACTTGGTTACTGAGAATTGAACTCAGGACCTCTGGAAGCTCAGCCAGTGCTCATAACCTCTGAGCCATCTCTCTAGTCTATATGTATATATTTTTAAAAATAACAACAGTACTATAATTTGAAACAAACAAATAGGGTCTCACATAGCCCAGGCTGACGTCAAACTCACTATGTAGTAACTCACTATGTAGTAAAGAATGACCTTAGCTGGGATTATAGGCAGTTTTTTATGCAGTGTTGAGAAAGGACCTGAGGTCTTCTATGCATTCTATGCAAGTAGTGTACCAACTGAGTGCACCCTAGCCCCTAATTTTATGTCTATCTCTGTGCTTATATCATAATACTCATTAAGACAGTAATTTTATCCTTCTTGGAGACAGGGTTTCTCTGTGTAGCCTTGGCTGTCCTGGAACTTGCTCTGTAGATCAGGCTGGCCTCAATCAGAGAGATCCACCTGCCCCTGCCTCCCAAGTGCTGGCATTAAAGGGGTGCGCCACCACCATCTGGCCAGTCATTTTATCTTACACATGACCCATCCTTGGGGTTCTAATTTAGATTCTGGAACAAACACAGGCCCAGGTTTGTTTTTGTCTGGTTATTTAGCCCATGTGGGTCTGAAGATGGCTTTGTAGTCCGGGATGGCTTCAATTTAAAATCCCCCTACTTCCTCCTCCTCAGCGCCTGAGCACATCTGTACTGTACACAGGTTTTCCCTGTATTCAGTCACTCCAGGGAGAACCCACCTCACCTGAACATGCATGCACAGAGCTCCGAAGAGCAGCAGCAGGGCAGCGTGGATCAGGTACACAAGCACCTTTGGACTGAGGAAGCCAGGGTGCCATTTCTCTAGAGTCTTACTGTCCTTGCTTCTTCGAAGTCCAAGTGTAAGACAGAACCAAGGGTGGGTGGTCACATATGTCCAGGTTGCCCACACAACCAGTACAGCCATTGGTGTAGCCAGTAGAAAATTGGGCACCTGCCTGAGCTCATAGTATCGCAGAAAGCCAACATTCCAGTAGACATCCTGGATGTAGCTGTATACTAGGGGCAGACCCCAGGAGCACCACGGGGGCTCATTTTCTCCTGTGATACGGTAGCCTTTGTCCACAGCTAACTGTACCAAAGGCTCAGGAATGGAGTGGGCAGAGCCTGGTAAACAGAACTGGGTGTAGGCATAATATTGAAAGAGAGCAAAGGGAAGGCTGACAGTGAGTACTGACAAGCAGAGAGAGGCCACCAGCTTGATGAGTGGTTTCAAGGGGTTCAGCACCAAAAGAGAAGAGAAAAAGTCTCTGCACTGAGAATGCAGGAGGAAGCCGACACTGACCAGCCCATTGGAGCGCACCCCAGTGGCAAGAGCAAAGAGCAGCCCACTTGCCCAGCTCCGGCCCCTCTCCAGCTGCCCCATGGCACTGAATGTCAGGAAGGCAAATAAAGCTTCTGAGTAACCAGCTGCTAAGAAAACATTGGCAGGGCTGAGGCAGAAGAGCATGGCTGCATAAAAGGCCTGGCGGGGACAGTGCAAAACCAGACAGCCCAAATCATGAAGTGTGACTGCAGCCAGCACAGAGAACAGGAAGTTGAGAAGTGCTACTGAGATCAGTAGGCAGCTGCGCTGGCTCAAGAGGCCCTGCAAAGGCCTCAGCAGTCCAGTTCCCATCAGCAGGGCCAAGGGAAAGCCAGGGAAGAAGGCAAAGTTGTGCTCATAAAGGTAGCCGTGCTCAGCAATAAACAGGAAGTGTTCTGCATCCCATCTAGACAGACCACCCAGGAGACCTTCCACAAGCTGATCCAAAGAGCCCGAGGAGGCCAGGCGGGGAGGAGAAAAGGCATCTGCATGGTGATCTGGGATGATGACATTGAAGAGTGCCTGTGGGATGAAGGAGAACCAGGGTGTTGGTGAGTAACTGGGAGAAAAGAATTACCACTTAATAAAATGGGAGAAATAGACTTGATATGGTTGGTGTGTGTGTGTGTATGTGTGTGTGCTTGAGTGTGTAAGGAGCTCCAATGCTAACTAGTTAACTCCAGCATAGAGGTCAGTCAAGCAGGAGATGCCTTTGTCTACAAATGAAAGCCAGATCAGGATTTATATAAATTGGAGTTGGAAGTAGGGATGGTAGTCCCAGGTGTGAGAATGAAGGAAACTGCCTGAGGAGGAAGTAGAGGTACAGAAGAGATCTAAAGACAGAGCCTATCAAGGATGAAGCGTCCTCCTGGCAAGGAAGTAATGATCCAGCATGGAGAAAAAGCAGGAAGCTAGACATGCTAGCATAGTCTTGAATTTCTGAACTCAGGAGCCAGAGGCAGGTGGGTATTTGTGGGTTCCAGGCCAGCCTGATATACACAATGTGTTCTAAGCATACAAGCAGGAACAGTGAATGGTGAGTGAACTGTGGGAAATCCAAGGGAGAACAGTGTCTTAGAATCAAGTGAATGTTGCTGACAGGACCCAGGTAAGATAGAACAGCAAACCTATCATAGTCTTCAACAGTGTGAAGGTCACTGGTGACCCATTGGGGCTACTTCAGCAGAATGGAGGTGAGAAGCCACCTAGTTAATAGAAAAGGGGAGAGTGCACATGTAATGATTTTGAAGAGCTTTGCTGTGAAGATGAGCGGAGGAATGGGGTAGTAGGTAGAGCAATGTAAAGTAAAAAGTACAGAGTCTCATGTATTCGAATGGGGCTCAAACTTGAAACAGAGCTGAGAATGACCTTGAATTTGATCTTTATGCCCCTGCGTGTCCCAGTGCTTGTTACATGTATGTCATCATGCATGTGTGTTTGTGTGTGTGGGGGATGAGACATAAACTTTTGCATACTACTGGAATGAGCCAGTGAACAGAAACCACTGAGTAGGTGGGAGGCTGGAAGGAACTCTGGGCAGGATACAGGGCAGCACCCGCCGGACAGATGCGAGAGGAGAGATGATGTATCCCACAATCAGTAGTGAAGCCACAAAGATACATGTAGGTAGGCTAACTGTCCTGAGTCTTTATCCAGGAATTTGAATTCTTACTTCAAAGTAATGGGGGGAAGTTGTTATGGATTGGTAGACTGCCCAGTTAAGAGGCCCTGTTGCTCTTGCAGAGGACCTGGGTTTGATTCCCAGCACCCACAGGGTGGCCAACAACAGACTATAACTCTAGCTCTAGAGGGTCCCATACCCTCCTTAGGCAGGCGAGCAAAACACTCATACACATAGAATAATCAAACAAAGATTAAATTGTGGAAAGAAAAAAACAAAATAAGTACTGGCTGTACAGTCAGGTTGTGCAAACTATCCAGGAATTTAAACAATAGTGATAATCCCCAAGTCTTTTCCTTGGTTACTTAAAATGAGACTGAACAGAGCCTGAACATTTGATTAAAAATATATATTTTTATTTATTTTATGTGTATGGGGATGTGTATATGCCATGTCATGTGTGCAGAGGACAGCTTGTGGGAGTTGGTTCACCACATGGATCACAGGGACCAAAGTCAGGTTATCAGGTTTGGAGGTATGTGACTACTTTCTGAGTCATCCTGCCAGCTCTGGGTATTGGATTTTTGTGTGTGTGTGAGTATGTACGGCATGCACGACAGAATATAAAATCCAGAGCCTCACACATGTTAAGCACAAATTCCACCATTGAGCTACATCTCCATTCAATACTACATTTTTTAAAAAGTCCCCAAGTAACTGAGATGTGCAAAAAATATTTAAAAGAATATGAGGGTGAGTGGACTATGGAAATTCATCAAGATATCAAGATTTCCAGGTGATACTAATGACTCATTTGATCTTATACTAAAAAAAAAGCTAGTTAATATACTTGCATGTTTTTTTAAAGTGGATATTGAAGGCATGAAGGAAGCAGATGACTATATTCCCCAAGATAAGACTTTGTCTTATGAATAAAACAGGGATAATGGAAGAAGAGAGTTGCATGTATGCATAGGAATGATCCACCATAAAGGAATGACTCCGTTTGGGAAGAGGAAGATGAAGGCTGGAGGGCAAAGGCCAAATCAACACAGAGCCAGAGAATGTGACAGAAACAGGTCTGAGGAATGAGCTACAGAGACGGGAGACAGTGGCCAGAGAATGAGATACCTGAGCAGTCTCTCTGGCAGATGTTGGCTATGGAGCAACACTATGGAGTGGAGAAGACAAGGTCCCTAAAAGGAAGTGGGAAGATGCCATGAGGGACAGGTGCTGAATGTATCATCTGACTAATAGTGAAAGCACAGATGTCAACAGAAGCAGTGACAGTTAGAGTGCCAGTGAACCCGGAGTTAAAGCCGTCAAAGAATAACCGTCACTGACAGAGATGGCAGCAACAGTGGAGGGTAGCTAGGGATATAATCTGATAGCATGAGGAAAGAGAGAGTGAAATCCAATTTATTGTTATATGTCTTTGTGCCTCATTAGGTTGTCAGTTACTTGAAGGAAAACATGACCTTTCACTTACAATTTAGTACAGTTTTGGGAATAGGTACTTACTATAATTTTGGTGGCTGAGCTTCAGGGATTTGAGGAAATATACTGTTTCCGAAATCACACTGAATGAGAATGCAGCTGTCCTGGCTCCCTACCACAGATGCTTGACTCCAGGCACTGCTCCTTTGGCTCTGCCAGGAATTCAGCTGATGCTGGTTCAGAGCCATCACTGACTCAGGCTCCCCAGCCCAGCAACAAGCGCAGCTCACTTAAAGGCTCCTTCTCTTTTCTATCAGTCTCTCTCTCTCTCTCTCCCCTCACTATTCCCCTCACCCCTCCACCCCCCTTACAGGGTTTCTCTGTGTAGCCCTGGCTGTCCAGGAACTCACTCAGTGCACAAGGCTGGCCTCAAACTCACAAAGATCTGCTGAGTGCTGGGATTAAAGGTGTGTGACTACAGCTGGTTTCTTTATCAGGCCACTGCAAACAGTGAAAAGAAATGGGATGGGGGTAATAATCACAGGTAACAGCAATGGCCTCCATGCTAAAGGCACTCTAATCCCCAAAGCCAGCAGAGTCTGAAGTGCTTCATTTAATGTGCAGGAAGATTCAGAGCTAGAAGCTCAGAGGGAGGAAAGAAAAGGTTTCCACAAAGGAAGTAGCTAGGAGCCCCAGATATGGGGGAATAAAGAAATATATATTGGGCTGGAGAGATGGCTCAGCCAGATAAGAGCACTGGTTGTTCTTCCAGAGGACCCAGGTTCAATTCCCAGCACTCACATGGCAGCTCACACCTGTCTAACTCCAAGATCTGACACCAATGCAAATGAAATAAAATGAAATAAAAATAAATTATTAAAAAATATATCATTATATCAATACAGCAACTCTAGGGTACTGACCTACGTTCATTCATGATCAAAACTCAGGACTACCAAATGTAAAGCAAGCTAGGCTATTTCACATATGTGTGATTTTGATTAAAATATGCATCAAGGCAGCTTGGGGGAAGGGGTGGCAAAAGGGCAAACATACTGAGAACTAGTGGCTAAGACAAGGAGAATCATTCTGATGAATATTCGTAGATGGTCTTAGAACTCTGGAAGTGCCTCCTCTCTCCCAATCAACTAATACAGTATGCAGACTCCAAGTAAGGCAGTCCTGGCAATACTCTGAGCTGTCACATATACCTTCAAAGTATCTCTGTTGGTCAGACCATTAAGGTCTGTCCGGAAAAACTCCAGTTTGGGTAGGGAGTTTGGGAGCCTGAGGTCCAGCTCTGGCCCTTTATCTTGCTACATAGCTTTGGACAAATCATTTAGCCTGTCTGGGCCTCTGCTGCTTTGTAAGGCACAAGATCAATACCACTACTAAGGCCCTTGCCCACTTTTCAGCTACCAGGTCTAAATCTGTATGGGTGGAACCACACAACAAGGCACATCAGGAGAGGAGGGATGAGCTCAGTCACACAGCAACAGCATGCTCAGGGAAAGGACCAGAGACTGACCTGTAGCATTAGAGTCAGGATGCGGCAGCTCACTGCAAACCTCAGCACCTCTTTCTGAGATGGGTCCGGGAGCCACATCCTTTCACTGCCAGGTCTGAGCTTCCTCAGGCTTCTAAACTCTAACACCCAAGGAAGAAAATGTCACACATGGGCCAAAAGAAAAGCACAAACATTTTCTTCACAGGAGCCACCCCCATCAGCATCTCATGGCAAACGGAATCATCCATCTGACTGTCCAGAGGGAAGGCTATCTTTGAAGGCACATGGACCACTGGCGTCACTCTGCACGTACTCTAGTCGGGTAAGTTCTACACACAGATAAGTACTAAGCTCAAAAGCTAAGCTCACAGAAGTTTGTTGAATGCTTTTATGTAGGAGTCAAGACCGGGGTTCAAGTCCCAAATCTATCACTTGCAAGTTCTCACTTATTCCTCTGAGACTCATTCTTTGTATGTAAAATGGGATAAGACTATCCCCTCCCACCCCATATCACAAATTTCTCACCATGGTAAAACAGACTAAACTAAAAAGCACTGCACAAATCAATGTTGTGGCTATTATTTGGCATGTGCCTTTTCCCTCTTGCCCAGAATAATAAACTAATTCCCAAACCAGTCCCCAAAGTGGGACACAGAACCATACTAGAAGCCTGTAATAACTACACATGCCAGTTTAGCTCTCTGATGTGTGTTCAGCTGGTCGGTTAAATTAAGTGGAGAAGGAAAAGAAAACCACTGCTCAGCAGGACTTCGGCCAGCTCCCATTGCTAAAACAAACTTAGGGCAAAGACACAGTCTACCACTAGGGAAGGATTAAGCGACTATTTCCCATCTCCACAGGAGTGGCAACAAGGCACAAAAAACCCAAAGCCATTCTGAGGCACAGAATGCACTTCAAGGCACTTCCTTTTTTCCCCCTCTTCCCTCCCTCTCTCCCTTTCTTCAATTTAAAAGCAGTCGTGGCTCCTACTGTGTTGAGAGGCACTCCTACAAGTTATGCTGATTTCACACAGGTTTGCCATAACTCACTTGTAGCCACACACATATACACAAACACGTGCACACAAAGTAACAATTAAAACAAACAAAGCAAAGTAGCCACACACACACAAACACATGCACACAAAATAACAATAAAAACAAACAAGCCAGGTGGTGGAGGCTCACACCTTTAATCCCAGCACTGGGAAGGTAGAGGCAGGCGGGTATCTGTGAGTTCGAGGACAGCCTGGTCTACAATGCTACATCTACAAACTACACCCAGAAACCCTAACTCGAAAAATCCCCAAAACAAACAACAACAACATGACAAAATCACAGAAAACGCGGGGGAAAGTAAAATTCTCCACCAAGGGGACAAGACTGGCTAACAGCGACAGTACTTCTTACTTGGCACAAGGGGGCACTCACTTATTGCTTACTTCATCACCAGGAGGCCAGGAGAAAATGCGGGCCCCTCACCTCCCAAATCCACATCGGTTTACCCATTAAGCTTCTGAACACTCCGGGGAAGGAGTATTTTGTGACTATACACCGTGTCTTCAACAGTGGATTCACTAAACCCAGAAACACGCACACCCATCTATCTCCTCCGTCCTAGGATTAATTCATTCCCCCACTGGCCCTCCCACTTGCATGCACAAGGGAGGCAGGGAACAGAAAAGTACTGAATCTACCTCTGCATCTTAAACAGACTCGCATTCTCTTCCTCTTTCAAACTCTGGCCTCAGTGGCCACATGAGATGCAACCCTCGCTTAATTTGCAGTTAAACCAAGTAAAAATCAACACAGTCAATTATCCCTCTAGCTATTTGCCAACTTCCCTTTGAAAGAGCCCCTTGCTAAATCACACTCTTAACTGGCAGGACGCTTAGAACCAACCAGTTTCATTCTTTAATTTTCCCGTGAGATAGGATCCAGAGATCTCATTAGACACAGGGAGGCGGGTGTAATTACCATCGCCATTTTATGGATGTGAAAACTGAGGCTCACTGGAGCCAAGTGACACGCCCATTACTTAAAGCGCCTCATGCACTGCTTTCTAAAACCTTATGCCCAAAGTCAGGGGCGCGTTCTGCCTTTAACACAAAGGGTTTTCATTCCTTTCCAGCCCGGACAACGCAGGTCTCCACCACCTAGCCCAGTACTTCCTCCAACGGGAACACAGGTTGTTGCTGGAAGCTTATGGTGATGGGCCCTATCTGGAAAAGCCTGTTGAACTCGAGTCCTGGGCTCTCCTCCGTGGGGTGATGCGCTCTGACCCAGGGTGCTCCGTGCCAACAACGGCCTCCTTCTAAGCCCCGCGGTAACGGGAGCCGTTCCAGCCTGTTCTTTTCGGACACAGTTCCTACCCGGGACGGGGTACTGACCCTCACCCTAAGGGAGCCATGGCCCAGGACTTCGTCCCGAGGGAACCGCAGGGCCGGGCTAGGCAACAGGGCCGGAAGCAGACGAGGGCCGGAGGCCGCAAAGGAAGAGGCGGCGCCGGGGGCCGCTATGGCGGAGGGGCGGGGCTCCTCGCTCCTCTACAGCCTCCGCCTAATTTCTCTCTGCCTCCGTTTGACAGCTTCCCTCCCCGGAGAAGTCCGGAGCTCCAGAGCTGGCGCCGGGTCCTCCGCGCCCGCGCGTCCAGACCACCCCCTCGGAGCTCCAACCTCAGCACCTCCATCCGGGTCCCGAGCGTCCCGCGCCTGCGCGCTGGCTCCGCCGACGGCGGCCCCGCCCAGCTCCTGCCCGGACTCGGAGCGCCCCGCCTCCCTGCTCGGCGGCCATGTTGACCCCGGCTGGGGCGGGGGCCGAGTCTGTGCGCCGCACCTTCCCTGCGTGGTGACACCTGAAGAGTTTGCCTCTCGCTCGCCGTCAGTTTGTGCGCGGGCGCTGCGCCCTCAGTCGGCGCTCTCGCCCCAGTCCCATCCCGCAAGCGGCCTCTGGCTTCCCGCTGTGGGCCGAGGCTGCACCGGCCACCACCCCAGGCCCATTCACTGCAGCCAGAGCCGGGCGTTCTCTCCTATCCCTCACCCCAGCTCAGCACAGGGCCTGGCACACAGTAACAATATGAATAGGCGAAAGAAAGCCCTCTTGGGGTTTTTGTGGCAAGCAGCGGCACCCAGCGCCAGGGCGCGAAGAAAGTGGGGCATCCCCCAGACTTTCCCTTCCTCTGGCTATGGGGACCTCTGCCCTGCTTCAGTTCTCAGTCCCACCTTAGGTGGCTGTTTAGGACGAGGAAGGAAACCTCAGAGAACACCCTCGAGGACTCCTCCCTCAAGCAGTTTCTGTCGTAGGAAGTGGCGCCAAAAGCAGAAGGAAAAAAAAAAAAAAAGGAAGCTAATTCAACAAAACCGTCTGTTGGGGAGGGGTGGCCAGTTGGTACCCTGTAACGGAAACTGTTAGAACGACTTTGCACCCTCCCTAGAGGAAACAGATAATAAATCCTTCTCCGTTGGATTTCTTGTTTCTCAGGATTCCAAAGCCTTCTGTGGTTTCAGTTATCTGTCCTCTCAACGTAGCTTGGGTCTGGGTTAACCTCTGGCCACAACCCTGGCCGAGGGAGGGGTTTATCTTCTGCAACAGCCACTGATGTGGGTGGGAACAAAGAGACGGTCGCTATCTATCTCTCCGAGCAAAGAAAACTAGCCCCCATCAGTTTGGTGGGGGCCAGGCGCTGTATCATTTCAGGCCCTGGAACTTAGAACTGCCCGGTGGATATTTGTGTGTAAGGTGGATAAAGTATAAGGCACATTTTAGTAGTGGGTAAAGAGAAAAAAGGAGTTTACAAATCATGCTTTCATCATGCTTTTCAGTGCTTGTGTCCAGTTGTGTGAGTGAAATTGGCAACGCCTCTCTGGGCACACTTGTGCCTTGTGAGTAGGGCATAAGGTTGTGACTTGAATCTCTAGAGGCTCCGGCTCCGCAGCACTCTTGTCTTTTAAAGACAAACGGAGATGGCCCTTTGTGAATTCACAGGGGGAAGTGCTCGAGGTCCTGTCTGTCCACATCGAATTCCCTCAGAATCTACTTGTAAAAAAGGCAGGGGACCCTCTTGTGAGAAGCGAGAGTGTGGGCTGAAACACCCTTTGGAGGTAGAACTCAGTTGTAACTTGGCTGCAATGTCTCCTTCCTTCCCAGCTACCCAACCCCCTCCTCTTCTGCTCTGTTTCCCGTTTCATTTTCTGGCTTCTGCTCCTACAGGAGAACAAGGAAGCTGAATCTTGTGCTCTCAAAGCCCTGACAAGTCAGGCTTTTTAGGCTGGAAAGTGGCAGGATGGGATGGATGGGAGTGGGTAGTGGGACTCCGAGGCTGTGAGTGAGTGAAAGGAGAAAGAGGTAGTTTGCCTTCAGTGTGCAGTTAAAATGGAGCCTGCAGCAACGCAGCCAGCCAAGCCACTAGAAAGAAAGAAGGCAAGGGAGACAGCCTTGTCCCAGGACCCCAGAAAGACTACATCTCCTACCTTGCATTAAAAAGGAAATACCCCATAGCATCAGGGAAACAGTTTCACAATTCAGATTCCTAAAGTAATCAATGCAAGAAATGTGTCACAATTTCTACAATCCTAAAATTCAAGAGGATGACATCATTTTTGTTCTTTGAACTTGTCTGCCTCTGCATGTTTGCTTGAAACATTATCACATTAGACCACCCTTTGGCTTCAGGGACAAATTATATCCACCCACATCTGCCATTCTGCTCTGTTTGTCACTTGTCTGTTTTAGCACTGTCTACTTTATGCTGTCCATGTCATTTCAGTATCTGTTTTTCTCTTTTGGAATATTAACTTCTGAAATACAATGGAAGACCAGGGCAATCTTTGAATCAAGTATTAGAACACTTGGAAAGGCAGCTTGGGCAGAAAGTGTAAGCCAGTGACAGTGCTAGACCCAATCCCTAGTGCTACATAAACAGTAGCAAAACCTTATTGTGCCTTGTATGTTTTGTATGTAGTGAACAAATTGATTTAACTTGATGCCATATTTTATACATAAGGAAATCAACACTCACTAAAGGAAGTGCCCAAGGTTACACATGTCTTGAACTCAGGGCTCAGCTTTCCAAGTTGGCTCTATTATTATTATTATTATTGAGCATCTGGGTGGTAGTGGCACACACCTTTTATCCCAGGACTTGGGAGACAGAGGCAGGTGGATCTCAGTGAGTTCAAGGCCAGCCTGGTGTACAAAGTGAGTTCCAGGACAGCCAGGGCTGTTACACAGAGAAAGCCTGTCTTGGGAAAAAAGTATTATTATTGAGACAGAGTCTTGCTATGTAGCCTAGGATGACCTCAAATTCATTATCCTGAGGGCTGATATTATTTACATGTGTGAGGCACCATGCCTAGCTACTTCATGTTACTTTAATTGTTCCCAAGTTTAGACGTTTGTATCTCTTCCTGGCTAGGAGTATTTAGGAACTGTACTTAGTATCTGTGTAAGGCACATCAAATACCTACCTTCTCTTTCTTCCAATGGGACCATATGCCACAGGCAATGAGGAAGACGTGCCTGTCAAGTGATTTGTGAGTGATTAGCATAAAGTACTCTTTGAGAGTCTGTTCGAGACTGTTCTAACCACATGTCCAAACAACAGTTTTCCCATCAAATATGTAGATACCAGGGTCACTGCCCTGAAGCATTCTTACAATTTATTCCTTGTCATAGCTTCCTTGCCTTGTTCTTGCCTCTACATCTGACATGACCTGGGCCCCAGGCTGGGCTGAGAAATTGCCCAGTGTATACATGTGTTTCCAGGCATTAAACTTTCCAGAGCTGGGTGGTAGTGGTGCACACCTTTTGTCCCAGTACTTGAGAGGCAGGGGCAAGTGGATCTCAAGAGAGTTGAAGGCCATTCTGGTAGACAGAGTTAGTTCCAAAACAGCCAGGACTGTTTCACAGAGAAACCCTGTCTCAAAACAATCCCTTACCTACAACAGCTTTCCAGAGCTTCTCTCCTATGGGTTTGCAGTAGGTGACCCTGGATATTGATGTTTAATAAGGATCAGGAGAAATAGGCTGAATAGATGTTTATTCAGGGAGAAATAACTCACAACATAGGCAGATGAACACCAGCAGGCTCCTGGTCCCAAGGTTGCCTCTGGAAGTCCTCCTGTCCCTGTGCTGCCAGCCAGAGAGCTCTCCAAGCCCCCTCCTCAGCCTTACTTCCCCCAGGTCACATCTGGCCCTGTCTCCACCTCCCAATGGGCGTGGTCTATGCCACAGGTGCAGACAAGGTGATTATCTCACTACACCAGGATCTGAAGTCACACCATGGAGATGAAAGTGATCATACTGCCCTGATTCCTTCCTATCTACTGTCAGTGGTCAAGGCTAGTGCTCATGATGAACAGGTAGACCTTTCCGGAAGTTTGGTACTTTTCACTGTACATGAAACAATCAAAAATTGTTCACTGACAGTTTCCAAGGATGATGGGTGTATTTACAGCCATCCTGACATCTGAAATGACACCAATTAGGTGTTGGACAGTTACCAAAAGTATCCTGTTTGACCTCTGGCATGTCTCACCCACCCCAGGTCACTAAGACCCTTCCCTGTTTCCAGTTGCGGGTGCCAACACTGATGTTTCAAAAAAACCATGGACATGTTACAAAAACACCTCCTTCAGGGTTTGCCTTTCAATAGTTAGAAGCCTTGATTCCACTGAGAGGCCTGGGAAGGCCTTAGCCCGTTGGGGGTGGCAGTGCCTGCCAAGCAAAAGAGCCAATCAGCTTCAGAGTATTGTTTAGGCTGGACTTGGCTGCTGTCCAGCTCTGAAAGAAGGTTAAGGTCATTTGGGGGTGGGTGGGAGGGAGGAGCCTGGGAAAAGAACTACTGGCCACACCCGGGGTTCTCTGCAGGCCAGGTTCTATTTACTTCTCAAAGGCCAATTACTCACAGCTCAATGGCCAGCAGTTCTCTTGGACAGTGGTAACTCCAGTCAGAAACGGGAGACTGGGCTCGGCTGCTCTGAAATTGCAGGCAAGCAGATTAAAGAAACCAAGGAAACAGAACTCCTAGGTAATGCTCCTCACACAGCCCAGAAATGCACTTTCTGGATTGGAAAGTGGGAGTTCAAGGCCTGTAGCAAAAGTAGCAATTCGCAGTATTACTAAGTAAAATAGTATTAAAAGTAACCCTCCCTCCTTTTTTTCTGAGACAGGGTTTCTCTGTGTAACAGCCCTGCCTGTCCGGGAACTCATTTTGTAGACCAAGTTGAACTGACAGAGAGCCACCTACCTCTCTGCATCCCAAGTGCTGGGATTAAAGGCGTGTGCCACCAGTTCCCACTCCCCTTTTGCTTTCATCAGAAACCATCTTGGTTGACAAAGGTGGTTCTTTCTCACTAAGTACTAGTTTGCCATTCCTGTCCTAAACTCAAATATTATCAGCTACACCAAGTTCGATGAATGCCTGAGTAAAATTCTTGAGACTTTTGTCAAATCCAATAGAAACCATTCTCCCTGAAGCCTGCTGCGTTGCATATGGACCTACCTCATTGCACCTACCATTGCATCTACCTCAAAGACACAGGGCTGTTGGAGAATTATTTGCAACATATTTTTTTTTTTTTTTCAGCAGAAAAGTAGGCAACAGAAAACTCAGGTTTCAATTTAAGTGTTTACAATCATATTTTGTCAGTATCTCTGATTTCTCCAAAAAAAAAATCTGAACTTTAATTTTCTTCTTTTTCCTAAGGGATGATGAGTGGTGAGGGGTGAACAGAAAGGGATATCACAATGTTAAAAGCAACTATATCTCCCATCCTGATGCCACTTGACTAGTTATTAAGCAGATACCGTGTGCCAGGACCCATGTTAGAAAGAGACCAAGCAATTAGCATCACAAACTTATATCCCAATGGATAAAAACACAGTGGGCCAGATGCTAGTAAGTGCTGAAAGAAGCAAGACAGAAAGCCGGGCGTTGGTGGTGCACGCCTTTAATCCCAGCACTCAGGAGGCAGAAGCAGGTGGATCTCTGTGAGTTCGAGGCCAGTCTGGTCTACAGAGTGAGTTCCAGAACAGGATCCAAAGCAATACAAAAAAAAAAAACTCTGCCTCGAATTAAAAAAAAAGAAAAAGAAAAAAAAAGCAAGACAGAAAGGACCCAAGTCAGGGAGTGGATGGAGATTGGCTTTATTTTCTTAAACTGACATTGTAGTTTTTTTCTTCCTGAGATAGTTTCTCTGTGGAGCTTTGGAATGCCCTGGAACTCGCTCTGTAGACTAGGATGGCCTTGAACTCAGATCAGTCTGCCTCTGCTAGGGTTAAAGGTGTGCACCACCACCGACTTTTTTTTTTTTTTTTTTTGACATTGTGTGAATATTTTCCTGTGATTGTGTGCCTGGTGTCAGTGGAGGTCAGAAGAGTGCATAAGATCTCCTGGGATTACAGTTACAAACAGCAGTGAGTAGCCATGTGGGTGCTCCAAACTTCTGGTTTCTGGTGTCTATGTTGGGCAGAGCACAAATGCCTGCAACTCCAGGGAATCTAATGTATTCTCTTCTGGATCTTTACCCTTGAGCCATCTTCTCTACTTCCCAACCACCTCAGACTGCAATTTTAAGTAAGGTGACCAATACCTGACTACATAACAAGTTTGAGGCCTGAACTACCTAAGACCTTGTCTCAGAATTAAAGTAAATAGGTCAGAGGAGAAAATTCAGAAGTAGGGGAATGGATTCTCTCCTAACATGTGGGTTTTAGGGAGTTGGAGAGTGAACTCTGGGTATTAGGCTTAGCAATAAGTACCTTTACAAGTATATATATGTAGACAAGGCTGGCTTCAACCTCCGAGATCCGCCTGTCTCCTGAATGCTGGGATTAAAGGGACTGGCCATCACTGCCTGATGAACCCACCCCCCTCACTCTTTTAGACTGTTGAGCCTGAATTGAAAGGTTTGGACATGTTGGCATGTGCTCTGGCTCTGAGCATGTCAAGTCCCCTGACAACTGAACAAACATCAGATGACAATGTGAGCCATGAAACCATCTGTTGTATTCTATGTAGTGATAGAAAGTGTGATCCACATTGGACACTCCTTGGACAATGGAGCACTAGAGAGGTGGCAGCCAGGTAAAGAGCAAAACAGAGTCTCACTATATAGTTCTGGCTGTCCAGAACTATGTAGACCAGGCTGGTCTGTCTACAGAACCACCTGTCTCTGCTTCCCAAGTGTTGTGCACTCCCATGCCTGGCTTTTATTACTTTGAAAAGATTGGCTAAAGATTTTGTTGTTTAATTTTATGTATGAGTGTTTTGCTTGCCTGTATACCACCCGTGTGCCTACAGCCTATGGAGGTCAGAACAGTGTGTTGGGTCACTCCTGGTATCAGAGTTAAAGATTAAGGTTTAACTATGTGTGAGTCTGTGGATATGAGTATAGGTGTCTATGGTCCAAGTCAGGTGTCATATCGCATGGAACTGGACAGAAGGTTGTGAGCCACCCCCACATGGATCCTCCTAATGGCTGAGCCATCTTTCCAGCTACAGGTAAAGCTCATAAATAATTTGAAAATAAAAAAGCCTCACAAAGTCTTACCAAGATTTAATGTACATTTATTCTTAACACGTGGAACATATAGTATAAAGATTTCATACTGAATAAATGATATTCATTAAGCCAAAAAAAAAAAAAGGAAAAAAAAGGAGGAATTTACATCAAGTTTTTAGCTACATTGTTGAAATACAAATATGCAGATTTTATCACTGAAAAAAATCTCAATTGTGTTTCTTCATCAGGAACTTCAACTGAACCTAGAACTTTTTCACACCTCGATTAGAAAGGAAACAAAACAAAACAAAAACCCAGAAAAAATAAACTATAAGTTGATTGGCTGCCGAGACAGCAAGGACTTTTTACAGAGACCTGTACAGCATCGCACCAAGAAGAGCGATGTCTGGCAAGAGATTAAATAGCTGTGTCTCGCTTTGTGCAGGTCACCAACTTGTTAACTCGTCATACTATAAAGGGGTTGTTGGGAAGGGGACCAACTGTGGAGATTCAAGGGTATGTGCAATGTACAACATCATATATACACACGTGGCAGCGTATCCGCTGCAGCTAAAGTTAAAACCAGTCTAAGAGGTGATCTCAGGGTTATTCATACAATCAAGGAGGAGAGAAAGAGGTCAGGGTGTTGTAGGTTCACACATGATACTTTGGGGGAAAAGCCTTTTTTTTTTCTCCTCAACATTTAACTAAAAACATTTTTAAAAACTACAGCTTGCTGCTGACCCAGCGCCTTCTCTCATTTCCATGTGAGACATTATTATTACAGTATGTTTACAGTATCAGGTGTACAGTACAGTACATGAAAGGGTCTACACTCTACTGCACAGGCCTCTCCAGTGAACAGGGTCTGCTCACAACTGCCAACTTCTTGGCTCCTGCGAGATTGTGAATGGACAACAATAAACCACACAGTTCAGCAGTCACCTTTTGTCCTTCAGGGTTTTTTGTATTTTTTTTTTCCTTTTTTTTTTTTTTTTTTAACCATTAAAAACAGTTATGAAATGTGGCATCCCGTTGATGCAAGAACCGGGAAAGCCGTTTTTTTTTTTTTCCCCAAACTCACTGTAAACAACAGTAACTTTGGTTAAAATAAAAAAGTCTTCTATGTAGGCAGAGCTTTGTCTTTTCAAATAGGGTGGGGTCCTGAGGGAAGCAGGTGAGGATGAGGAACAGAAGGGTGTGAGGGAGTGGGGGTGGGAAGACTTTCCCAAGGGAGAAGCTGAACAGCACAGGGTAAACTGGATTCTGAGGTGGATTTGCATAAATAAAGGGCAACAGTCAGTTTCTGAGTTCTCCACACACTCACACACACACAGGGAGGGGAGGTGTCCCACGGCTGTCATGACTGGCCAATCAAAAACAGTACGTCACAAATGACCTGTGAAACCAATGAGTTCATCAATGGTGATACCGAAATGTCCAACAGCCGTGACTCATACAGAGTGAACTCTGAGTGGTTCTCGTCCACCTTGGCCAGGGCAAGCAGTGCACGGGCAGCCCGCCGCATCATGTCCACACTAGTTGGTTCAAAGGGTGGGTTCTGCATATGGAGGAGGCTGGCCTGACTTTGCTGGAACTGTGTGGCAGCAAGGCTGTCCTCTAGGAAGCCCAGGAGGTTGCCGATGCTGCCCTTCTGCACTGCAATGGCCCGGGCTGCCAGGCTGTCCCCCTGTGCCAGATTGGCCAGCAGTACCACGGCCATCTCCCGGCACACTGGGTTCTTTCGGTCACTGAGGAAGCGCACCATGGTACTATACAACTTCTCCAGGCGGCTAAAGGGTGGTGTGGCCAAGATCAGGTCCACATTGTTGTCCTGGATGCTGAGTTTGCTGAGGGTTTCCAAGACCAATCTCTGGGGAGAGAGGACGGCATTGGGGCCTAGGGTGGAGAAAGGGTCCTGGGCTTCAGCTGAAGGGCAAACTGCCCAGTGTAGGAGTCCATCCAGCACAGGCAGGCAGATGCTCTCAGGGTACGGGGATAGGTCCAACTGCCCCGAGATGTTGGCAAGGGTGACAAGCGTGTTTTCCCGGAGCATCTCCAAGCAGTCCCACCACCACTCCACTTTGTCACAGCTCACCCCTTGGTCCTGTTCCTCCTCCTTCTCGTAAGTTAGTGGCGCCTGCTTCCGTTCTGGGTGCTTATGGTGCAGCAGGATCAGCTTGCCCAGGATGAGCAATAGCCCCGGGTGTTTGGACATCTCAAAGTCATTGCCTGGCACAAATGACAGGCTGCGGATGGTATTAGAGACACAGACACAGCGCTTAGCAAGGGAATCCTGCCAGTCCAGAAGGGTACACAGTGGGGTCTCATCCTTACTGTGGGGTTCATCCTCTAAAATCTTAATGTTCCGGTGGCTCTGTGCTGGGCTGATGCCAAATGGAAACTTGCTGCTTTCCTTGGTGGCCTCTGCGCTCTTTGTTCCCTCATCAGTCAACGTGCTAGACCGGGTGGACAGCATGTCATCCATAGTGGCTGTGATCCTTTTTTCTGGAAGGCCATCAGGCGGTGGCCCCTCCTGCTCCGTTGTCCCTTGTGTACCCTCTACTGTTGTGAGGTGTTTCCGAGGGGGCGTTGGGCAGGGCACATAAGGCCTGGCAGGCAGCAGCTCTACCTTGCTTTCAAAGTGTGTCTGGATATGCTCAGTGGTATCCCCACCACCAATCCGCCAGTGCAGCAGGCCACTGTCAAACTCCTGCACTCGCCCAAGCTTATCTGAGCAGTCCACCACAAATGGGTCGTTCTTCTGCACGATCTTTACCGGAAGCTTGTCAAACTTACTGACTAGCTTCTCCTCACTATTCTCTGAAGCTGGCTTGTCCTTGCCTAAGAAGGCCATCTCCTCATCATTTTCAACCACTTCCTCCTCTTCTTCCAGTTTAGGCTCTAGGAGTTCTTCTTCCTCTTCCTCCTCTGTGGGGGCTGGACTAGACACCTTGCTGAATCTCCCAGGGTCTAATAGTGTTCTCTGCCCTGGGTCCCCCACCTCATACTCCTTTAAAATGCCAAAGATCTCAATCAGGCATCGACGGAAATATTCCACAAGGAGCTCTAGCAACCCTGGGAGCTGAAAGATAGAGAAAAGGAGGAAATAAACCAAGGGAAGAATCCTTGACCCAAGAATCCACAAGCTCTATCCAATTTTCTTTTTCAAGTTAGACATTCTCACTTAGGAGGTAAATTGTTCCCTTTCTAAAGGCTTCTGTTCCAGCAGACTGCATGTCTTCACTTTTTGGAAATGTTAGCCACCATCAGTACCACCGATACCTTTAAACCCTTCTTTCTGAATGTGTGTTCTGCTATTCACCATTGCTACTCACTGCCTCTCTATATCCCATGGCCACATGGAGGCCAAGTCTAAGCATGCTGGGATAAGCCCCCCCAACACAAGCTACAAAAGGGGGTACACTATCAACACATGTTCATCTATGCTCTACTAGTCTCCAGTTAAGATTAATAATTGGTCGAATTCCTTGCATCCATCCACTTGATTTTTAGAGTTGAAAGGCCTTGGTTTGAATGCTGCCTTTCCCAGAAATTAGCTGTATAAAATGAGGGAGGGAAAAAAAAAATCCCTAAACTTCATAAAGTTGTTCTAGCATATGGAAAATAATAATGAAAATTTCTTTCATGTTTTCTTGTGGACAGCAATATTATTCAAAGGAAATAGTCATGCTTTGACAAGCTGTGGTGAATCACAGATGTAATCCCACTTCAGGACTAGTCTAGGCTTATATAGTGGTAGGGTGCTATAGAGATGGCTCAGCAGGTTAAGAACATTGGCTGTAAAAAATTCTAACTCTAGATTCAATACCACTGCAGCCTCAGTAAGCACCAGACATTTGGTGGTACACAGAAACACGAACTCCCCCTCAATCTTATAAAAGAAAATAACATTAGCAATGACTTCTTTTATTTGAGCATAGAAATAAGAAAAACACAGATATCACAATGCTATTCCTGACAGATTGGAAACATCCCAAGTAGTCTATCTTCCTTTTTTTCTGTCATCATCATTATTACTGTTATTTTACATACAGCATCTCATGTATCCCAGGTTGACCTCATACTACCTAGGTAAACAAAACGACCTTCAACTTCTGATCTCCTATCTCTGGGCCATGTACTACTTCACCATCTAAATTACAATCACAGTCTCTAGTCTTGAATATTTTTTTTTTTAAATTAAGCTATAAATAAAATCCTTTAGTACTGGAGGCAGAGGCAGATGAATTTCTGTGAGTTCTAGGCCAACACAGGCACAGCCTACAAAGCAAGTTCAAGGACAGTCAGTACTACAACGAGAACTCTTGTCTCAATAAAAGAAAGCAAGGAAGGAAGAAAAGAGGAAGGAATGAGAGAGGGAAGAAGGAAAAAGTATGGTGGAGGGACTGCCACTACATATGTCATGGAAGTCAGATACAACTTTTGTGGAATCAGTTCTCTCCTTACACCTTTACATGGGAACTGAATGCAGTCTCCACTGGCAAGGGCCTTAACAGTTGCGTCATCTTACTGGATTTCTTTTGTTTGCTTGTTTTGACACAGGGTTTTTCTGTGTTCTGGAACCAAAAATCTGCTTGCCTCTGCCTCCCGAGTGCACCACTATTGTTGAGCTATCTTGCTGGATTCTAACCAGAAAGAAAGTTTCTACCACTTGGGAGTAGCATTTTTTAGGAGGAGGGAGGCAGAGAGATCTCTGTGAGTTTGAGGCCAGCCAGGACTACACAGAGAAACCTGTGTCAGAAAACAAATATAAAACAAACTCCCAGCTGAGCATGGCAGCTAGAAGTTAGGACAGAAGAACCATGAGTCTGAGGCTAGCCTAGAACAAATAACTTAGTAAGACCCTGTCTCAAAACCAAACCAAACCTCAACAAGAGCTGGAGCAACAACAAAACCCCAATAACGACTTTGTTCCCAAATAAAATTGCTTTTAAACTTAGTCTTACACTAACAGGTTATGTAAATTATTACTGTTCTGATGCTCAGTGTCAAGGGAAACAAAGGATAAACAAAGATTTTCAGCAATGTGGCAAGAATGTTAGCCAAGATGTCTTCATTATTGTTGTCACTTCACATTATCTACACCAAGAAAACCCTAGGCTTTGCTTTCCCCACCTCACCCAGAAACCTGTACTCACCTGACTGAGGTTGAAGGTCATAATGCTGTTGTCATCATATAGTAGAATGTTAATGGTGTCTAACGCCCATGTGCTCTCTGCCAGGAGCCCAGACTTGAGGGACATCATTACCCGCCATGCCTCCGGGGTTCCTGAAATAAACCTCTGTGTTGTTCATCCACCAAGCCCTGGCTGGCTGGAAGCACCCCAGGGCTGTCCCATTCATTAGTCAGGCTATTTTGCCTTCATTGCTTCTAAGCTGTCTAGGACACCAGTATGTGGCAGAGCCTTAAAGAAAAACCCGACATCAGCTTATTTCTTCCACCCTTCAATTCTTTTGCATTATTTCAGTAAACACTGTACCTGATTTAACCATATCCAGAATATCAGGATAGAGGGAACCAAAAAAGGTGGAAAGGGGTAGTAGTAGATTCAGCCACCCAATCAGGGAGCTCTCCTTACCAATGTCTTTCATCGTGAGCCGCCTTCTCTGCTTCAGCACAGGCTGTGTGGCCTCAATAGAACCAGGTGGGAAGGTAATATCCCGCCGAATCATAGGGGGCTGTACAGGGGTAGGCGCTATGTGTGAAGCAGGAACCGGTGGACCTGCCTTCTGCATTTTCATCCCAGAGTGCAGGAATGGAGACTTGCTAGGAGAGGTGCGGTTCTCCATTGGCCTGGGTAGGGGAGCGGGGCTGGATACCTGAGGAATGTGATTCTGCATGCTTGGTGGGGGCTGGTAATTAGATGGAGGGGGTCTTGTCATGGGGGGAACAGGAGCTGAAGGACCATATGGAGGCTGGCGTGTGCCATGGGAAGGCCATGGGCCTTCATGGTTGGCCCTCTGATCTGTGTGGAGCATTTCATCTGTTCGGTTCACACCATGATAAGCAGGACCCTGGGGGGCAGAGCCTGTGCTCTGCCTGTTGGCATAATTGTAGGTCATGTCATTACGTCCCTGCCACATGGTGCCTTGCTGAGCAACCTCAGCTGATGACTGTATAGGACCACCCATCATTTGCGGTGGCATGTTTTGCTGGGCATTGGAACCAGGAGGTGCAGAGACTCTGTCTCGGCCAAACTGGAATGGAAATTGGTTCTGGGGGCCGCCTGCTGGTCGGCGCTCAGTAGCAGCGGTGGCAGTAGCAGGATAGGCATTGCTGTACTGGTTGTACACATCTTGCTGAGGGGAAGGCTGGGCAGCTTGTTGCTGGCTGGTGGACTGGGACTGAGCTGCAGGCAACTGTTGCTGTTGAGGCTGCCCCTGCCCAGTGCTATATGGCACACTGTACATCTCGCCTTCATGCCGCTTGGCAGGAGGGCCATATGTACCATCCATTGGCCTCTTATAATTCTAAGACAGAGAAAACAGAGGGCAAATTAATATTGTGTATTCAGTCACAAAAGTCACAAGTGCCATGGATGGTTCCCATTATATATTCACTCAATTTTTCTTTTGTTTCCTTGAAAGAGAGTGTACAGATTCTAAGAGAACAAAGGAAATACCTTTGCAAATTATCTTTTGAAGCAGTTTCTGAGGAAAAACAACAAAATCAAAACAAAACAAACAAGCAAACAAAAAACCCCACTATTTCCTTACCTGCTGCTGCTGCTGATACATTGTGGTCTGCTGGCTGGGGAAGGGGCTGCTAGACGGGGTGCCTTGGGTGGAGAATTGATTGCCATAGGAATCATGTCTGCAGAAGACAGAGTGGGTTAGGGTAGAAAAATCTCAAAAGCTGAGCCAATAGTGGCAAAGGAACAAGGATTCACTCACCGTTGCTGCTGCTGCTGCTGCTGCGGGGGGTAGCGGCTAGGAGAATACATCCCCGAGTCTGGTGTGGAAGGCATGAGATTTGGCTGGGGTGCCCCAGTGCCCATATTTCCTTCAGGCCCAATTCCAGGCTCCGTCCTAAACAAAATTGGAGAAGGGAATTGAGCACACTATAGCTTCAGGGCACCAAGGCCAGGGCAAGTGCAAAGGCTTACCTCACTCTGTCATAAGGACCTCCATAGGGATAGTGCTGTCGTGGTCCCATAGCCACATTTCCCAGCCCAGGGCCAGCAGCACGGCTGTAGGGGTCACCCATCCCGCCGTTGGGGCCCTGCCCTGAGGACATGAAGGGATCACTTCCTGGAGCTGAGTGTAGAAAGGACAGCAATGAGAAAAACTCGCAGGTTGGCAGGATAAAGAAGCATTACAAGGCCTGTCAAAAAAAAGTTCCAGGCTCTCTACAGAGCATGCATGGTTTGTTCCTATTGCTTTCCTGACAGGCTTAATGGAGAAATATAAAGCCTTAAGAGTGGCTAGGTAAAGTAAGAGAGGTGTTAAAAACAAAACAAAACAAAACACACAAAAAGGAGGAAGGAAGGTGGCTCAGGATGTAGCTCAAGTGGGCTTCCTTCCCTAGGTTTAACCTGACCCCTAGCATCACTCAAGGAAAGAAGGGAAGGCAGGCAGGGAAAGCGGGACAAGTATGGTTGGGGGAAATGCAGAGAACATCAGCAGCTACTTCAGCAACACCACCAAGCCACTCAGGCTCCCTCTACACAAGCATAAGGCCAACAACACCCAGCAGTCGGTCACCTTTCCTCATGCTGCCATAAGGATCCTTATTTGGCTCATAGGACATGCGCCCCATCATGTCAGAGGTATTCATACTGGGCTGGTACCCAGGGTTTGGAGTCATGGAATTCCGCTTCTGGAATGTGGGGTCACTTCCATCAGGAAAGGCATCCTGGATTCCAACCGAGTTGCTCCTGCTCCAGAGTGAGGAAAACTAATGAAACCCACAGTAGACCAATTCCTCATCTAAGTCAAGAGACACAGGAGTCACTAGCTGGGCAGGTAGAGGCAAGAATCATCCTTGGATTACATTCACAGACACACTCCAAGTTCTATTCCTGTTCATGGGCCTTACCTCATGCCTGGCAAGGGGGGAATCTGACTATGTGGTGTGGATGCTGGAGTTGGAGGCTTCAGGTCCCCTCCTTCTGCCATAGAACTGCTGGTTGACTGAGGAGTTTGTGGCCCCTGCATAGATCCTGATCCGGCTGGGGACAGAGATGCAGAGTGAGCAGCTTACTTGCTAGAAACAAATTTAACTCTCACAAAACATGAATGCTGTAGAATCTGGGTGCGCACATATATGAGTCTGTGTTTCTTTTGAAACAGGGTCTCATACTATATAGTGAAGGCTGGCTGGAACCTTTTCTCAGCCTCCAGAGTACTAAGATTGACAATGTGTCTGCCATCCTACAATCTCTCTGGAAGTGATTTTCCTAAGGACAATAAACCCTTGAGCAGTCTTTTTTTCATAGCTGGTGATCTAAAAGGCCAAGTCACAAGGAGGGGAATGGGTTTTGTCACTTATGCAGGCATGTCTAGATACAACACTGGCATATAAAAGTTGAGAGCACACAAACACACACACACCCTCCTTACTATTATTTTATATGGGTTGCATTCATAGCTTAGAAATGAAAATACAATGTAGCTGTATTTCACCATGCCAGGTCATTAAGTCACGGGTCACTTCCTGACTGCCCTGCTTTTTTTTCCAAGGAACTTGCCTAATAGTAAGCACTACAATGATGGTGGATCAAAACTGAAATCTAGGGTGCAAAGAGGAGCCACATGACCAGAGCCTAGATTTTTTCTTTTTCTATTAAGCACCATTCCAATGTCATCCTTAGGTTCCAATGTCCCTCTAAAAAGAGTAGCACAAAATACCCAATAATTAATATTTTCATTAGTTACAGTTTCCCATTGAGGCCTCTCCAGCTGAGGAGTCATCTCAGGGATGTATTACTCAACAACAAGGGACATATGCTTATAACTACCTTCTAGGGCCCATCCTCCTCTGAGAAAGGCAGTTAGGCAGAAGAAGCACTTCTATCATCAGAAAGTTCCATTCACATTCCCTTCCTAGCCCTCCTTCCATTCATTACCATCTTAGCTCTCTGGGGAATTCAGGGCTCTAGTCGGAGCTACATTCTAAGGTGCTGACATCAGCAGGCCAAAGCTCCCAGATGGCCCAGCCACACTGCTATTTGTCAGTTTTCCCTCACTCCTCTGGTGTCCCTCCCACTCACTAGTTTACAAACATTTGGCAAGATGCCAGGTGTACAACAGGAAAATTAGAAAGTGAAAACTTAAGGCTTCTACATAGCACCTCCCAAGGGAGTCGCCACTGCTGCTCTTTAGTCTGCCAACCTGCTAACCCACGTGGATGGGTAAAACACACATCTCTGGCATCTGCTCTGCTCCCTGGAGGGAGGGAGGCACCATTGTTTAAGGAACCGTGCAGGCTCTTAAGGCTCCCAGCTTGGGGGTGCTTGTCCACCCTTACCAGGAGAGGGAGGCTGGATCTTGGGCTGGGACTTCTTGGAATCAGCAGCTGCAAAAATGTCTGGGGGAGGGTCTTCTCCCCGCTCAATCTTGCACTCAAAGGCATAGAGACATTGGATATACTGTTTCTTCAAGGAGCTGGCTGCACTGCTTGATGTACCCACATTGAGGTTGGTTGCAAGTTCCCGCCATTTTTTGTTCTTATTGACCTGTAAGACCAAGCAGAAGAGTCAAAGTATACTTTGAGCTGCCCTTCTAACTCACAAGCCATGAGCCCAAACTGGTTGCTGCAAGAAATGTATAGTTCTGAGTAACTGCAGGTACCACTGCTTATTCAAAACAGGGCAAACAGCACAGCAATATTGGAACAGAATTCAGCGTCTGATCCTTATGCTCCAACCTTTACCCTGTAATGAGGCTAAGGATTTTAACATGGCTACCTTCTTTCAGAGAGAGGGTGTTCACGGCTCTGCCAACGTTCTCGAGACCCAGGGTACACTGACCAAGACCATTTCCCAAATTCTCCTTCTAGTTTGGTCTGTGTTAGCTGGGCAGGCTTCCACTGTGTACTCGTGTGTGTGTTTTGTTTTGTTTTGAGTTTTTTGAGACAGGGTTCTCTGCAGCTTTAGGACCTGTCCTGGAACCCGCTCTGTAGACCAAGCTGGCTTCGAACTCACAGAGATCCGCCTGACTCTGCTTCCCGATGCTGGGACTAAAGGTGTGTGCCACCAACGACTGGCTTCCATGATGTATTCTTAGACAAAATGGCAAATTTATCTGTCTAGTGCTAAGAACACTGACATTGAAGTCCTGGTTCAAAGAAAGACCACTGGGTTGTGATATCAGTGGCAGCTGCAAACTCATGCTTCAAGGAAACAGAGAGGAGACCCCACACTGAAGGGAGGTAATCAGCAATAATACTTCCTGAGGTGGTGATGGTGAGTTTAATACCTACATTGCCTTTAAAGTCAGCAATGGTCTGGTGTAATTCTGCATATTCTCTCCCATCCTGATGTCATCTGGCCCAATCTACAGGGATGGGCCCTCCACTAATCGGTCAGAATATCTCAGGGCTCAGTCTTGCCCATCTCAGTGTCTTTAGAATACAATTAGTTAATTACTTAACAGCAACTAAAAGATTTCCTTTTCAGCCAATTGGTGGTGGTGCACAGCTTTAATCCCAGCACTTGGGAGGCAGAGACAGGCAGTTGTCTGAGAGTTCAGGACCAGCCTGGTGTACAGAGCTAATCCCAGGACAGGTGCCAAACAGAGCTACAAAGAAACTCTGAAGTCCTGTCTTGAATGACAAAACAAATTTTCTTTACAAACGGGAAAACAAATGTAAGCTCAGAGATTCCTTCTACACCTCATGTGTGTGTTCAGTGAGTTCAGGGGCTGAATAATCAAAGAAAGGCAAAGTCAACCAATACACATTTCCATAAATGAATCCACCTCAGCGGCCCTAAGTAGCTTTGTTTTCCACTCCAGTTATATGGCAGTTTTTGTATGTGCCCTGTTTTGTTTTCCTTTGTGGGGGAGGGGGCTAACGCCCAAAGAGAGAAGGAATTCATAACTGATTTTTGGCTGGCTCCATTCCAATCACTTTCTTTCCTCCTAGTGACAGCTGTTTCCCTTGTCTGATTTAGGTTTGGAATACATCTCTCCCTTTCAGGCTCTCCCATCCCTACCCAGGAGTTTCTCATCTGGACAATAAAGTCTGTAAGGCTACATTATCAGTCAGTGGAGCCTCACCAGGGCACCTCCAGCAGAATGCAAACAAACCCTCAAGTACACGACAGGGGCATTTTGAGCAAGGTCTGACCCATTCTCTGAAATCACAGTATAAAACAACTAGACACATATTTTTCATTATTCTACTTCTTCCTCCTTAACTACCCTGACATTCTACCTCCCCCAAGATGTTTCTTGAATTCAAAGGGTGAATGAATCTGCCTGATACCTTACAGACCAAGTGATTTGGTGGGATCCTTGCTGAAGCTTTCCATTCATTATTTCTAAAATTTGGCAGGTCAGAAGGTTCCATGTGATCCCTGTTTTATCATCATGAAAATTAAAGATCATATGGTTTGTAGACCTTGGTTAAGGTCACATGTTTTAAGTGTTGAAGAGTACTGTGAGATGCATGATACCATCAGAAGCCAACTGTCTAGTACTTACCTGAGTCAATCCACCAATCTCCTTCACAGACACATAGAGGCGATAGAGGTCCAGAGGTTTCCTACCCACAGCGGGCAGATTTGTCATACCCATGGCCTTTTCTTCTGTGAAGGCCAGGTATCGGTCCACCCACATCTTCCTCTCTGGCTCACCACCCAGCTCATACAACTTGGTGATCTTCTCATTGGTTGTAGTAGAAGAGCTGGATTTCTGGAGGAGTGGGTCAAAAATTAGACTCATCAAACCAAAGCCAATGCACATGAAAGGTGCCAGAGGTCCCTTCTCTGTCCCCTCCCTTTGAGAGAGAAAGTATTCTAAGAGCCTAGGGCTGGTGTTGGAATCTTCCTGCTTAGGTCTCTTGGGTGCTGAGATTATATCTCTGAAAATTACTGCTGTTTCCCCCCCCCAAATGGCTTTCTTGTCAGTAGGTATGTCTGTGCACTACATGTGTCAAGGGCTTACAAGACAAGTAGAAGGGCAACCAATAGATTCCCTGGAGCTGGAGTTGCCATGTGGGTACGGGGACTGAATTCATCCTCTGAAAGAATAGCCAGTGCTCCTGACCACTGAACCATCTCCAGCCCCCTAATTATTTAATAGACGTGTGGCAACCACCTCCCCATCAAGGCTGTTTTCTTTTTTAAATTAATCAGGTTTATTTTTTTAAATGTACATGGGTATAGGGTATGGTGGTGCACACCTTTATGCAGGCACTCTACATAGTGAGGTGATGTCCAGGACAGGCAGAGCTACATAATGCAACCCTGTCTCAACCCACACACAAAAACCCCAGATAAACAACAAGGCAAGGGCTCATCTATCAACCATGATTGCTGCTTTTAGAGGAATGGAGTCTGGTTCCCAATTAGGTGGCTCACAAGTCTCTGTAACTCCAGCTCCAAGGGATCAAACACATCCTCTTCTAGCCTACATAGTCATTTGCACATGTACACATGAGCATACACACACAGGCCTAACAGCACACCTAGATCCAACATACAAGGTGGTCAAAAGCCCAAATCCCCATCTTTGTGTGTCACTGTCTCCCTTGTAGAATTGTGGCACCAACCATTTTTGCTGCTTTGAGTAAAGTCTAGGAAGAGAAGAGAGAGCAGCTAGTTGCCTACAGCACAAATTATCATCAGTGTATAAGCATAGGAAGCTAAGTTTCTCAGAGAGAATTCTATGCTACAGAGTCTGGTGCTTTCTCTATAACATGTGGTAGTGACAGTATCCTGTTATTAACATGGAGATCTTACAGGTAACTCCAAACAATTGCATGAGCAGTCAGTCATTCTAGGACTCTTCTTCATGGTACAGGGCAATAGAAATTTTTACAGATATAGATAGTGTCATTCTCTTTCAGTCTTCCTCCTTATCGTTCAGTGAAGGAGATAAGATACAAATCAGAGAGGACTCAAGACAAAAATCATTACCTTAGATTTGGATTCTGTCTTGGGTGTCCCATCTGCCTTGTTGTTCATTTTTGTAGCTGGAGTTAACTTAACATCCCCAAGGCCCATCATCTCTGGGCTGGCTGCCATCCCTGGAAAAAAGAAAAACATTCAAGTGCAATAGATTTTGTTACAACATGAAGATCATTCTTGAAATCTCTGGGATAAGGAATGGCATACGTACCTGCTGAATTGTTGGCCATGGTCCCACCCATAGGATATGGGGGTCCCTGAGGGTTGATCATGCCAGCCATACTATTAATCCCCTGTCCATAGGGAGGTCCAGTTGCCATCATGCCCCCTTGATTCATATTTGGGTAGCCTGGTGGCCTAAGGAAGATGGAAAATTAATACAAGATAAGTTAGGTCAGATTTGGGCATGAGCTAAACAGTTATGTGATCACCTAATTAGAGCAGAAAAGTCTAAGTCTATCAAACCAGACTCAGGCCAATCTAGTTCTTCCACTACCCACAAACAGTTCAAGGAAGGCCTGACCTTTGCATAGCAAACACTAGCTTAGTCTGAAGGGGTAGAATCCTTGGAGAATAAAGTCCTTGCTGTAAACAACCTCTAAAGTTGCTACATTTCTATTCAAAGGTCCTCTTTATAGCAGAAGGCCTATAAGACATGCTCATTTTTAACACTTTTATTTGTCATGCTAAACACCAGATTAAACTCCAGCATTCTGTTTCATACCATCCTTTCTTGCCCAGGCTCACAAGTAGCAGAGACTATGGACATAAACATACCTGGCTTAAGTTCTGTACATATAATACTTTCCCATGTGAATTTTTACTCTAGGATTCTTAAGAATTAGTGTGTGTGTGTGTTTTTTTTTTAAACTATGAGTACTTTAAAGATCTCTCAATAAAATATATGTACATGCATCTATACATGCACAAACAACATTCTGCTTTAGGACCAGAATTGTGCATGGACATCCCTTCACTTCCCAGGTCTTACCTGTTTTGGATAGAGTTGGCTGCAACATGCATGGCAACAGCAGACTCTTGAGTTTTCCGGTTCATCCCCCCTGGTGGGGGACACATCCCTGACCCAACCTGAGGTGGCATATTGGCCATATTAGGGCCATAAGGCCTGTTGCCCATTGATGCATGAGTCATTCTCCCTGGAGGGAGTGTGCCATAAGGTGGGATTCCAGGCTGCCCGTGCATTTGACCTCCAGCACCCATAGGGTTCATACTTCCAGCCATGCCTGCATTGGGGTAGTTGGCATTGGGCAAGGCGTTATAGTTAGGCTGCCTAGGGTAGCCTCCTGAGAGGGGAGGGAGAGAGGACACAAGTCTTTGTTAGTGAGCCCTACTATTTATCAACTCTAAAACTCCAAACAATGAGAATCAATCAAAAAAGTAATTAAGGAGAGGCGAAGTAATTAAGGAGAGCATGTGAAGGTAGGCGTCTGTTGCCCTGTCCCCTAATTTGGGGGTGGAGTTTGCTGGAGACTAAATCCAGGGCTTTGTGCACACCAGGTACATGTTATATTACTGAATCACTCTAGCAGAACTGCCCAGCATAGACAATGGCTGGCTCTGTTACTATCTACACCTTTCAGCTTCCAACAGAATGTTTTTCTAGCTATACATTATTTTGCCCCCTCCCCATGTATTTTTTGTGGGTGTTTGCGTCTATGAATGCATATGGATTCACAGCAAAGTGACTTTACCTGATAAGTCATTATGTTGGCTTAGAAATTCAAAAGCTTTTTCAAGGCGATATATTAAATGCAGACAAGATGGAACCTTGTCCTGCTCTGCTTCAGGGCCCAGGCTGTTAACATATCAGCTGTTTTCTCCTCTCATCTGTCTCCTAACTGGGTATCAGACTTACCTTGTGGGCCATACTGACTCCCCTGGGGACCATAACTCCCCATGGAGTTCTGCTGGTAGGAGCCCATGCCTGTGTGCATCTGTCCTCCAGAAGGCTGACGTGGAGATAAGGCCGAGCCAGGCTGAGGGGAAGTGTACTGGGGCATCTGGGGGTTCCTCTGCATATAACCTATTTGTAGAAAGTACCTATGTAATTTTCTACTCAGTACAATGGGAATAAATGCTTACCCCCATTCTGCTGGGACTTTTTTTTTTGGCATGGAATCTGTCATTTGCCCCTTCAGGTATTTTGAAAGTGATGCCATTACATAGTGTATACATATCAACTTTTCTTCCTTCCTTCCTTTCCGTCTTTAGAGCTAGAATTCTCTGTGTAGCCCTGGTTGTTCTGGAATCCAGTCAGGAGACCAGGCTGTACTCAAACTCAGAGATCTGCCTGCCTCTGCCTCCCCAGTGCTGGGATTACAGGAATGAACCAACACTGACCTATATAAACTTTTATACTAAACAGAAAATTGAAAGAGCACTGACCTACCAAACAAACAAACAAACAGACAACACAAACAATCCAATGAATAAAGGAGGTAATGCTGAGTCTTCAGAAAATGCTTGCTAAATTAGGCACAATGAAAGCTGCAAGCTATCAAAATGCTGGTTAGCACTGAAGCATGAAACATAACTACTGGGGATCCAAACATGGCCAAGCTCACTGGAACCTCAGTTTGCTGCTGGATTATTCTAAGCCATCTGCCATGTGGGTCTCTAAAAGTTATTGCACAAGCCACTGAAGTAAATGCTTTAGTACCCGGAACCTTCAGTTTGTAGCTCATGGGACAGCTATGAATTTGACCCACATATTTGTAGTTGACATCATGTCACAAAGGCAGTGGTTTGGATGCCCTTGCTAGCCCTCTATTCCTATTCTAGCCAAGTTCTCACCTCGATCTTGGGCAATGCTTGATTGGTTCATGGAAGGATGCATGATGCTGTCTGACTGGCCACTGGGTGGCCGAGGTGGCATCTGGTTGCCTGCTCCAGACAAAACAAGCAAAAGTAAGCAAACTGTGGCTCAACCTGCAAATTCCAGCTAAGAGCTGAATATGGAGCTGGAAAGAGCTAAACACCTCCTATGTTATATATAAAGGTCTCTGTCCAAAGGCTTCCCACCTCCCTTCTTCAAATGCTAAGGGAATCCATACAGACAAGACCAATGTTCCCTTGTATCACCAACACCGACCAGTGCTCCCCTTCCCAAAGACCAGTACTTGAGGGTACCTGGCACTGCAGCAGGCGAGAGTGGTCCTGAGCGAGACTGAGCGACACTGGCAGGAGAGCCAACAGGGGATGGGGAGGGGCCTCGGATGCCAGGCAGGTGAGGGGAGGTATGAGGAGAAAAAGGAGACTGAGCTGGATTACTCTGCTCTCCTTGGCTGCTGGAAATCCCTGATGTGCTCACGCCAGGACTCAGAGCTCCTTCTGTCCCCATGGGGAGATCATCTATTGAACCAGACAGATCCTGAAATACGCACAAGGATAAAAATCAGTAAAAAGGAAGACAAATACATGACATGCTTGTGCTAACACTAGAGTGCACACGCTAAACTTCACTAAGGATCACAAAGAATATATGTGTGACTTGGTGGGCCTTCTGGAGCACAATATTCAATTCTTCTGAACAAGGTGGTACATATTTGTTAACCCCCACCCCAGCAATCTACTAATGAGCTAAATCCCCAACCCTGGAGGTACATATTTGTAATTCTAGCACTCAAGAGACTGAGGCAGGAGAATTGTAAGTTTAAGGACAGCCTGGACTACATAGTAAAATCTGTCACAAAAGATGCATATACACACACCAGCCTGGTCTATACAGTGAGTTCCAAGCCAGTTAGGAGATCTCAAAAACAAAACAAAATACATTCTACCAGTTAGCTATCTGGTACCTAGCCACTACCAACTAAAACCTATCTCAATTCTGCTACTGCAGAACAAGTAGCCACAAACCTTACAAATGTGTATGTGTATCAATAAAGCTTTGTTTATAAAAAATGGATAGCTGGGTTACAAATTGTATCTTTTCGGATCTACTCTATCCCCCACCAAGATCTTATAACACAGTTGCTACAATGAGAAGAAAAATGCCTGCACACCTTCTGACATTATTACTTTGTTTAAAATTTTTAATGATTTCCTTTTTATTTTTGCATTTATTTATTTATTTATTTATTTATTTATTTATTTATGCTGTATGTGTCTGTGTGAGTCTATGGGATACCCTGGAATTGGAGTTACAGATAGCTATGAACTGCCATGTGGGTGGAAGGAATTGAACCTGGATCCTATGGAGAGTTCTTACCCCAGAAAACCCACCCCACCACCCATCTCCCATTACTGTACACCTCTGATTTCCTAAGGACTCTTTCCATGCAAACCTCTGTAACATATGGTGAAGGAGGTAAGAAAGAGACATGGGAAAGAGAATCTCTTAAATGCCAAGAAGGTCTGACATTAATTTTCCAATTCCTGCTCTACAATAGGGATGGACAGAAGTTTGAAAAATAAACAAACTCGATGGGTACCAGTAAGTTCCTTCATGTACTATATAGTCCTTATTCCTTTTAAAGCTGTCAGCTTCTGAGATGACCTCCTTGCTTACTTGATGAAGAAATTAGTATAATTGCCAGATAGTAAGAATCAATACCCATTTTATATCTTCTGTGAGAGAGACTCTAATGGAGCCCTGGTTGGCCTTGAATTCATGATATAGCTGATGATGACTTTGAATTTCACCTTCCATGTACCAGGACTGCAGGTATGCACCAGCAGAGTTGACTTCCATGACCTATACCTTTGTATTCTTTTGCTTGTGTGTTTTGAAATGGTGTATGCACTTGCACATGGGGAGACCAGTGGTCAATCTCAGCTACTGTCCTTAGGTGTTAATTACCCCCTCCCACCATGACCCTTTCCCCTCTCTAACAGGGTTTTTCTGTGTTCCTTTGGAGGCTGTCCTGGAACTTGTTCTGTAGAGCAGCCTGGCCTGGAACTCACAGAGATCCATCTGCCTCTGCCTCCAAATGCTGGGAGTAAAGGTGTGCACCGCCATCACCCCGACTTTCTCTCTTTTGAGATAGAGTTTCATGCATTTCGGGTTGGACTTAAACTGAGGGTGACCTTGAATTTCTGACCGACCCCCCCCCCCAGATCTTCCAAGTGCTAGGATTACAAATGCCACCATGCCAGGCTCAGTCTGGGATTGTCTATTTTTTACTTCTTACAACTACCACCACTATCATTTTGAAGGAAAGTGATGCTTACAGAGAAACTGCGTTATATGCCAAAGTCATCTGGCAACTAAGTGGTAGTTTGAACCCCAGGCAGAAGCCTGTGTCTTGTATCATTCATTCTCTTCTCCATTATGCTCTAATACTGTAGGAATTGGAAAAAGAAAGGAGAAAAAAAAGCTACAATTTTTTTTTTTTTAGTTAAGAACAACTAGCTTTAGGTGATTACTAGTTGTGTTTTGGGTAATCTTGCAAATAAGCTGGGCTTTAGTTTTCTTGCTTATATAATTAGAGAGCTGGACAAATCAGAGTTTGTGATACTCGAGGGGCATGCTCACAAAACCTACTAGCACAATACAGCTAGGGTCAAAAGACCTGCTACAACATTCTAGAATAAGAATGGTAGCTGGGGAGATGGTACAATGAGTAAGGTAGACTTGAGTTTGTATCCTTAGCTGGGAATGGCCTCAAACACCTGTAGTCAAAGGGCTGGGGAACAAAGGTAGGAATGCTAGAGCTTGATGGCCAGCCAGCAAGCACCGGCAAATGGCAAGCTCTTGGTCCATGAGACACTCTCAAAAGAATAAGTGAATAATAAGAGCAGAGTACTCAATGTCCTCCTTTGGCTTCCACAGTTACGCACAGAAACCCCACTCACAAGCACTCAATAAAAAAGAGAGGAGCATACAATATCCAAACAGCAGGCAATGTTGTACATAATCATTAGCCCTAGAGGTTAATCATATGATAAATGTTTTGTTTTTTTAAATAAGGGTTTAAATCTCCAAAAGCTGCTTCCTAAACTACCCATTGTAGGGACAGATACTATCCTGATCTCATGACCTTTTATTGCTTGGGACACACCTCTGCTTTCTACTCTACAAAAAAGCCAGTTTTTCAGGTCTTGTTTCAAAAGAACTGATGTCTGGTTGTTGAGTCAGACCTCCAGTGCACTAACAGACTAACAAGTCAGGTCTCTACAACATGCTTATAAAGATACAGTTTCGACAATCTAAGCCCCCATTTTCCCCCAATAAGAGCTGCCTTTGGCATTTTAGAACCCCATGTTCTTAAAATGTGACTAAAAGGACCCTCCTTTCTTGGAAAGGAGGGGCTTGCCAAGAGAACTGTAGCTATGCCTCTTTAGTAGAAAGCTTTTTCCCTGGGTTTGCTCTTCTCCACGTATAAGCCTGCTGAGAGATGGGAGGCGAGGATCAGCCCACTCAGTGCCCTTGCCAGTTCCAAGGAAGCAGCGGGGCCAGAAGAATTTCCTCACGTGTTTCCAACGTGTTTCATGAATTTTATTGCTCATCTACCATGCAGATCAAAAGCTCTGGAGCAGGTCCAACTATTTCACACAGAATCTCACACTCCAGGCTGGCTACAGCCCTGAAAGCCTTCATTTCTTCACTTGAAATACTGCCCAATGTTATTTTGGGATGTGACCTGATAGAGGAAGCCCATAGGGACTCCATGACGATAACTGTTCCAGCTGTGATTGGTTACCCAGCTCTAAAGTGTGCCAGCATGGGTTTGTCAGGCTCTGCTGACAAACAGAATTCAGCAGCTGACACCTTCTCTTCACACCACAACAAACCGTGCCTGAATTCAGTCCATACCTCATGGAGGAGGTTGGGGGCTGAGTTTTCCCAGAAAAAAAGAAAAAAGGGAAAAAAATAAAAAAAAAAACCTAAGATCCATCATGAGTCCACTGCCTAGTGAAGCAATTAGCCACCAGCTCAGGGTTAAAGAAAGCAGGAAGATGATCTCAACAGAACTATGTGCATGGATGATACGCATGGCAATTATATATTCATGGAGTTGAAGAATTTTTTACTAGCTTTATATGATGCTGGCAAGTTGAAAAAAAAAAAAAAAACAATCAACAGAACTCACTAAGGGCTGAGGACATTGCTCACTTGCATGTGCTTCTGAGGCCTTGGGCTTGACACTCAATCCCCAGAGGAGAAAGGGGAAAGAGAGCCACGTAATTCCTACCATACAGGGCATTTGTAATATCCACATTCTCAGGAGCACACACACTACAAAAGTCTAAATTCTTAAAATGAAATGGTGAAATCTCCACTGGCAATTGTCAGTTCCCCTACCCCTGCCAGAGCACAGAAGCCATCACAGCAGGAAACTGCTCCCAAGCTGGAGAATAGGAATACTCAGGAACACTGTGGCCAGGGAGGTGGGGGGAAGGAATAGATGAGGATGGGGATGGAGATGTAGAAAGAAGCCCTCACAGGGCAAAGGGAGGAGGGAGGCAACAGACTCAACAAAATAGGATCAAGACAATTAATTACTTAAAACAAATAGGTCTGGGAGGTTTAAGCATAGCGGTGCATGGTAGAGGAAAGAGGATTCAGAGTTCAAGGCCAATCTAACCTACAAAGTAAAGCCCTGTCTCAAAAAGAAGGGTTTTGTTTGATTGTTATTGATGATATCACAAAAAATCTAAACAAACAAAAATATGAACAACAACAACAAAATAATCATAGTTATCACGGGTGACAATGGAAGAAGACACTTCTAAAACAGGCAAGCTGGTATTGGATACAATGCCAAGAATGAATCAAAAAACAGAGCAGGGTGCCTTTTAATTCTTAGTCCAGCCCTAAGCTGGGGAATTACACCAACTCTGATCTAATTCTATTGTTAATCAAAAAGACGTGGCTTAGACAGAAGTCTTCTAGACTGCAAACCTCCATATTTTGCTCCTTGCTCAGCTGGGCAGAGATCCTTTCAAACTATAGGAAAAGTGGGACTTGTCCAGGAACCCGATTCCCCTAGCTAAAAGATGGGAAAACACATATTGAAGCCATTAAATAAGTTTCCACCACCACCCCCCCCCCACCTCCCAACCAGGTCACAGAAACACTACTCCAACAATAGAGCAAGCAACAGGACTCCTTTAAACACTCCCTGTCAGCTTTCTTCTTCATCAAACCACAGAACAAGGATGGAGACCAACTGCTTTAAATGTATTATAGATGCAACAACTTTAGACTAAAACCAAATTTTGCCTTGGGAACTTCAGAGCTAAATGCAGTCATGTGTGTTCACAGGCCTAGCTACCTAAAAAGCTAAAGGATTATTCAAGTCCAAGGCCAGTATTGCCAATATAAAGAAACCTCTATTTCAGAAACAAAACCCAGTGTTACACTCATAAGACCTGCTGGCCCTTTTGTTAAGAGTATCTTTTTTATTCCCGAGACATGGTGTCTCTGTGTAGCTTTAGAGCCTGTCCAGGAACTCTCTCTGTAGACCAGGCTGGCCTGGAACTCAGAGACCTGCCTGCCTCTGTCTACCAAGCTGAGTGCTGGGATTAAAGGTGCGCACCATACCCCTTACTCCTACACTCCCAATTTCCCATCTTCATTTTTGATTACGACTCCCTTCAATTAATGAGCCCGAGGGACCAGAATTAGTCTCAAAATCAACCCCCACTGGAATCAATCTCTATCCCATACCCCACTTTACAAAATTTTTCAAGACAGGGTTTCTTTGTAACTTGCTCTGTGGGCCAGGCTTGATAGGTCCTGCCATCCAGAGCAGTGACTCTCCCATCTATAAAACGAGAAGCACAAGGATGGTCCCCCACAACTTAGAGGAAGCTGTTGGTAGAGTTGCAGCACAGCAAGGAAGGAATATCTGAAAGAGGCTCTTGGGAGGCAGGACTGTTATCACTAAAGAAATTTCATTCTAATTGTAAAAACATAAAATAAAATAAAAACCTGCTGTTCTAATTCACCTCAGCAAAATCTTGAGGTAGGCCTGACTCAGCCTGGTGGAGGCTGAGGGTGTTGCTGAGGTGAAAGGGAGCAAAGACTGTTGGGCTGTTTACATTCCTGTGCCCTGAGGTCCCGTGAACAGCAGCTTGGCTACTGCAGCAGCCATTGATTTTGCAGGGGTCAATATCTCGCTCCCACAGATCTTCTCAGTTGGAGGTTTAATCACATTGAATGTTTCTGTTCAACAACTCTATGTGTAGGGACGACCCCACCCCCCATAAAACACGAAACACAATGAGTTGGCAAAGGAGAGATGAGAGGATACCCCCTGTCCTTATCCCCAGAAAAATCCCACACCACCCCAAAGGAGGCAAACGCACAAAGGAAGGCGCCAAAGTCATAGGAGACAGAGGAGACAGCCTTCAGAGACTCCAGGGAAGACCCACAGTCCTAGAGATTCTTTTAATTCTCAGTATTCCTACATGAACCAACCTAAACACTGGGAAATTTAAAAGAGCTCCCATAGGGCATGCCAAGCAGTGGTGGTGCACACCTTTATTTCTAGTAGTTGGGAGGCAGGGGCTGGCAGATCTCTGTGAGTTCAAGACCAACTTGGTCTACGGTGTGAGTTCCAGGACAGGCTCCAAAGCTACACAGGGGGGGGGGGGGGAAGAAATTCTCTCTCCAGTTTGTTATGGTCTTGATGTTATGTGGCAACTTCAACCTTCCCCATATACATGGATCCCTCAAAGGCTTCTCATGGACCAGAGAGAAACATCTTATTGACTTAGTAACTACCTCTTGGCTTAAAAACAAACAAACAAAAAACTATAGTGTTCAGGTAGATCTCTGTGAGGTAAAGGCCAGCCTGGGCTACAAAGTAAGTTCCAGAACAGCCAGGAGTACACAGAGAAAACTTGTCTGGAAAAAAACAAGCAAACAAAATCTATCGGTTTTAGGGGCTGTGGCAAAAGCCTTTAATCCTAGCACTCGGGAGCCAGAGGCTCTCTATGAGTTCAAGACCAGCCTGGTTTTTGAAGAGAGTTCCAGGGTAGGCTCCAAACCTACAGTGAAACCCTGACTTGAAAGAAAAGAAATGAAAAGAAAGGAGGAAGGAAAGAAGGAAGGAAGGAAAGGAGGGAGGGGAGAAAATCTACAGATTTGTTTCCCTTTTGACTCATTAGTTAATCACTAGTTAACAGACTTACATCTGACCAGGAGGAGGTGTGGGGTTATATGGATCAGACCTGAGTCTAGGTTGTAGCACTGCATATGGAATAGGGGTGTTCTAATTCCAGTAGGAAAACAAGAGCACTACAAAGCTAGAAAAGGCAAGCACCCTGCAACTGCTGTTCTCCAAGCAAGCCATTAGGAAGGCCAACCACACAAAACATCACATATCAACATCAGTGTCAATCCCAGAACTTGAGAGGAAAAGGAGAGTAGTAAGAAGACTTTGAAAGGTCAACAGGGAAGAGGATATTGGTTGCTTAGCCTTAGGTTTCCACATCATCTGAGTCTTCCCTCAGAGACTCTCCCCATAGCAACCAGGAAGCAAGAAAGGTCAACTAGGGAAAAGTTAAGTTGGCAATGTGCTGAACATGAACTGGAGTTAAGGAATGATGGCCTCCAATTTGTAAATTTCTACATTTATATTAGGTAGAGATCTAACTACCATGGTCTTGATATCTAGGTAGAACAAGTAAGTAGTAGATCTGGTAATCGGGAATAAACAAGATTCTGAGGGCAAAAAAGGCAGCCACCACCTCAGTGTCCTTTAAAATCCAAGACAACAAAGTAGGGGAGCCTTTGTCAATCAAGTTCTAGAAGACAATGTAGGGGAAAAATCCAAACATTCTTATTGCTTACTCTCAACATGGTTTCTTCTAATCGAAACCTGGTTTCTCTCTTGTCCCCCCCAAATACTGGGAAATTACTTTAACCCACCTCAGTAGACAGCATTCAGAATCCCTTCTATGTTAAGGCTGGCCTTAAGTGACTGGCCGCTGATTCTCAAGCCTTCAATCCCTAGGTTTCCACCTTTGAAAAGGCATTGCTTCTCCGCATCCTTGGAAAAGGTCAAATGGGAAGAAGGTACCAACTTGGAGGCAACCTCTACTTCATGGTAATCAAAGATTATGTCACAATACTTGTCAATTCTATGCTGGTACCATGTAAGGAAGACGGAACATGTTTAGGCCACAGGAGTTGATGTACAGCACCAGAACTCTCAAACTGAGTAGGCTCAACATAGTTTACAGCTGGACAAACTGTCTTAGGAAGGGAAAAAAGAGGACTCCACAGCGAGGGTGTTTCCTTCTGGAATAAGTTTCACAGATCCTAAACTTAGCTGAAGGAGTCCCCGGGGGTTTCTCTACAAAGACTTGGCTTATTTCCAAAGGCCCAACCAGCCTGCCCTTGACAAACAAAAAATAACTTGATAACCATGTAATTCAGGGTTGGGTTTCTGATTTGGGTTGGTATTCTCTACAGAACATTATAAAAGCATTTAAGGGGGGGGGGGGAGGGAAGAAAAGCCAGAGGTTGGTGGCGCACACCTTTAATCCCAGCACTCTGGAGGCAGATCTCTGTGATTTCAAGGCCAGCCTGGTCTACACAGCTAGTTTCAGGATAGGCTCCAAACAAAATCTAACAAAAAAAAAGGATTCCCCCCCCCCAAAAAAAAGGGAAGAATCATCAGATAATCTAGTGACATGAAGGCAACAGAATCACCTGTAAGCTGACTCAGGAATTCCAGGATTCTGGATTTAAAAGACTTCTTGCTTCTTAGATCTTCCCAGACAACAGACCTAAGCCCAGAAGTTCCAGCACCTCTGCTCTTCACTTAGAAATGCCAACCTCAGTTCCTTCCATTGCTCCTTCCCTTTTCAATGCTAAGTAAATTCTGAATACCTGGCTTTCATTCCCTTCACCTCTCTGAGGTCCACCTATTCTTTTGAAAGGATCTTTCTGCTGTTTCTTTGCAGGAATTGGCCCCAACAGTAAAAATAACAATGGAAGTGAGAGGACCCCAAGCATTCTCTTACTCCACAATACTTGTCCTCTAGCCTTCTTCATCTTTTCTGTATCTGATTTTTCTATATGGAAAGTGGGAAGTGGGAGGGGAAAAGGCAATGGTTGTGTTAGTATGTATAATACTCATTCTTTCTACATTTTACCTTTTTCCTAACTGTAAAAGTTAAAAACTAAAATCTTCAACAAATTGGAAAACTTATCTTTGAAGATAAGCATCATATACAGTGATCTCTGTTCATTAGAAGCACACTCTTGAGATATAATCAAAAGTGTACCTAAGACCATATCTGAATCGCCAACTTATTTCTGTAGGAGCGTTCTAGTTGTATAATCTACTTAACTAGGTACTGGTTCTGGTGGTAGCAACTATTATTGTCTTTGTCTCTTTTTGATATTTTGACACAGGGTTTCTCTTTGTAGCCCTGGCTGTTCTGGAACTCACTCTGTAGACCAGGCTGGCCTGGAATTCTGAGGTCTGCCTACCTCTGCCTCTGGAGTACTGGGTAGCACAAGCATGTGTTACCATGTCTGGCTGCAACTGCAGCTTTTTGATCCTACCCTAGTGATTCATGGATCTCAGATCTTGGGAAAGAGTGACCTCAGGATAATCAGTCTGATAATGTATTGAGGTCAAACTAAGGTCAAGTTTGTAGTCTGTTTCTGATGTCTACACCTGGATCATATTCCTCGATCCTTTCCTCATAGGCTCAAATACTCATTACTGAATGGTTCTTTACAACCATACCCAGGCACAGGGCTCCACACTGTATTTTACGCTTCAGTATTACCAGGTGACCCCACAAGAGTAGCTATACAGCAAATAGTACAGATTAATCACAGAGCATACTCTGCTAAGTAAATGCTTTTCTTTGGGGTGGAAGGGACGTCTTACTATAACTGTTGAGAATAGCCTCCTTTTTTCCCATTTTACAACCTCCCTGCACAGCATCCCCCATTCTAAGCTGGGGTGTGTATGTTATGTGAGGAGGCTGTGTATCAGTGTGTGTGGGAGGGGTACATAAGACTTGAATTGGTGTGGTGCCTTTATTCTAACACTTTCAATCCCAAGCAGACTTGACTGGATCTATTTGTAAGCACTGGCTTTAAAAAAACAAGGAACAGTGGGGCAATGGTGGCTTAATCCCAGTGCTTGGGAGGCAGAGTCAGGCAGAGTTCCAGGACAGGTTCTAAAGCTAGAGAAACCCTGTATCGGGGAATGGGGTGTGTGTATGTGTGTGTAATGGGGACAACAGTCCTGACAACCTAGTGTTTCCCAATGGGGGAGATGACTCCATTTATTTTCTTACAATTTTATGGTTTATAGCTTCCTTTAGCAGGCTAGAGATAAACGGAAAAACAAGTCAAAGTTACGTATTCTTCCCATCAGTCCTCATAGTTCTGGCCAACTCAGGAGCATTCATATTAAAGTTCAGTTGCTTCTCAGGCTGAGGTTGTTTCAGCAGAAGAATCTGTGTGAGACACACAGGCAGGAAGCATAGCTGAGCCACCAGAGACGAGAATAGAAACAGGAAACGGGCCCTGGGACAAGCACGCAGTAATGTGCAGCACAGGCTCCGGAAGGCTAGAGTAGTGTGACTAAAACGGGGAAGTGGATTGGCTGGCTCTGTCAGAGAACAAGCATTCTAGAAAAGGATGGTCACATCTACATGGTACACACTGCTCGGAGCAGCATCAGCAAACCTGGCAGTATGAAGGTGGGGGTGGGAATTCCTTTTCCTTTTCAAGGCTGTGAGAGCACACTGGTTCTATTCCAGATGTAGCCGGATGTTGAGGTAACAGATCACCCTTTTGTTTACCAAAACTGCTACCAGTATTTATTACCCTTAGAAAATAAACCAGGAAATCTTAGGCAAGGACTGTTGGCTCTCATACTATGAAAGAACAAAATGGAATATAAACAGTATGATTAAAATCCTTCAAATCTCCCAAAATGTTAAGCATTCACAGATTTGTTGCTCCTCCAGATAGACAGGAAAGGGCTAGCCTATAAGCTCAGCTAGGATCATTTCATAAAGGCTAACTGAATACTAAACTCAGCAGGCAACAGAGGTCAAGAGAATCTGAAGCACTCAAGCAGAGGCATGTGGCTATGTTAACACCAAAAATGAAGATGTCCCAGAGAAGACATTTCAGTGGGAGTATGAAGCCACAGTAGAGACCCATTTGGTCTTAAAAACGAAGTACTGAGCATACTGTTCTATTCTGTAATCCCAGTATTTAGGAGGCAGGATAGGGCCTCAAGATAGCCTGGGCTACACAGAGTTTCAGTCTAGAGTCACCTACATAACAAAACAACAAAGAGAAACAGACGAAGAGAAAGAAGTAAATCTCAGACAAAAGAATATAACAGGAACTATGAGGGTGTGAAGGCATAGCAGAGGCTGCAGAGTGATGCTAGGAGCTGTATATAGCCCCCTGAGCCATGGTCCCAAAAGGATCCACAAAACAAGTGATGCTATCTCACAACCAGATCTCTTGAGTTTCAGGTCAGACAAGGCTGCATAGCGAGACCTTGTCTAAAACAAAAACAAAATAATTCTAAAGGATGCAGCCTCAACACAACTCCTCTTCCCAAAGCTCTGGGAAGAGAGTGCTGAAAGACTGTAAACTCAAAGGGACAGGGAATTTGCTTAGAAATGTCAGAAACTACACCCATGAAGTCTCTCCAACATGGCTGCCTAAATATGGCAATAGGCATGCTAACAAGAAGAGGGAAAGCCAATGAAGCCTCAACTGGATACAAAAAACTACACACAACTAAGAATAGTTTTAAAAAAATTTCTTTTTCCAAAATTCAGTCTTGAAAATATACACATGTGCGGCTGGAGAGATGGCTCAGCAGTAAAGAGCACTGAATTCCAGGTCCTGAATTCCATTCCTAGCAACCACACTGCAAATCAGTCATCTATAATGGGATCTGATACCCTCTTCTGGCAGACATGCAAACTCATATATAAATAAAAATTTAAAGAATATTTAGAAATGTTTAATATGTATACTGTTACATACAGGCTGAGCATGTAAAACTTAGAAATATATAGATACAGGTACATATATATGCAGCAATTAAAGAAAAATCCATTAATTTGAAACAGATCAAAGAAAGGTGGGTACATATGTAGGTTTCAAGGGAAGAAGGGGAAAGAAGAAATGATGTAATTATAATCTAAAAACAAACTAACAACAAAATTTAAAACAAAAGAGCAGACTAATAGACCTCAGACACTGCTAAGCAATCTCCATACCACAGGACAATCCTTTGAGGTATCTGACTTGACTTAGTATTACCAGGATGCTTTGTTGTAGAACAAGGTGTGTAATACAGGTAGGACCTACTCCTGTCCTTTGCCCAGGAGTAAATGAACCAAACCCTAGCCCTAGCCCTAGCCTATTCTCTGCTGCTCTCCAGACTGTTCCTTCCCCCAAGCAATTCCTACAGGTTACCCTGGAAGACAGCTCCCTCAAGTTGCCCTTTCATAACCTATCATCTATGACTCACAAGATGTGGGAAAACAAAAGTGAAATGGAGGCTCAGCAGGTAGAAGCCCTAGGGACTTGAATTTGATCCTTAGGGAACACTTAGAAATTCCAAAAAGCTGTCTGACCTCCACAAAGCACTATGGTTTTTGAGAATGCACACACAAACATACGTAATAAATAGACAAACATAATTTTCTAAACATTAAGTGGAAATCCATGTCCTTCTTTTAGGACAATCTTAATGTTTTATGGTAGTGTGACAGAAGGGTATGGTGTGGTGGCATATGCCTGTAATCCCAGCATTCTGAGTCAGAGGCAGGAAGATCTGAGATTGGAGATAAAAGACTAGGATAGACTAGAGAGATGACTCAGAAATTAAGAGCATTGGCTATTTTTTTGGGAGGACCTGGGTTTAACTTCCAGCCTCAAATGGTAGCTCACAACCATTTGTAATTCCAGTTACAGGGGAACTGAGGTACAATTTTCTATCTTATGCAGGTAGTAGGCATACCTGTGGTACAGATATGCATGCAAGAATACTCATACAAATAAAAGTAAAAAACACAAGACTGGAGAGATGGCTCAGCCATTAAGAGCACTGGCTGCTCTTCAAAAGGACCTTACTAGCATCCACATGCAGCCCACAACTGTCTCTAACTCCAGTTCCAGTGAAATATAAAACCTTCACACATATATAGGCAAAGCACTAATGCAGCCAGGGCTACAGAGAAACCCTATCTCAAAATAAAATAGATGAATGACTAAAAATAATAAATCACTTTTAAAAAAAAATCAAGAACACCAAAACACAGAAGACCCTGTCTTGAAAAACAAATGATTGGATCACTTATGACATAATTATGTTGGGCAGCATGATAATGTTTGAAATGTCAGAGCTAGATCCAAGTTTTATTATGACCTTTATATTTTTCACATATAATTCCTGCCTTCCTAGAATCATGGGTATGGACTGTCACTGTTTGCAGGTCGCCCTCCCTCCTTCCTTCTAAGATTCAGATTCTAAGGATAGCATCGCCCACCCTACCTCCTTTCCACTATCTAGAACACATAATCCAAACTGGCCCATTCTTGTCAGTGAAACCTTTCATTATATTTTTTAGATTTATTGTATTTGTACAAATATTTTGCCTGTATGTATATTTGTGCACTATGTGCATGCCTTCCTTTTGCCTCAGGTCAGAATAGGGCATTGGAGCCTTAGCATTGGAGTTCTTATACCACAGGGGTACTAGAAACTAAAGCTGGGTCCTCTGCAACAGAAACAAGTGTTCTTAACCACTGGGCCATCTCTCCAGCTTCCAAGTTTTGATGATATCTAAAGACAGAAATCCTAAAGATAAAAGAATATCAATGATTATATTTTATAATAAACACTACAAATTCCACTCCTCTCTACATCATCCTGGTATTAATAACACCTACTCCTACCAAGTCAGGGACATAGAATTTAGACCTTTGCCAGCAGCCTTTCTCTAGAAAGGCTTATAAATACTCTGCTAGCATCTTTAATCTTCCCTCTTCTGTCTTATACTTATAAAGCAGGGGCTTTGGGCTAATCCAGCTACCTGCCCTGTTCAGTGCCTATCAATAGTTCTCTTCACTGTGTGTGGTGGTACACCTGTAATACTCAGGAGACAGAGACTGAATGATCAGGAAGTTTCAGGCAGCGAGGGGTACATGAGACTAAAAAGAAAGAGATGGGGAAGGGAAGAAGGAAGGAAAGGGAGGGGGAAAACAAGAATATTTTGTCTTTACCATTTCTTTGTTCATTTCCTTTTCCTATGCAAAAAGGATCCCAATAAAACTGCTTTAAGACAAATCCACCTGTCTGTTTTCCTTGATATGGACTATTTTCCTTTGTCCTTTGGCTCCAGAAATACAATCCTGGTCCTATGCCGATCACTCCATCTCTGCTGGCTGCATCCACCTGGTTACTACAGGCATTATATGGGTTCCATCTGGTTCCTTTCCCTATACTTTACTCCTAGCCTACGAGGTCTAGTTCATTTCATGTTTTAACTATTAACTACCTTGCAAGACAGCTCTCCAACACCATCCAGAATTACTGCTATATATCTGGGTTTTACTAAAGCAAATCACTCTATAACATAAAAATGACACTTGGAAGCCAGGCAGTAGTGGTGCACATCTTTAATTCCAGCTCCCGAGACATATAGGCAGATGGATCTCTGTGAGTTTGAGACCAGCCTGGTCTATAGAGCAAGTTCCAGGACAGGCTCCAAAGCTACAGAGAAATCTTGTCTTGAAAAACCAAAACCAAAATAGACACTTGGACTAAATGATGACTTTCCCCTATTAAACTCTGCTGATAAGATCCCTTTTCCCTCCTTTCCCTTTTTTAATCTTCCAGAGATCTAACCAGATAATCAATGTCTTTAAATTGTACACCAAGTACAGCACATTTATTTTCTAGCCTATAAATTCTTTCCTGAATGTGACTATGCAAATAGAAGAGGCAGGCCCTTATATCTCTTGCCAGAATTAAGTTTACCTTATTGTTCTGACTTGAGCCTTTTCTTTTCTTTGATTTTTTCCAGACAGGGTTTCTCTGTGTATGTAACCCTAGCTGTCTTGGAAATCACTTTGTAGACCAGGCTGGCCTTGACCTCAGAGCTCCATCTACCTCTACTTCCCAAGTGCTGAGATTAAAGGTGTGTGCCACCACCAACTGATCTGAATTGAGCGTTTTCAAACCACAATGCACACTAATGGCTTTCTTAAAAAGCAGGCAACTTCCGGGTGGTGGTGGCACATGCCTTTAATCGTAGCTTTGGGGAGACAGAGGCTGGTAGATCTCAGTGAGTTCAAGGCCAGCCTAGTCTATATACAAATCCAGTTCCAAAACAGCCAGGATTGTTACCTAGAAGTCCTATTTGGAACAAACAAACAAACAAACAAAAAGCAAGCAAACAATTTAAAACAAATGCCTACTGCAGGCCTTTAACACTGGATCCAAAGATGCTCAAACCCTGTGGTTTACTGTACCTTCTCTTTATTACTCCCCCCCACTCTATGATGCCTGTCCAAGCTTTGTCTTTAGTACACTCCTTTCCATATACATGGTTCCTTGCCTTTAGGCCAATCTCTCAAATACATCAACATTTAATGAATACACAGCTTCTAAAGCTCACTATGGAGATACACCTGCCTCTGAGTGCTGGGAGTAAAGGTATTCATTCATCACTGTCCAGACTTTTCTATTTTTTGAGACACAGTCTCATTAAGTTATTTAGGCAGGCCTTGAACTTGGAATCCCCTTGCCTCAGCCCTGCAAAGAGCTGAGATTACAGAGTGTGCCACCAAGCCCATCTGGGTAGACAGAAAAGGAACACTGACTTTCATTACACAGGACAGGCTGGGCACCCACACTTGTATTGGAAGTTTTCCACAAGAAAACCAGATCCAAATCCTGGGCCTCAGATTCTAAGAGATATCACCCATACCTGACCTGATCTTTAGCAACTATCATAGTTATAGTAAAATGTGTGCCAGATTTTGCCAAAGCAGCAGAAAACTTATCTATAAAAATTATCAATAAGTATGGGGCTAGATGCTGGCCCAGCAGAAGAACACTTGCTGCTCCTATAGAGGATCTGATTCACTTGCCAGTACCCACAGATAACATAAATAAACAAATTCCCTCCCTATACCGGGCTGTTGTGGGAACTCATTCAGACTGTAGCCTTTGAGGTATCAGCCCCTTCTGGGAGGGGTCTCAAGGGCTTACTACTTCTGGACTGAGAAGCAAGCTTTCTCTCTGGGTGGTGGCAGCAGTGGGGTCAAAGCAGAAGAGGTTCTCTACCATATTTGTCATTCGTGAGTGACCTTCCAATAAATACTCAACTCCCCGTTATTCTGGGCTCTCATACTGGGCATGCTAGCATATGTTTACAACACCAGTCTTTGAGAGGCTGGAGAGAGATCAATATGTGACCCCCCCCCCACATACATGTACATATATCCATCCTTATCCTTCAGAATACAAAAGAAATGTTACATTATAACAAGCCTACAGACTACAATAGATACTTAAGAGGTTTTAAAGAAGCAGGCAGTAACAGGTCTAGGTCCACCTCCCTGTCCCTCTGGTAGACTGTTACAGACATACTTGGAAGGAAAATGGGAGAAGACAAATAAGCTTTCTGTACTGATACCACTCTGGCCAATATGGTGAACATTCCAGAAGACCTGCCACATGTTCTACAAGAAATGTGCAAACAACAGCCACATAAAATGATGAAGTAAAAAAAGGGCAAGGACTCTTTGTATGCCCAGGGACAAGGACACTATGACAGAAAACAGAGTGGCTATGGTAGACAGACTATGCCCATTTTCCGCAAAAAGGCTAAAACTACAAAGAAGATTGTGCTGAGGCTTGAGTGTGTTGAGCCAAACTGCAGATCTAAGAAGATGCTGGCTATTAAGAGATGCAAGCACTTTGAACTGGGAGGTGGTAAGAGAAAGGGCCAAGTGATTCAGTTTTAAGCTGATCTTGTTATGAAGACAATAAAATCACAACAAAATAAAAAAGAAAGAAAGAAAAGAAGGAAAAGTCAACTCAGACCCTATAGAAGACAAGTGAGAGGATAATAGTGACCTGGAGGACAACAACAGGAAGAGCAGAACACGTGCAAAAAGACTTTTCTTTCCCCTCATAAAAATTTAATCATTTTTACTGTGTGTGTGTGTGTGTGTGTGTGTGAGAGAGAGAGAGAGAGAGAGAGAGAGAGAGAGAGAGAGAGAGAGAGAGAGAGAGACATAAATGTTGGTGTGAAGGCCTATTGCGGTTTAATAAGGATCTGGAGAAACAAATAGGCCAAATAGATGTTTATTCAGGGAGAAATAACTTACAACATAGGCAGATGAACACCAGCAGGTTCCTGATCCCAAGGACGCCTCCGGATGCTCTCCTGTCCCCATGCTGCAAGCAAGAGAGCTCCGGGCCTCATCCCCAGACCTAGTTTCCCCAGGTGTGGACATAGTGAGTATCTCACTACAAAGGCCAAAGGACAATCTGTAGAACTGGTTCCTCTCCCTCTTCGTTACTCAAGTTTTGGGGATTGAGCTGAGATGGCACCTGTGTAGTAATCTCCTGAGCCACCTCTTGATCCCTCAAGATTTTTCTTAGATGGACCAGAATTTAGTGGTCCTACTAAGGAAAGGTTATGGAAGAGGTCCAGTGATGAGTGCCCCAGAGCAGAGCTCTCTGGGAGGTAGGTATGCAGTACAAGGGCTAATAAAGAATAAGCTGGTCTGAGGCCATAGTCTCTAAATGAGGGGTGGAGTGAGGAAAGGGAAGAGGGAGGAAAGAGCCTAGAGAACAACTTGTGGTGTTGTACTTCAGAAGGTAGCACCCACCTTTTTTTAGAGACAAGGTCTCTCTCATTAGCTAGAACTTTCTGGATTAAGAGACTCCAAGATTCTTTTGTCTACCTCCCCAGTACTCGTATTATAAACACTAGCTACCATTTCTGGCTCTTTACATGGATGCTGGGGATCAAACTCAGGCCCCTGTATTTATAAGGTAAGGAGTCTGCCAGCTGAACCTCCCCAGCCTAACTATCTCCTCTCTTCTCCATTTCCAATTTACTTTCTGCCCTCTAAATCCCAAGACTCACCAGCACAGTAAGTTACCATTATTATCAAAGTTGCCACAGTGGCCTCCTAAACTACTGCATTTTCTCTTAGTTTCACAGATCTAACTAGCTGGGAAGTGTGGCACAGCTTTAATCCCAGCACTCAGAAGGCAGAGGCAGGCAGATCTCTGTGGGTTCAAGGCCATCCTGTCCTACAGAGTGAGCTCCAGGCTACACAGAGAAACCCTGTCTCAAAAAACATTAACAAAACAAACTTAAAAAAAAAAAAAAAAAGTACCTAGTGTAGTTTGTTTCAATTTAAACCAGAATCTAACAATACCAATTGAAAAACACAAACTTTGGGTACTACTTCACATCTATTGAATCAGAATCTCTCAAGTAGGACTCAGTAATTTATTTTCATTAATTGCCTGATAATTTGTAATGAATACTACTAATGTGAGACTTAGCTCAATAGGGCTTTCAATCTTGAACCCATTTTCAATGTCCTATCACAGGCATATTTTTCAAGACTAAATGTATGCTCATAAATGTGTCCCTGTAAAAATAAAAACTTAAGTGTGCATTACTCTGGAAAACCACACACTTGTTTAAATAGCTGCCTTTTTTTGAAAGATAAGGCCTCACTACATAGGCTCCATGCATGATCCCATCTAATCTTCCCAGTGCTGAGATAATGAGTATATACCAACCACAATGCTCAGCTAAACAGAAAACAAACACAAACATCTGATAGGTATTTATTTGTGCCTAAGTGTATACATGTGCACTAATGTACATGTATGAGCAGGAGAGGTCAGAAGAGAGCTCTGGATCCTCTGGAGCTGGAGCTATAGGCAGCTTTAATTTTAAAAGCTCCGCCTGAGAGCAAAACACCATTCGACAGAGGGGAGGTGGAGGGGAGTCTTATTGTGGGAAAATGAATGGGGGAAAAGGGAGGAAGGAAGAGGGGAGACTAGCCTTTGGGACAAGAGCAGCAGAAGAGAAGGGGGAAAAGAGAGAGACAGGCAGAGAAGCAGAGAGAAAGAGATGGGAACAGAGTACACGGGTGGTACTCAGTGCTGCAACTGGGGGCATATCCTGTGAGACCCCACAAGCAGGCAAGTACTAGCAATTGTAAGCAGCATGATATGAATGCAGACCTGCCCAAACAGAGTCATTAAAGAAACACCTCCAGACATGAGTGGTGTCACACATTCAAGAGGGAGGTTCCAAGTAGCCTGGGCTACATAAAGGAACTCTGTATAACCCCCTCCTCTTCCTCCAAAAACCAACAGGCCCACAACTCAAAATTAATCAAATTAGACATCCGTTTCAGGATAGTATCCTAAGATTTTGCCTGAAAATGAAGGTAATTAAAGACCTCACATGTCCTTTAGAAGGATCTCCTTGATATGAAATGACAGCTATTTCACAAGATAAATGACAAATCTTAACCTAAGACCATGTTCAGTAAGGACAAATAAAACATCCTCTAAAATGGAGTATGGATCTGTCATCTTTGCCCTGACCTTGGATTAAAAACAACAATCTAGTAATAGAACCAAACTGTCCCCATCAGGCACAGGGGATTATAATTTAACCACATTTCTACCTTCCCTTTTTCTTCCTCCAAATACTCCCACATAAACTCATTCCCACTCTTTTTCAAGTTCTTGGACTCTTTTCACTACTTGCTTATTATGGATATTTTTGAGGTTCATTTTCTTCAATGAACTTCAATGATACGTTATATCATATGCCAGGCAACATGATGGTAACATAATAAATAAGCAAGACACACCAAGTCAGCCTAAAGTAAGTATGTGTTAAATTAACTTACACCAGGCTTGATGCTTGTGGCTATAATCCAAGCATTTGGGAACCTGGGCTACAATGTGAGTTCCAGGCTGGTCTAGGCTATAAAGATCAATCTAAAGACAAAAACAGGGCAAGTATAAAAATAACCCTGGGTTTGGTGGCACACACCTTTAATGCCTGCACTCAGGAGGCAGAGGCAAGCAGATATCTGAGTTTGAGGCAGCCTGGTCTACAGAGTGAGTTACAAGACAGCCCAAGCCACACAAGAAACACGTCTCAAACAAACAAAATAAATAAATAACCTATTTGCTTCCAATAGGTTACTCTAAAACATATTTAACACTCCTAGTATTGGATTCATGTCACGGGTAAATGAGACATAGGGGTCAATAAATAACAAGTTGCCTACTCTCTAGGAGTTTGCTGTTTACATAAGTGGATGTATGAAGCAAAATGCTCTGCCAACACAGAGCAACTTTGGTGGTATGGTTTGGTTTCTAAGGATGAATATCCATCCAGAAACTGGATTTTTGGTTTTCTTTGTTTGTTTGTTTGGTTTGTCTAGGATTGGTTTTTGAGACAGGGTTTCTCTGATTTGTCCTGGAACTAGCTCTGTAGACCAGGATGACCTCAAACTCACAGAGATCTGCCTGCCTCTGCCTCTGCCTCCTGAGTGCTGGGACTAAAGGCTTGCACCAACAACACCAAGCTCTGAATTATTTTTATGCTTGTCTCTATTTTAAATATGCTTGTCCATACTTTAAATATTAGTCAGCTAAGTCGTCACAGAAAGTTAATTGAGATCTGCAGAGATGACAATTTAAGATATGAACTAGAGTGGAACAGAAGGAATTGGACAAGTGTGAGAATAAGAGTTCATACAAAAGTCTGAAAACTAAAAACATATGAGATCTCAGACAGCTGAAAGTCAGAGGGAAACAAAAGCAGAGGCTCTCAAAGTGCTGTCCATGGTCTGCAGAGCCAAATGTCACAAAAGGAGCTTGAGAAGAATGTCCTACTTTAGACTTACAATCAGATAAAGTGGTGACGAGAGGCACACCAATCTGTGTTTCTAATGTCTGGGTAATCACATATAAAAGGTTTTAGATTTTATGCTAAGATTAATAGAAAATTAACTCATAGGCCACAGAGATGGCTCAGCATCTAAGAGAACTCACTGGCTCTTCAAGAGGAAGACCTAGGTTCAATTCCCAAGACCTACATGATGACTTACTTCAGTTCCAGGGGATCTAATGCCCCTTTTAGACTGCTATAGGCACTCCATGCACATGATGCAAGGTGTACTGGCAGGCAAAGCACTCATACACATACAATAATAACAATGATGATGAAAATGATGGTGTTGGGAGAGACGGCTCAGAGGTTGGTTAAGAGCACTGGCTGCTCTTCCAGATGTCCTGAATTCAATTCCCAGAACCACATAGTAGCTCACATCCATCTGTAATGAGATGGGATGTCTTCTTCTGTCATGCAATCAGGACAATATATATATATAAAATAAATAAATCTTTAAAAAAATAATATAAATTAACTCATTAAATGCTGTGTTAAAGTATTCAAGATAATAGAACCTACATGTGTTGTTATTATTATCTCAGCAAAAACTGGGAGGAATAAAGATTACAAACCCAGAGCCACACAGTGAGTGTATGAGTAAAGAGGGTGACAGGAAAGTGGAAAGACTGTCCAATCAGACAGCCTGGCCTCTGACCTGGTACCAAACTTAGAGGATTTTCTACACCCCTTCCTGTTCAGTGAAGAGACGAAAGGGTCCTCCTGTTAGTGTTTGGTCAGCTTGACACAAGCAGAGTCATCCGTGAAAAGGAGCCTGTAGGCAAGTCTGAGGAGGAATATTTTCATAATTAAATAAGCAATGTGAGGGTCCATCCCCTCTAGCTGATGCCATCCTGGGCAGGTAGTCCTGGGCTGTGTAAAAAGCAGTGTCCTCCATGGTCTGGGCTTCAATTCCTGCCCTGAATTTTTCTCTTCAGTAAAGACTATAATCTATAACGTGAAATGAATCTGGTTGTGATATTTACCACAGAAACGGAAACTGAACTAAGACAACTAGCAGACTTAGATATCCTCTAACTACTTGCTAAGGATCTGACAATTCAGTTCTTCATGTGATTATTTCTTAGCCTATCCCCAAATCAAAAAAAGGCCCAAGTACAACCACCTCTGGCATTTCTTGATCCAGGGGCAATAGCAGAATAAAAAGTAAAATACATTAAAAAAAAAAAAAAAAAAGTTAACAATGCATTATTGCAGCAACTGGGGGGGAGGAGAGGGAAGGACTGAGGCCGAACTGACATTAGTTCAAGGCTAGCTGAAGCTGTACAGCATCACCTTTTTCAAAACAAAACAAAAAAAAAAAAAAAAAAAAAAAAAACCCCAACCAAAACCACAAGTTGCCAAGTTAGTTAGCCAGCTTACCTATATACAGCCTCTACCACAGAATAAATGACTCGTTAGGCAGGTTCCATTAACAGAAGCCTATATCTGGAAATAGGACTTGTTCCTGAGAATCCCAGAAACACAATTCTCCCTATTCCTAGAAGGTCAACTTTCACTCATGACTGAATCAGAAGGTCTTAGGTTCCCAGTTCTTAGAAGGCACATCAGCATGCCTGTCTATGACGGTTCTCAGGGAAAGACCAAATATTTTAATCAAAAGGTCAGGAGATCAAGGCGACCCTGGACTTTACAGAGAAACCCTCAAACTAAGAAGTCACAGAATGAAGAAACCTTTTGACAGTCAGCAACTTATTATATTGACAGAAATCATCAAACTGAGTCCCTGTCACAATAGCACACCGTCCACATTTAGCCACAAGCAATAGAAGAGAGTATTTGGACATTCAAGTGAAGTTTAGAGGAGTGAGTGGGCACACTGGTGCCCAATGACGCAGGCTTGATGACCTGAATATGGTCCCTTGAACCTACTTAAAGGTAGAAAGAGAAATTGATTTCAAAGGTTGTCTCCCGCCCTACACGAGTGCACTGTGGCATGTGTGCACACACACACTGATGAAAACGATTCAGACAGTAAGAAGAGCTAAATAACTATTTTGTTGCTATTTTTTTTGGTTGGTTTTTGTTTTTGTACTTTATGGGCTTTGTTTTTGTTTTCATGAGACAGTCTCACTGTGTAGCACTGGCCTGCAACTCCCTTTGTACACCAGGCTGGCCTCGAACTCACCAGGTTTCACCAAGAAAAGACATTGCTTTATGCAGACACTTCCACAGTTGAGAAAGTCACCACAGAAATCTCATCCTGACAACAGCCCTTCTCTTGGCCTCAGGAGCCTGGACTAAGTCTCCACAGACTTTCCCCTCAGGTGGAACCTCAGTGGCTTTGAGGGCAACCCATGGGAAGCTTCATGATGAGGAGTTACTGTTCTCCGTGTGTTCCTTAAAGGTCTAGAAGTCAGCTGGGGATGGTAGGTTACGACTATAATCTCAGCAGTGAAGAGGCAGGGGCAGGAGAATTGTAAGTTTGAGGTTAGCCTGGGATACATACATATAGAAATCCCTGCCTCAAAAGATTAACAACTGACACTGGAAAATAAGATCCACAGGCTGTTTCTTTGATGTCTGAATAACCAAAAAGTACAAACATCCAAGTAGACTCAATATTTTGTTTGAAATAGACTCTTCATACTATTAGCCAGGCTGACCTTGACCTCAGAGTGACCCTCCTACCTTCGGATCCCCAGTGCTAGGGTAACAACCATAAGCCACCACAGCTCTTACTTAACTGGGCATGTGGCTGAACTCCCATTCCCCTATCTGAAACAAAACTTACAATGGTGGGTTTGGTATCAACCAACTTACAAGATTTCAAAGAAACCCATTTTATTTGTGTCCAAGAAGCTCACTTTTAGAGACTTAGACTTTGCCCATATATAGTAACAAGGCTCTAAGCAAACATTCCCACAATAAGCAACAGGTATCAAACAGTTTCTGTATTTTCTGAGATGACTACAATGCTAGACATTATGTCTAACATAAATCAAGCACTCTACTAACCAACAATATCAATTACTACCAACTACAGTAGCTTATGGTCATTTTACACATGTGACAACGAAGGCACAGAAAAGGGTTGTGATTTAGTTTCAGGCTATAGGCATGGCAGTAGAATTAAGATGCAGTGCTAGGAAATTTGGCTTAGTCAAACACTTTTTTTTTTTTTTTAGTTGAGATAAGGTTTCTCTGAGTAGCCCTGAGTGTCCTGGAATTTACCCTGTGGACCAGGCTGGCCTGGAACTCAGAGATCTGGGTTCTGGGATTAATGGTGTGTGGGTGTGTCAAAGCACACGTGAGGTTATAGGACATCAAGTTATCCGGCTTGGTAGCAGGTGAGCATCTTGACAGCCCACACACAGCTATAGCTCTAAGATATACTGGTAGTATTTTGTGGGTTTGGTTAGTTGATTCCACAAGCAAACACTTAATTCCATAATCAAGTGTTTAGGCAATCAAACACTTTGGTACGTAAAAAAAAATCACACATTCAAACAAAACGACAAGCTTGAATGTGTCAAGATACTATCTGTTGAACTAATATTAAGGCCTGGCAAGAAAGGTTAAATAAACAGGAACTAGAGAGATGGTTCACCAGTTAAAGAGTTCTGGATGCTCTTGCAGAAGACCTGGGTTCAGGATCATCACCTTCATGCTGGTTCACAACCATCTCAAACTCTAGTCCCAAGGGATCCAATACCCTTTTTTGGGATGCATGTGATACACAGGAATGTGTTCAGGCTAAATATCCATTAAAGTAAAATTTAAACTAAGGTAATTTTTTAAAAACTGAAATGTCAAAAAAAAAAAAAAAAAAGAAAACAAACCCCGTACTTTTGAAGCCATGATAAAGAGCAGAGTTTCTAACATCTATATTTTCTGTCCCTCATATTAACTACTACATGCATGAAAGGCCTAAGATTTTGAGAAGACAAAGGCTGGAAAGTGAAGGCCTGTGAGTCTGAGGCCAGGCAGGGTTACACAGTGAGATCCTGTCACAAACCAAAAACCAAAAGCCACAAGTTGGATATGATGGTAAAAGTATCTCTAAGTGCTCTGGATGAAGCAGCAAGTGGATCAGGAATTCAGAGACAGCTTCCACTACACAGGCAGTGCAAACCTAGTCTGGGACAACAGACACTGCCTTCAAAAACAAACAAACAACTCGACATGGACATCACAACCTATCCCTAGACAGGTAAATAGAACAGACATTCTAAAAGTCAAGACTATGAAATCCCATTCAGAATTTTTGAACAGTTTAGATCACAGCCTCCAAAACATCAAAACACAGTTTTAGTTTATTACTTCTCTAGTCCATCACTATTGTTGCCAATTGTCAGAAATACTCACAGGCAAGCTGGAAGGTCTTGACTGAAGACTCAGGTTCATATCTTCTTGCCCTCCTTTACTAGAGGTCATTGAGGGAGCTGAGGATGCCTGAGACCCAAATGAATCTTGAGAAAGCTCCTATAAGAAAAACAAAAAATCCGTGAAAGCCTCTCCCACATGGGGGCATACACATTTTATCTCAATACTTGGCAGGCATGGGCAGGTGGGTCTGTGAGTTCCTACCCTGTCTTAAAACAATAGCAAGAGAGAGAGACCAAATGAAGACAGACCGATTACGCTGGGGCTGGAGTTCAGAATCTATGCTCTTATAGAGGACATAGGATCAATTCTCAGCATCCACATGAAAGCTTACAACTCAATCATCTCTATTTAGTTTTAGAGGATTCAACACCCTCTTCTGAGCTCTGTGGGCATCAGGCATACACAGGGTACACTGGCAAACAAACATACAGCCAATACACCCATACAAACAAACAAACAAAAAGTTTTAAAACAGGAATCGAGCAGGCAAACTTGATTCAGTGTAAAAGAGCTGTGGTGCTATCTTACACAGAGAGTCAGAGAAGTGCAACTGCACATATTATTATTTGACAAGACAAAAATTTAAGCAATGGTTCTTAAGAATGTCAAGAGTGAGCCTGATGTTACAGTCAATGCCTGTGATCCCAGCACTATGCAGGCTACAATAGAAGGACAGCAAGTTCCATTCAAGGCCAGTCTGGGCTACTCAGTGAGGCACTGCTTCAAAAAACAAATATACAAACAAAAACCCCTCCAAACAAATTAATGTCAACAGTGGAATTTGAAGGAATTGTTGTCTATTTACTGCTACACAAGGAGAACCATTCCTTGGGGCTGGAGGCAGAAATATAACTAACTTAAGTTTAGTATCTTATCAAGCAATGGATTAAACAATCTGGGTTTGTTTAAAAACAAACAAAGTTTGACGCCAGAGCCCCTGTCTAAAGTGAGTACTAACAGAAGGAAGATTTATTTCAACAATGTCATCCCCAAAAAAAAAAAAAAAAAAAAAAAAAAAAAAAAAACCTTTAAGTATTGTTTTTTTTTTTCCCTCATGTGGCTCTAAAAAGAATTATTCTTCAATTCTTAAAATCAAAACCATCCCCCCAAATTAAGAATTTCAGCCACGCATGGTGGCACATGCCTTTAATCCCAGTACTTGGAAGGCAGAGACAGGTGGATTTCTGTGAGTTCAAGGACAGCCTAGGCTACAAATAAGTTCCAGGACAGCCAGGACTGTTGCACAAACAAACCCTGTCTAAAAACAAAACAAACAAACAAAAAATTTCAAGGCTGGGTTTTTGTGGCACAACCCTCTCTCTAATCCCAGCATTGGAGGCTGAGGTAGGCAGATTTCTATGAGTTCCAGACCAGACTTTACCTAAAACAAACAAAACCCCAAAATGTTTCGGAATCCAGAATATTCTGAGCAACAGAACCGAATGGCAGCAAAAATAACCTGTATATAACACAGCTACGTAAAGTGATTACTTTGGATGCTCATGTTAGGTTATGCTGGTTAGGGGAGTAAAAATCAGAACCATTACCTTTAATTTCCTGTCAAAGTTTTCCCCATTGCTTTATTTTTTCACAGTAAGATAGGTCTTTATGTAGTTAAAATGGTTATACTTTTATTAGTTCAAAATCAATCCCGATAGCACATTTACCCAGTTTTTTACCCAGAGTTTAATTGATTTTTATTCATATGGCAAACTTATCATAACACCAAGTTGTAAGCTGCCTCTAGTTTAGCACAGGCAGGACAAGAGGTAGAGCGACTTACCTGTGGTGGAGGGAAGCGCTGCTGGGAGTAGGCAGTTTGCTGGGATTGCTGAGGCTGGGGCTGAGGATATGCAGCCTGCTGGGAGAGCGTCGAGGATGCTGGCTGCTGAGGTTGCTGCTGCTGGTAGGGAGACTGTGCCTGTGGTTGTGAGTAGGGGGGCTGGCTCTGGGGATGCTGTTGTGCAGTGGACTGCTGGGAGGGGTACGGAGTTGGGGACTGCTGATGTGGAGGCTGGGATGGCTGCTGGGAATACGGAGGCTGAGAGGACTGAAGCTGTGGCTGCTGAGTCTGTGGCTGCTGCTGATATGAAGGCTGAGCATGAGGGGTCTGGGATGGTGGTTGCTGGGAGTAAGGTGGCTGTTGTTGCTGGGGATGAGGACTTTGCTGGTTATAGTACGGAGTCTGGCCCTGCTGACCATACCCACTGGGGCCTTGCTGTCCATAAGGTGGAATCTACAAGAAAGAAAAAGGTACTTTTAGGACTGCCTCACCCAGATGAAGAAAGTGAGGAGCAACACCTGAAAAGGAATATAAACCTAAGCCTCATCTCATAAAAAAGTTCAGGTTTCTTCTATGACCCCTTCTCTAAATAAGCCATAAAGAATGGGGTATTTACACTTAACATTGAATTAACCCATTAAAAACTGGTGACACTTAGTAGTCCAGCAATTCACATGAGCTCAAGTGAGGCTTGTTTGTGTGTGTGTGTGTGTGTGTGTGTGTGTGTGTGTGTGTGTGTGTGTGTTTGTTTTGTTTGTTTTTTGAGACAGGGTTCTCTGTGTATGCTTGGCTGTCTTGGAACTAGCTCTGTAGATCAATCTGGTCTCAAATTCACAGAGATCTGCCTGCTTCTGCCTCTGAGTGCTGGGATTAAAGGTGTGCGCCACCACCAATGCCCGGCTTGAGGCTAATCTTTCTTATCATGTCCTAGGTTGGTTTTTTTTTTTTTTTTTTTAAGGAATTTTATCTTAACCACAATGAAGAAGTACTAGGAGCCAGGTTCAAACAATTAAAGGCCCACTGTTTAACAATCTGAGTAGTATACAAGTCACTAAGCTACCTTGCTTGGTTCTCTTTCATTTAGAGTTCCTGTATTTGCCTAGCATACATGAAGTCCCTAATACTTCATAATAAACCAGGCAGGACGGATAGAGTTTGCCTCTAATCCCATCCCTCTACTGGTAACCTGGAGGCAGGAGTATCAGGAAGTTCACGGTCACTCTGGAATATATTAGAATTAGAGAACACCCTGAAACCCAAGGTAATGCCTTCAAAAAAGGAGGTGGGGTACAACACAACACAAGGGAAGAACTCTATGTCATCTCTGTTTTCTCATAGAAAGAAATCAGGGAATGATGGTTTACAACTTTAATCCCAGCATTTGAGAGGCAGGGGCAGGCAGCCTGGTCTAAGAAGCAGCTGGGCAAAGTGGTAGTGCACACTTTTAACCTCAGCTCCCAGTAATAAAGGCAGGCAGATCTCTGAGTCCGAGGCTAGCCTGATGCTAACTGCTGAGCATTCCTTCAAGTCTTATATTTTGTCTTTTGAAGAGACAGTTCTAGGACAGCCAGGACTACACAGAAAAAAAAAAGAAGACAAGAATGTTACGAGTAGTTTTTCCTGCCGCCGGACCCACCGCGGCGCCAGCCCCAATTAACACACCGAGACTCTATATTTGATATAATGCTGCTGGCCAGTTACTTGTTTATTATACACTAGCTCTGTCTCATCTGGCGTTGTGCTCTTCCTGGTCTCCCCATGATGACTCCTCCTTACTACTTCCTCTTTCCTCCTTGTCTCCTAGTCTCGCCTATTGCTTTCTTATTGGCCAACAGTGCTTTATTCATTAACCAGTATGAGAAACATATTTACAGAATGACATCTCTCATCACAAGAATGTACATTTCATTTTCTGTATTTAAAGACATTCTTTGCCCTAAAGTTTTAGGAATAATTTTAGGCTTCATACACCCGTCCTTACCTTTTTGTTGTTAATCAGATATAAATGGCAGAAAATCTGCCAACACAAAAACAAAAATGAAAAGATGATAGATATTGGGGCCAGCAATATGGCTTTAACAGGTAAGATACTTGCCACTAAGCCTGATAACTTGAGTTTAATCTCTATTTGAGCAAGCTGTCCTCTGCTATAAGACCTGCCATCTTGCCTTCATCCCTAAGTAAATAATAGTAATACAGCTTTTTAAAAGGAGACAGCACAAGGGCTGGGGCTGAGCTCAGAAGTAGGGTCCTATCTAGTATGATTAGGGCCTGGGGTCTGATTATCAGGACTGAACCCCCCCAAAAAAAAAAAAAAACCCAACAGACTGATATGAGAGAAAGTCTCTTCTATGATGGCACTTTTATAGTCCCTTCTTTCTTTCACACTAAGTCCTTGTAAAACATTCTTTTGACCCAGGCAGCTTATGTTGCAGGCTATGAGAAAGGTAAAGGGCCTCCTCACCCACAAGGCAAATGGCACAAATGGTTTCGACTGTAGTAGCAATAAACAGGTACTCAGCAATGTCCTTCTACCATTCAGATTCCAAGGGGAAGACTAACCCTTGGGGGAAGGGGAAAGGGGAGGGATGGGGGGGGGGGGAGGAAGACATGTAGATTGGGTTCAAATCCCAAGATATGTTGAGGCAGACAGAAAGACATACATACATAGGATGGTATGCACTATCTTATTCTTCTTAACTAGCCTATGTACATATTCAAGAGGAGGCCTGAACACCATTCTAACCCTTAAACACCAATTTTAGACAGCAAAGAAGGTCAAGTCATTATATACCTGCTGTGCATAAGAGAGGCCGCCCATGGCACTCTGAGCCCGGCCCTGCATGGTCATTGGGTACCGCTGTGGAGTCTGGGACCCATAGGGCTGCCCTGGGTACCCATGTCCTTGTTGCGGTCCTGAAGGAGGTCCCTGTTGTTGCGAGTATGGGTTAGTCCCACCATACGGCTGAGGTCTCATCTTTCCCATCTGATCCATTGGACTGGATGGCTACAAAATAAAGAACATTTTCATTAACCTCAAGTTTTGATGGCCTCCGGCCAGCATTAACACATAGAAGTCTTTTAAATTAAGCCTACATGCCACATAAGAAGCCAGTTATTATGGAAAAGTAATGGAACAGATCCAGTAATCCTTAAGTAGTCATTCAACTCTTCAGAACTTAGATTTTCATTTAAGAAAATGATAATGTTATGTGAAATCATTTTGAAAGCTTCAAAAACAGACAGAGAAGCATTCTAGAAAACTGAAAAAATAAGCCAGGGGTGGGGGGAAGAACTGATTCTATAGTCCATTAATATAAACTTTTTCTTTTCATGTTTGTAATGCTATGGCACAACGTAGTTCAATTTATGTCTTCTTCAAATGAGCCACAAAGCTAAGTAATAGCTGCTGAAAGAACAGTAATGAATTTGGAAATAAAAAAAGGACAGAACCTTGTCTCTTCAAAAGACAAAATATAAGACTGGAGGAATACTCAGCAGTTAGCATCAGGTGGCTCACAATCACCTATAACTCCCAATGACCTCCTCTTCTGGTATTAGCAGGCACGTACAAGCCAAAATACACACAAACACAGAGGACATATACACAGAGACGTTAATAAAAAGAAACCTTTAAATAAACAAGTCGTAAGCTATAGGCTGGCTGAGTATGGTGGCAAATGTCTAATCCCAGCACTTAAAGAGGTAGACAGAGGCTGATCAGGCGTTCCAGCTCAAGGTCATCCTAAGATGCAAAGAGGTCTTGAGACCAGTCTGAGTTAAATGAGAAGGTGTCTTAAAAAGCCAAAAGCAACAAAATACAATACCAACACAGAGCCCAAAAGTTCAAAGCACAGACATCTATGTACGAATACACTTTTCTAGTTGGGCACGGTGGCTCACACTTGTAATCAATCCTAGCACTTAGAAGGCTTTGGAGGAGCGGGGAGTGCTGTACATTTGAGGTGACCATCCAATATATAAGAAATTTTGGGCCAACTTGAGCTGGTAATGAGACCCTATGGAAGGAAGGAAGGAAGGAAGGAAGGAAGGAAGGAAAGAAGGAAGGAAGGAAGGAAGGAAGGAAGGAAGGAAACAAACTTGTATGACTTTTCCCTTATTTATGGTCCATGCGACAGATTCAATCCGCTCATTCACTTTCTGACATGGTTTCATCCTACTGGAGCTACAAAGGCCATTTTCATAACATTTTCCTCCACCAGAGATGCCTGCCTGTATCTACCTGGTGACATGAAGAGGGGAGAATTCTTCTAAATAGCTCTCAAATACACTCAGTTGCAAGATGGATTCAGAGCCTTACTAAACAAAACTTGGAACAGAATCTTTTAGTTTGGGAGTAGGAGTTAAATGTAAGTATTCTATGTGTAAATATCATTAATTTTCAAATGAAGGAGTTCATCAAATCAGTAACAGGCATGAAAATCACCTGAATAGCTTGTCAAACCACACACTAGCATCAACCTGTGATTCAGTAGGCTCACAGTGGGACCCAGAATATGCATAGAATATACATATTGGTGATCATAATACTTTTATCTTTTGTGTATGTGTGTGGGGAGGGGGGAGAAGAGGTTTCTCTGTATTGCTTTGAAACCTGTCCTGGAACTAGTTTGAGACCGGGCAGGCCTCAAACTCACATAAATCTACCTGCCTCTGCCTCCTGAGTGCTGGGATTAAAGGCATGCAACACCACTGCCCCGCTGATCATGATACTGGGGACATAGCCTAGTAGTGGGTTCTAGTTCAAGTTCCAGTTTTGGGGAGGATGGGGGCTCAATGTCGGTGGTAGGAGGTGCCCCAGAGGTCTAGGTCATTCTGAGGGTTCTTTCTAGTTCCATTACTCAAAAAATAATAAATTACTTGATAATATAAGATGTGCTCCATTTAAACAATTGCTTATCTCTTCCTTCTTTCATTCTTCTCCTCTCTTGTGTGTTTTTATTATTAGAAGAGGTCGAGCTATTAAGAAGGAATATCCAACTATGAAATACAACAACAAAAACCCAGGAGCTAATGGAAGGGATATGGTGGTGCACACCTGTAATCCTGCTTCTTAGAAGATGAGGCAGGAGCTTCACAGACTCAAAGCCAGCTGGGTCTATATATAGTAAGTCCTAAGCCAGCCAGGGCTACATTGATGTAGCTTTGTTTGTTTGTTTTTGAAGAGGAACAAAATGAAACAGAGAGCCAAAGTTCTCTCAGGCTATGGATAAATTTCAACTAAAAAGGTAACCATGGTAAACTCTGTCTCAAACCATTACCCTTCAGTGTCATTCCAGGGCTATTTCCAACAACCTTAACTTCTACATCAGAAGCCCCAATAGTGCTCCCAATCAGAATTTTGGCATCTACATGGGTTATTTGGGGACCATTTAGGACATTTGAGTTTAACAAAAAACCAGGCTAGTGAGAAATATTTGGGGGTGGGGGTGTTCAAACGCTGCACATCATACCTCATCTCATCTCAGATACAGGGCTATCTAAGGCCCCCAATTGAAGAGGGCAGTATTTTCTACACAGAGAGACCAGCATGCTCTGGCTATGTGTCAGTCTAGGCCTGCCCAGAACACCAGGAGCAGTTATTACCATGGTGTTACTATGGAGCATCTACAGCAGTGGCTAATAACAGTGGCTGCAGATCACAATTTTCCATGAGCTTTACTAACACCCAGGCCTCAAGGTTCCAATTTTGTTGGTGTGGGAGGGCTTGAGCCTCCCTCATCTTTGAATCTATTAATGATTCTGATGTATGTGATTAGCTGTAAAGCAGTGATCCAATAAAGCATTATTCAATAAAACGGACCGACTGTGATGTGTTACTACTACACACTTAAAATGTGAAATGTAACTGGGAAACTAAATTACTTGCCTTTCCCCCTCTTAGACAGATTTTGCTACGTGGTGACCAGGTTAATCTCAAATTGGCACTCTCCATGCCTTAGCCCCCAAAGTATTGGGATCAAAGGTGTGGACTTCCACATTTAATTCTATTGTTTGTCTTGTTTTGTTTTTAAAGGCAGGGTTTCTCTGTGTAGCTTTGGCTGTCCTGGAACATCTATAGACCAGGTTGGCCTCGAACTCAGAGATTTGCCTGCTTCTGAGTCCTTAGCATTGAGACTAAAGGTATGCACCAACACTGCCTGACTACTTTATTATTTTATACTTGCTTACTTACTTTTTGCAGTCCTGGGGATTGGACACAAGGCTTGATACATGATATATAACTATTTCACCATTTTGTTGGCTCTTGTTTTACTTTTTATTGAGATAGGGTATTACTAAGTTGTCCAGGATAACTTTGAACTTTAATAAATAGAATTATGTATTTTACGTGTATGAGTGTTTTTCTCCAATATCTGTCTATGCACATGTGCATGCCTGAAGAGGATGTTGAATTCCCTGAACTGGTGTTGTGGATATTTGTGAGCCACAATTTGAGTGTTGGGAATCAAACTCCAGTCCTCTGCAAGAGTAAGTGTTCTTGACAGCTGAGCCATCTCTTTAGCTTCTAACCTTGAAATTTGATGCTGATACCTCAGCTTTGGAGTAAACAGAATTAAAGGCTTATGCTGCTAAGCTCAGCATTTTACCTGTATTAGTTCATTTATTATTTATTAATTACTTCTTTTAAGGCAGGGCCTTTTAAATTGGGGTCTCAAGGCCTCAAAACAAGATGACCTTGAAGTGCTGATTTTCCTAACTCTGTCCAACTTCCCTAAGTGCTGGGATTAAGGGCATGTGCCACCATATCTAGGTTATGTGGTACTTGGGATCAAATCAAGGGCAAAATTTATGTTAGATAAGAACTCTACAAACCAAGCTATCCATATAATCACATATGGCTAGTGGCTACCCTACTAAAATGTAATTTGAGAGTAATGTTTCCAAATAATTTACCATTTCCTGCTAAATATGGCTCTAAAGTTCCCATTAAACCACACACACAATATTAACATATAGGAAGAGTGAAGGATGTGGTAATTTGACAAACTTGGGGTTCAAATCCTAACTCATTGTCTGACCTTGAACTTTAGTTCATTACCTAAAATGCACATAATGAACAACTTCCCACAGCCTATGAGATGCTTGCATTATGCTTACAATCAATCTCAGCACTGGGAAAGCTGTAGCAGGAGGATCACTATGAATTCCATGCAACCAAGATTACAAAGTAATCTCTAGGTCAGCCTGAGCGTCCTGGAACTCGCTCTGTAGATCAGACTGGCCTCGAACTCACAGAGATCCACCCAGCTCTGCCTCCCTAGTGCTGGGGACTAAAGGCATGCACCACCAATGCCTGGCTCAGTGCTTGAATTTAAATGTTCAATAAATGATAGTTATCAATAATAACAAACTGTTCCCCCCCACAAGACTACAAAGTCCAAGCTATATGTTATGGTTCCTGATTCTGCTGCCTTATCTACAGTGGTGTCTTTTCACCTTAGTGCTGGCACCCCAGTCTCAGACCTACACTGCCTTTTAGTAGCACAACTCAACTTTTAAACAAAACCCTGTCACGTTCAGCACACTTTGAATCTTTCATATGTCTTTCTAAATGACCTATTGTAAATTTAGAAAAACATTAAGGCTTAATTAACAGTGATAACTGCTTCAATAAACTGGCTGTATTTCTGAAGTCCAAGTTAGTTTTGCTTTGTTTTGAAATGGCAGGGAATCTCACTGGCTCAAATTGCACTTGACATTCCTGGGCTCAAGAGTCCAGAATAGTGGTGAGAGAATACTGAGAATTACAGGCATATACTACCACTTTGGCCAAGTTTTGGGACACAGAAGTTTAGGAAATTTTATTTTCAAAGTCTTCTCAATACCCCAAGTACAGAGCTTGGTAACTGTTCAACTGCAATGATATCTACTCAAGAGAGAAAGCAGTTCCAACTATTCAGCCAAAATAGAATATGACTTTGGGGGCAGAGGGGAAAAAACTGGACTGGACTGAATTGGGGGGGGGGGGTGGCACATAGAAAAGTCATGAAGAAACATGGACATTTTGAGATAACTCAACCTGTACCAGAAAGAGTCCAATGAATCCATCCACCAGCCCCAAATGCATGGCCAAAACCTAACAGCTTACAATGGCACGGTGGCACCCATGTTCCCTGCACTTGGAAGGCTAAGTCTACGGCCATTATGGCCTCACATTATGGCCTATTTAAAAAATAGGTTGAAAGTCTGCTCTCACATAAGACCTATGTTCCCAGCTGAACAGAGAGAGCTACTTCTACAAGAATTATGAAGGGCTCAAGAACTGTTTCTCAAAATTAATTTGACAGCCTTGTTCCCTTCATCAAAGGCTCCAACAACTAGACCACCCAGGTCTCATGTCAAAGTTAAATATCTGTTCATATCAAAAGAGAATCTAATTCCCACTTCTGAGATTTAAAAACATTGTGTAAGATACACGGTTTTCAGTAATAGAAAAAAAAAAAAGGCACCATCCAATTTTAAAGTAGTAGAAAATACCATTAAATCTTCATTGATCAGTTTTACTGAAACAGAAAATTTTCTACTACATGTAAAGTGGACAAGCCAGTCTCAATCGTCAGCAGCCACAAAGCAGGAGATGGGAGCGCTGAACTGGAGCTGCTGCAAAAGAGCCAAAGATTCCACTCTGGGAAAGACAGAGGAAATCCTTTCAATGGGAAACCACAAGAGTAGATTACTGTGATTACACTTCAAAAGCAAAGGCTCTGCCACAGAGACACATAATTGAGAGGAAAATGCTGGCCCTTGATCAGGGAAGTCAGGCCCCCTGCTATATACTCTCCTGCATTCATAAAAAAATAAAAATAAAAAGGGAGAAAGAACCATAAGAAAACACATCTCAGTCTACCACTTAGCTCCTTCCAGATCACTGGCCAAGTTATAAACTGCCTGATAAATGAAAAGAATGCAGTTTAGGGGCATCAAAGGCAAGAATGCTTAGCAGGCTTATCCTTCTGAATATATTCAATACAAATAGCTTGCAGACTAACCACTTGCAGAGTTCCCCTGCTCCCTGCAAATGGAATTACAAGCACCTCCAGACCAGGTGGCTACTGGAATCACTCACAAGTTCTCAATGTACCAAAGAAAGCCACAGTGACCCTGTGAACTGCTAAATGTAACACATGGAGGAGTTTTAAGGTTCATCCTGGGTTAAGTGTCGGATAATCAAATGTAACCAATTTCAGGACACTCAAAAGATTAAACATAGTTGCAAATTCTTTATCTGACCATGAGCCATTAAGAGATGAGACAAGACCAAGTACTAACACTTCCAAACATCAAAGACAGCAGCACTCCCTGTCTGTGTCTGTATCATGTGGTAGTGGCACCAGAAAAGACACTAATTCTGAAATAAAAGTCTGAGAAGGAATCAATAATCCCAAGCCAAAGGTGTACTAAGGAAGTGATCAGAAGTGAGGTAAGGGCCAACAGTGTCAAAGACTGGAAAGAAAATGAAAGGGTGGGCCATGAGTGTCCCTGTCAGAAGGAAGCCCTGAGCACTACACACATGTTCTTTCACTCTAAATGCCAACTAGTTGGTGCCAGGATAAACCTAGAGCCATACCCTTGGATTTTGGGCCTCCAACTATTATTTCTTACTTCTTATGCTTTCAATTTATTCCTGGCCAGATTTGTTTATGAGTTTTAATAATAACAATAAAAAATGCATCCCTGGCTCTTTAACCGAAAGAACCCCCTAATTGATTCCCACAGTAATTAACCTGCATTTTACCTCAGAGAGCGGTAGTTAAGGAAGTCGGCACTGCTATTTATAACTCATCTCAAATTGAGGGCAGACTGCCTAAAATCTAACACATCCCAGCTGTACTCCTGTTTGAACTGGGGCCAAGGGAATTTTTTAAAGCAATCTTGGCACCGAATGAATGACACCAACAGTATGAGAGCGCGAGTAGTTGTGTTGTGGTGACGTAGCATTGGAGGTGGAGGGGGGCAGTGTACTGTGATCCCTCTCGTGCATGCCTGCTGCCTGAGTCCCAGTACAGTAAGCTGGGAACCGCCCACTGAGAGCCAAACACAGGAAAAGGCTTTTCCTGTGGACCGCCTTGAAGTGAGAAACACATGGCTAATCTGCATAAACTCGAAGCCACACCGCCCCTGCCAGGAAGGTTAGTGCTCGTAATCTCTGGCCATGGAGCTGGCTGCCTGGGAAGACTTGGACTGGAGCCTGATAACCCAGAAAGAGCCGAGAGAACAGATGGGTAAGGACCCCAGCAGAATACAGCCCTGGGTCACGTGACTCGCCACATGGCCCCGCCAGCACAAACTATTGTCTGGCTGCAGTGCTCCCATACAAAGGCACCAGGCCTCAGCTTCCTGTGATTCTAGGGGCTGGCAGCAGCTGTTGATCAGCTCCAGGAGGGGACCCTCCTCTGTTTACGGGCACTCCGGACAGAGCTAAGTACTAAAGTTAAGGCCTCTCCCAACCAGCAAACTTTCACTTTTCCTGCCAGCTCCACAGAAATCACTTAGATATTAGGTTGAAGGAGACTTCCCCTGCAAGTCCAGCCTTGTTCTCTGATACATACATTGACCAGCATAAATCATTCCCATTGTCCCTTTTCTCTCTAACCCACCCCCCACCAGGCTGGTTTCTAACTCTTGGGTTCAAATTATCACCCAGCCACGTATTTTACTTTTAAAGAGGGGAAATATGACTACATGCCTGCACAATGATAACCCATTCCTAGTCTCCTACTTGGCCTTACTTACCAGATCGATCTCGTCCATGGAGAAATGGAAATTAGGGAGGATGGGAAAATGACAATCATCACATACACGAACATTTTATCCAGAGAACCAAACCCACATGGCCTAGGAGTTTCATCATTTATAATCTTACAGAAGATTAAAAAAAGTAGTTCATTCAAGTTCTAACAAACTGGACACCTGCCTCTGTGGTTGGTAGTTTGCAACCATCACCTCCAAGTCAGTTTTATCTCTTAAATTCTTTCAAACCTGCCCTGTGTTTACAAACTGAATAAGATCACATTTCCAACAAATCAGGTACGGGCTGTGACCAGACCTAATGCCCTTCCAAACCCATACTACCACATAGTGATACATAACAAGGTGGCCATGGGCTGAGCCATGCCTATAATCCCAGCACTTAGGACACAGCACATTCAGGGATGGCCTGGGTTATATACAGCCAGTTTGGGGAGGAAGAAAAGGCTAGATTCTGATTCAAAATAATAAAGGGTATTTGGACAATGAATCTCTATCCAGACCAAAGAAGCACAGACAACTTAGCAAGGTTTAGGGAAGGAAACCAAAAGAGAAAGTCACTAAACCATTTAATAAAACTAACAGAATAGGAGAGCCAATTAATACCCACTTCACAGCTGCCCACCCAATAGAAGCATGCCAGAAAAACCACAGCTGGTATTTCTTCTTCAATAGCACCAGAAAGAGTAACTCAAACAGAGCAGCTAGAGCACCAGACTAATAAGGAAAGTCATCCAGGCACTTTCACAGCCACTTACAGTTCCTACAATGAAGAATTAATTGCTTTTTGTTAAGACTTAACTTACATGTTCAATTCCTACTGCCAACTATAGTATCTCTAAGGAAACAAACAACTTCTTCAGAAAAATATTTCTCTTGCTGAGGGGTGTAGTAGTGAATGTCTTTAATCCCAGCAAAGGCAAGCTAATCTCTGTGAGTTCAAGGCTAGCCTGGTCTACATAGCAAGTTGTAGGACAGCCAGAGCTACATAACAGAGAAACCTCACCTCAAAAACAAACAAAAAACTACAAGACTGGATGGTGGTGGTCCATGTCTATAATCCCAGCACTTGGGAGACAGAGGCAGGCAGATCTCTCTGAATTTGAGGGCAGCCTGGTCTACAGAGTGAGTTCCAGGACACCCAAGAGCTACACACAGAGAAACACTGTCTTGAAAAAAACAAAAAAAAGCTATTTTCAGATGTCACCTAAAACACAGGGGCAAGGGCCCCAAGAACACAAGCAGAAACAAAAGGTCATCTGATAAATCAAGAGCCTCCTTCTCAACAGTACAAGTTCTTGAGGAGAATACTCAGAAGTACAACAGGTAGGCTCCAATACCAGTTCTCACAACAACTTCATGGGAGGACATGCAAGAATGAATAAATTTTAACTCATATGGTACTCAATACTACCATCCAGGATTCTAAATCAGTGGCAAGAGGACTGGGTCAGGAGTCCATTCTCAAGGGAGATGTTCCTTCTTTTACTGTTTATAACCTCTTAAACTCTAGGAAGCTAGAATGTATGCAAGGTTTCCTACTTTAAGGAAAAGGTCTTCAGATATTGCTTAAAATACAAGACTATAAAAATAAAGGCCCCCAAGAAGACAAACGGGAAAAGACATGTTCAGAGGGTCTGTATGACTACCCTGAGCCATTGAATTAAGAGATCTGCCCATGGTGTTTGTAATTTCTTTGTCCCTCGGTTTCCTCATCAAGAGAATAGATAGAGGTAGCTGGGCATAGATGGGAAAGTAGGCAGATCTCTGTGAGCTTGAGTCAGACTGGTCTACACAGTGAGACCCTGTCTCTCACTTTATGTCTCTGTATCTCTTTCTCCACCCCCCCCCCTTTCTCTCACACACAAAGAAGCACATCATTCATGCACAGAGGAGAGATAGAAAATAGAGAACAGCCAGGTGTGTGGTGTTTCATTCACAATTGTCATTCCTTCACTGAAGAGACCAAAACAGGAGGATTGCAGTTTGATACCAGCCCTGGCTACAAAGTGAGGACCTACCTTTAAAAAAATGTGTAGTGTGCTGGCTTAGTACTACACAAGCATAAAGACCAAATTCAGATCCCCAGCACCCTTGTAGAAGCCAAGCATAGGAGTGGGTGTCTATAACCTCAATGCTGAGGAGGTAAAGACAAATGACCTAGGCCAAACAGTCTAGCCAAAACAGCAAGCTCAGGTTCAGTAAAAGTCACTATCTCAAAAATAAGATAGTGACAGAGGAAAGCACCCAACATAGGTATGCATACATATACACAGGGATATGCAACATAGGTATGCATACACATACACAGGGATATGCAACATAGGTATGCATACACATACACAGGGATATGCAACATAGGTATGCATACATATACACAGGGATATGCAACATAGGTATGCATACACATACACAGGGATATGCAACATAGGTATGCATACATATACACAGGGATATGTAGCTCAGTGTTTGTCTAGCATCAGGATCTGGATTCCTAGCACTGAAAACAACACAACCATCAGACAGGTATTTCTTGGAATAACTGAGATGAGAAAATAACAATAATCACAACTGTCCCTCCTGATGTGAAACCGCGCACACTCCCACACACACCCACACACCCCCACCCCACATCCCCCCCACACACACACCCCACACACACACACCCCACACACACACCCCACACACACACACACCCCACACACACACCCCACACACACATAGCTGTGAAAAAATTTAAGTTGTTTTTGTTGTTGGGTGGTTGTTTTTTGTTTTTTTGGCTTTTCAAGACAGGGTTTCTTTGATTAGCCTTGGCTGTCCTAAAACTAGCTTTACAAGACACGCTGTCCTCAAAGGCATGCACTACCACCATAAATTAAAAGAAGTTTACTTTATATATTACCCAAGAGATTAACAACAATGATAAAACATTTGCAACAATATGTAAATTAGGTGAATGTCTCTCTTAAAACATGGAATTTTCCATTTAGTATTTTCAGATAGGAGTTGACATTTGGTAGCTAAAACATCAGAGAGTAAAACCACAGACAAGAAAGGGGGCTACTGGGGCTGGAGAAATGACTCCATGATTAAGAACACTGGGTTTAATCCAAGCAGTGGTGGCACACCCCTTTAGTCCCAGCACTAGGGAGGCAGAGGCAAATAGATCTCTGTGAGTTTGAAACCAGCCTGATCTACAAGAGCTAGTTCTAGGACAGCCTCCAAAGCCACAGAGAAATCATGTTGAAAAACTAAAACCAAAACAAAACAAAACCACTGGGTTTAATTCCCAACATTCACATGGGATTTCACAACTGTCTATAATTCCAGTTCCAGGGCATGATTCACATGAGAAGTACACCAAATGAACGTGTTCCTTCAAATGAATATGCTCTATCAAATGAACATGCTCCAGTCTTGGAGACTATTCTATTCAAGGATCCAGGAACATTCACTTCTACACAAATCCCTGGGTTTAATCTCCAGCAAGGCATAAAGTAGGATGAGAAGGGACTATGACATGCCTGAAATTACAGCACTCAGGTGAAGACAGGAAAGAGGAGGAGCTGTAGTTCCAGTTTTCAGCTACAGAGTTGAGGCCAGCCTGTCTCAACACCAACAAGCAAACGCAGCCCCTAAACAGACAAACTCCTCTGTATGGCCTTTCCTTGTCATAAATAAGCATTCTGAAACCTTCCACAAAGAGTCTGATTTTTTTCTTCCACCATACCATTACTACACAAGATGGTAGGTATATCTGTTTACCCTTGCTTAATGCATGTACCTAGCCAGCATGTAAGCCCCAGGAAGTAGCAATGCATGTGTGTATGATTCAGTGCCATGTCTATCATCTAGCACCCTTAGCTATCTTCATCCTTCATGGAGTCTCAAACTTCCAGCAGCAAAGCTTACAAATCAGAGAATAGCTGGGCAGTGGTGGTGTACACCTTTAATCACAGCAATTGGGAGGCAGAAGCAGTCAGGATCTGAGTTCTAGGCCAGCCTGGTCTACATAGTGAGTTCCAGGACAGCCAGGACTACACAGAGAAATCCTGTCTTGAAACAAAACAAAGAAAACCCACCAACACACAAATTAAACAAATACCAAAAAGACTGGCCAGTTCAAAACTGAAGCATCACCCACTTTCAGTGTTTCCCCAGACTGAATTTGTTCAGTAGTTCCTTCTAGGAAAGAATTCTGACACAACAGCCAACAGTTTCAACAGGGGCAATACTAGCCTTTTTAAATTAAGTGTATGAAAAGCTTGTTTTTGTTGTTGTCACAAACTCCTTATAACGCCAAGTTCTCCAGTGCAGCTCCACAGAGAAAGGTGGTCCTCACCCACCACAGCAGGGTAATTTACGACTTATGGAAGTTAACCCATGGAGCAACCAAGAGAACAGAGTCAGAACTGACTAACCTTAGCAGTTAAATAGTACAAAGACACCTGCTAGCTGCTGAAGAGAACAGCATTTTATTTTAAGCAGTAGTTGGTGTCAGGCCTGGTAGCTCAGGTGGAAGGCAAGAGGACCGCTGTGAGTTTGAGAACAGCCTAGATTACTTAGTGAGAAGTTCCAGATTATTCTGGTTTGAAGGATAAGATCCAATCTTAAACACACACACAAAATCAAACTTCTGTTGGAAGATAATCTAACAAGTTATTTTTCCCTCTAGTGCTTTTATTATAAGTACAGCCATACTGATATCTATTATTATTTACTGGTAATTTCTTCTTCACTACAAATATGGATCCTGTGTTCACAGCACACTGTCTTGACAGTGGTGCAGCTCAGACTGATAAAAGTGGACTAGCACTTAGTAGGTACTCATGAGTTAAACATTTTGCTGTAAGACTGCAAAGCCCCAATTATTGTACACTTAATCTAGGTGCTATTTCAGCAAGCATAATGGACAATGAGGAACTTAAAAGTATAGTCTTTGTTACTCACACAAAGTGACGTGACTTAACACACCAAAACACACTTGCACAGGTGATGTGACCCACTGCCATCTTTCAGTGCATCTACTAACTAGGGCAAACACGCTGGGATGGATGAGCCCTTCAGTTTGGCAGAGTGCAGTTCTCTTGGTACTTTTGCCATTCTTACATATCATATTTATCATTATGTGATATGGCACAAAAGGAACCTGTCATGAATGGTCATGAATCCTGACACAGCTTCACCTGGGCAAGGACAAAGCACTGTCCAGCTCTTCAGGGTAGTTTTTAAATGTTCTTCCAGTTTCAGTGTCTGGTTTGCAGACAAAATATCCAAACCCAGCGGAAACAAGTAAAAGCAGAGCCTACCCCCTTCTCTTGTAAAGGCACAGGTGGCAAGTACACACAAATAACATAAATAAAATTAATGCCACTAAATCTAATTACACAGTTTGTTTTTCTCTTGCCAAAGCTTTTCCTCCTTGGGCAGGCATTGGTGGTGCCCACCTTTGGTCCCAGCACTCCGGAAGTGGAGGCACAGGCAGGTGGATCTCTGTGAGTTTGAGTCCCGCCTGGTCTACAGAGCGAGTTTCAGGACAGGCTCCAAAGCAATACAGAGAAACCCTGTCCCTGAAAAAATTAAAAAAGTTTTTCTTCCTATACTAAAAAGGATATCACTGAAGAGTGGACCTTAAAAATCAAGTGTTATACTACATACTTTGACAAAAAGCAGCACCAATACCACTCAGTTTATTTTACTAATTCCTAGAAATATCTTGGTCTACTCCCCTAAAATGCCATTTCTTTTTCCAGCTAAGACCTACCCCAAGCTGGGAGGTGGTGGTGAATGCCTTTAGTTTCAGCACTTGGGAGCCAGAGGCAGGCAGATTTCTGTGAGTTAGAGACCAGCCAGATCTACAGAGCTAGTTCCCTGACAGCCTCCAAAGCCAAATAGAAACCCTGGGGGGGGGGGGGGCTGTTTAAAAAAAAAAAAAAAAGACCCACCCCCAGTCTACTGACACTACAAAAGACACAATTACAGAAGTTAAAATAAAGAAGGGCTAATATAATCTGGGCTGGGTTGTGGTGGTGCAGGTCTTTGATTCCAGCATTCAGGAGACAGAGGCCTCTGTGAGTTCCCTATGAGTTCCAGGGCAGTCCAGACTGTTTCAAGGAGAGAGAAACCTTATCTCAAAAAACAAAACTGGGGAGAAAAAAAAAAAAAAGAGCTAATCTTACTCAGCTTTATTCCAGGTGCATCCAAATCCTAGGATTTAAGGTCAGCAATTTGCAGATTGGTAGTAGATTATATAGTCTAGCAAACTCTCTACTTCCTTTCAAAGCTTCCAAAATATATTGTTATCAAACTCCTAGGCCACTGTCCAAAAGAACATGTGCATTAGGCTCTACTTCAAGATTCTCACCAGAAATGAGACTAAAGTTAGCAGCTGTCTCTTTAGAGGGTCATTGTCAATGTTTTTTCTTTGCATTTTGTCCAGGTGATCATGTTGAGATGGATACTTGGCATACTAAACAACCATGAAAATTTAGCCAGCATCTTGCCCTCTCCCATCTCCTCCTCCTGTCTTCCTAGTACACTCTGGTTCACATACTCCTCAGTTATTATCATACTTCAAAGCACTAAGAATGTCCCTTTAGTGTGTCTGAGCAGGTGAGCCCAACTATTTCAATCATATTTTATTTTAAACCCAAATGGCATCATGAAACCACTATTGATCACCTGAGGTTTTCTGTTGGGGATGTTAGAAAAGTCAATTCCAAGTTAAACTAGAGAGCAAGGACTAGACTTACAAAGTGAAGGAAAAACAGTAATGTTATAAGTTGTCCTGTGCCAACTAAACCCCAGAGTAAGGAAGGCTAAGATCATTCTCTTGACCAAAAGCAATAAAATGAGAAAGTGTTAATCATTTAGAAACTTCTGCTTATTTATTAAACAAAAAGTGCTACCTGTCTGTAATTATCCCAGCCTTTAGAACAGAGGTAAGCAGTAAGACACTAGGGTCTTCTCAGAAATGTCATACTGGAAGCAATACTAATTGCATCTCCAAGCATGTACCAACTCTAGCATGGTAAATTTACTGGAGCATCTGTGTACTTTATATTCTACTAAGTTAGATACCAAGTGAGGGAATGAAAGGCAGTGGAGGGGTGTAAAGGAATACAGCCAAAAGCAGGAGATAAAATGAGTTAAAAACACATTATATACATCACAGAACTCCCTATTGAAAGTATCCCTCTGTATATTAAACCACAGGTCAAACTATCAACCTCCTGGAAACCACTGACCCGTCCTGGTTGGGTTTTAATGATGCATGTCTCAGGCAATGAGGAAAAGGTGGCCTGGCTGTATACTTGTTTCTAAAGGAAAGGACACAGACATTCCACCTGAGATTCTCTGAAAGCACACGTGAATTAGAGTGCTGGTTCTTCAGTGGGTACTTGAACTGATGTTTATTTACTGACCATTTGTCTATTTTCATTACATTGCCCAGGACAATCTTGAATAATAACTCTTTATATAAATGGCAACAGGTCTCAGCTCAATCACACACTCCTCAGACAGGAGCTCACCCATTTCAGTGATGGGATAACTTGCTAGGATTATCCTACAAGGACACATGGAAAAAAAAAAAACAACAACAACAACAACAAAAAAAAAAAAAAAAAAAAAAAAAAAACCTAGGCTGGTCACTACAGAGTTAGGCATAGTTACTGAGAGATCACCACATTCTTATTCTTACATCAGGTGGTCACACAGGCAGAAGGAACATGGTGTTTAATTAGTGTTGAAATACTGGTTTGTTTGTTTTGTTTTGTTTTTTATTTCATGTAGCTGAGACTGGGTTTGAACTCCTGATCCTCTTGCCTTCATCTCCCCGCTGCTAGGATTAGGTAAGCACTACATTGGTAGTATTGAAACTGTCAGACATATCCAGAAATAGTCTTTTCTTTTCTACCTTCCTCCAACTCTCAAGACCAGATACAAATTATTGCTATGTCAACTCATGGCAGAACTACAAGGAGTAAACAGAATATGGGTACCATCCTATTAGAGTTCATCACCACTGCACAGGAGGATGATCCATCTATTTTCTACATGGGCTAAATGTTTGGATATCTGTGAAATGCCTATGATAGAGACCTCATCCATAATGGAATGGTTTTACAAAGTAGAGCCTTGAGCAGTAACTGGATTTCAGCTTGGATCACAATGGTAGCTCCCCATACCGGGATTAGCATTCTTTAACTTAAGACCACAAGCAAGGTCTGAGGCCAGCCTGATCTGTCTACAAGGTAAGTTCCAGAAGAGCCAGGACTGACTATATAGAGGAACCCTGTCTAGAAACACCAGAAAAGACCACAAGCAAGAGACTTCACCTAAAATCTAATCTGCTGACATCTTAACCTTGCACTTCTATACTGTGAGAAATAAAATCTACAAAGTTTTGTTATTTAGTAGACCATGAGGTTAACACAGCACTTTTACAGCCTTTTCTCTATCCAGTAACACTTTCATCATAGAAGACACATGTATCTGAAACATCCATCTACGGTATAATTAGAAGCACCTCAGGCAAATTCAGGTATGCCCTGAAGCCTAGTTGAGTGTAAATGTACAATGAAGTACTTCTCAAATTTGAGTGTCCATCAGGACAGTCTAAAGAACCTGTTAAAGTATACCTCAGAATTCTGGATTCAAGGTTTCAAGTTCTAAACAAGGCCACCCAGGTAGTCTCTCAAACTAGATCAAAATTTGGGTTTTTCAGGCAGATACGGTGACATGGCCCTTAGGAGGCTTACATATGGCAGTTTTGAATTCAAGGGCCACCTGTGCTGCATAACAAGACCCTGTTTCAAAAAAAAGGAAAAAGTTGCTCTATCGAGTTAAGGCCATGCAGACCTGACAACCAGTTTGATCCCGAGAACCCAAATGAAAGAAGGGACCAGCACAAGGTTATTCTCTGATTCCCTGAACACAATGTCACATCATACATCTCTGCACTCACACACCACACACACACACACACACACACACACACACACACACACACACACACACACAGTAAAAAGATTGGGGGGGGTGTTTTTGCTTTTTCAAGACAGGGTTTCTCTGTGAAGCCCTGGCTATACTGGAACAAATTCACTCTGTAGACCAGGCTGGTCTCAAACTCAAAAATCCTCCTGCCTCTGCCTCCCAAATTCTAGGATAAAGGCATGCAACCACCACTGCCAGGAAAAAAGCTTTTTAAAAAAGAAATTTCTATAACTTAGTAGTACTTTCATTCATCTTTAGTATGTAGTACAACCTACAGAGTATTTTTTCTTCATCATGTAGTTTAGAATACAGAGTAAGAGAAATAGCTGATCTAAAGTCATACAGCATAAAGAAAATTTGAAACTGGACCTAGAGCCAATTGTATGTGGCGCTGTGTGCATTCACTTTACTCAGGTGGCAGATTAATACAGTAACTCCCTCCTAACTGGACTCAAAATGTTTTCACAATGCAAGTCACTCCGACAAAAGTAGTTCTTTCTATCTTAGAACCAGAATCCCATCCCCAGTCTTAAAGGTGTCTCCTGATAATGGCCTCAAAGAACCACCAGTTCTCTCCCCAGGAATTACAAAACAGCAACAAATCAAGAGCCATGACCATTATGAGAAACCCAGAATAATAAAATTTTAAATGGAAAAAATGGACAGGGCCAATATCTAGGTATAGTGTCACAGGAACCATTCTCCAAGCAAGGCTGGAGACTAAGTGGTGATGAGCACTCCTGATCTTCCGAGATACACGTTTGTTTCCCCAACACCGGTATGGACCACCTCACAATCACCTGAAACTTGAACACCAGGAAATCCAAAGCTCTCTTTTGGCCTCTACATGTATGCTCATACATATGGCAGACCCTCAACACAGGCATATACAAACAAAATAACTTTTCTTTTACGTTCTAGCCAATTACAAAAATAATGTCCTAAGTAGTCCTGGCTCTAAAGTAAATTTGTAAAATACAAATTAATATTTTAACAGGGGTGGCTCAGTGATAAGAATACTACTTGCCTAGCATCTAGAGACCCTGGATTTAATTCCTAATACCTTAAAAAATAAATAGGAGCCTTAAACTAACTACTACCCCTAAAGGATGTTTTATAACAATTTCAATGCCTAGAAGCCAAGAGGAATAATGGAACCTCTTCCAGGATTCTGAAGAATAAATGAGGAAATTCATGAGAATCAAACATAATGCTTACTCAGCTCAAGTAGGCCCACAATACACAGTAGCTGTCCTGAATTCTCACTTTCAGCTTGCTGGCTTCAAAGTCAAGATCTCAGTAAAGATTCTTGGCCCTGAACAATATTTTAACAAACTGTTCCCTAAGGCCACTATGAGAGTTTGTTTTGTTTTTGTTTTTTGGAGCCCAGATTCCTAAACAGGTAGAAGTTGGAAGCCAAAGCATAAGTCATGTAAACCAGAACCGGATGATAAAAAAGTTTCAGGCTTTTTGCCCAGCAGTGGTGGTGCACACCTTTAACCCCATCGCTTTGAAGGCAGAGGCAGGCAGATCTCTGAGCTTGAGGCCAGCCTGGTCTAATACAGCCAGGGCTACACATAGAGAAACCTGATAGGAGAGGGCAAAGGAGGACAGACTAACAAAAGAGTTTGAGGCTCTGGACTAATTAATGTGGGGCCAGCCTATGAATTCCACAGCCTCAGGATCAGAACAGAATGCTATCCAAAGAAAGGGCAGAGAGAAAGCCATCTGTATTTGCCAAAGACAACCTGACCATAAACACAGCTACTACTCACCAGCATTTCTGCCTAGGTAGCCTGTTTCCTAAGGACAGAAGGTAATATCTACTCCAGAGAAGGGGAAATCACTGGATACAAGATCCAAAAGGATGCACCTAAAACAATGCAGTCTTCAGTCCTCTACTACATACCAAATTCATGTTGTTCTTTTTTTTAATTATTTATTTTTATTTTGTGTGCATTGGTGTTTTGCCTGCATGTAAATCTGTGTGAGGGTAGTAGATCCTGGAGTTAAAGACAATTGTAAGCTGCCATGTGCTCGCTGGGAATTGAACCCCTGGCCCCTCTGGAAGAGCAGTCTCAGTGCTCTTAACCACTGAGCCATGTCTCCAGCCCCTCATACTGTTCTTAAAGTCAAAGTACACCACACTTAAGCCAATTCAGAGTAAACAGCCAAGCCCAAATGCACTCTTGCTGGGAAAGCTCAGCAAGCAAGCTGTGAGCTCAAGTAAAAAAAAAAAAAAGGAGGCAAAACAAAAACCAAGCACACAGCAAATGGGCTTTTTAAATGAGTGATATCAAACCGACCTGACCCCTCTCACTCCCCACTCCCATCACACTGGTGTTAGATATTTGGGGGTGGGGTGGAGTCCTTTTAATGGCTATAAATAAGCTGAAAGCTAACAACTTTGAAGTGAAAAGCATATAAAAATCTTGGCTGCTGGTGATGAGCCACAGAAAAATCATGAATGTGCCAGTGCCAAGGGAAAAGGAAATCTAATATCCAACACTGCAGATTTGGGAACACAGAAGCAACAAAGCCATAAGGACACCCAAATGCAAAGGGGGGGGGGGGAGACACACATTTCCTCTCCATGGGGGTGGCAATTCAAGTAATACACTCTGGGCCTGCAGAGCACACAGCCCAACACCCAAAGCCCCTTAGTATTTAGTATCAACAAAACTTCCTAGAAGACAACAAAAATCTGTCCTGGATTACTGGGTGATTTCTAATATGCACCATAACCAACACTAAGTCAACATTTAGGGATGGAATTTCCCATGGCAGCTTTCTGGAATGTATTCTTGGCATCAGGCTTCTTCTCATTCCAGTCCACCCTTAGAACATGCAGAAGCCACTGAGAAATACTCAACCTGTCCAACGACTCTCCCTGATATGCACAAGTGACCAACAAAAACTTCCTCAGGTATTTCCTTCATGTACAAAACAATAACAACAAAACCTTTGCTCCATTTCAATGGGAATGGACAATTTCATGGAATAGTTAAACTGATTAAGTCAATGTTTACCCTAACTTGATCCCTCTAAAATGTGGGACTTGAGCTCAATGGTTGCGTACTTACTGCTCCTACAGAGTGCAGAAGACTAGGGTTCAGTTCCTGAAATGCAACTCCAGTATCAGGGATTCCAATGCCCTCTTTACATGTGCATGAAGCACATACATACACTTAAATACATACTCATACAACAAATAATTGAAAAATACAATAAATAGTAAGATTAAGGAATTCATCTTCTGCACCTGCACACCTACTATCCAGGACAGATGAACTATAATGCCAGTGTTGAATTATTCAAAATTCATTCTCCCAAAATGCAAAAACTTCAAAGCAAAAAAGAAGTTGGAAGAGATAGTTCTAAATTAGAATCTGTACTCATGATTCCATTCTTACAGGGCTGACAAGATGGCTCAGTGAGTAAAATTGTTTGCTTAATAAAAAGACTGAGTGGTGGCTCATGCCTTTAGTCCCAGCACTCAGGAGGCAGAGGCAGGCAGATCTCTGTCAGTCCACGGCCAAAGTAGTCTACAGAGTTCCAGGACAGGCTTCAAAAAGCTACAGAGAAACACTGTCTTCAAAAACAAAACACAAAGCCTGACAAGCTCACTCCTCTCCCCCCCTACACACACACACACACACACACACACACACACACACACAGTGTTCACACTCTGTGTAAATAAAGGTAGGTGGAAAGAGGTTATCAACTCCACAAGGTAAGTTGTCCTCTGACCTCTACACTCCATGGCAATTTTATGCACACACAGTTTTGAAGATTCCTACTTCTATGCTAGTTCACTATTACCTATCCACTTCCAGGAGGAAGCATTTTTGTAATGGCTTGGCATTGGATACACAATTCACACTTGGCTATTTATCATCCACTGATGGTCCTTATCAACTGCCAAACACAAAGACCAGTAGGTAAGACAAATCAATCATTGCATTTCAGAGACTCCATAAAGAATAATTGTGCTTGTAATATAGTTTCTTGGCCATAGTCAATCTATAAACAGTATTAAAGGCCATTTCTCTGAATGGACTATTGCAAACTGTATATATCCATCAACCCATCAACCAATATAAGGTTCTAAAGCAACTCAACTTGAGCACAATTCCCACCTTGTCAAAAGTGTAACATAACAGCAGCATGTAAGAGTCCTGAACAGGTACTTCATAAATAGAGAAATGGCTCAGTGGTTCAGAATGTTTCCTGTACTTCCAGAGTACCCAAATTCAGTTCCCAGCACCCACATTGGCTGGCTTACAACCACCTGTAACTCCAAGAGTTCCAACCTCCTCTTCTGGCACCTGAACCCATGTGATGTTTACTCACACAAATAAAGGCAATAATAGTACTAACATCCTTAGTATTATTTCATCAACTAACTCTAAGAACAATGTCCAGGTTTACCTGAACCACCATGACTACAGGGTTGTCCAGAATATACAACTGGGAAGACCTTCTGAATGCAGAGTTACTACAAATAAATCTACAAACTAGTTTAGAATTTAGCATATTCCTACACAGTCACAGGAACTACAAAATCGGTCCAGGAATGGCTACAGTTTGGATTCTATAAAGCCCATGCAATTAGAAATCATTATGGACAAAGCGCAAGTTAATATTTTAACTTTTTTCCTTTTAAATTTTTTTAGTTTGAGCCGGGCAGTGGTGGCACACGCCTTTAATTCTGGCACTTGGGAGGCAGAGGCAGGCGGATCTCTGAGTCTGAGATCAGCCTGGTCTACAAAGCTACACAAAGAAACCCTGTCTTGAAAAAAACAAAAATAAAAATATTTAGTTTGTCAAATGCTACACATCTGAATGGCTATCCCTAACTAAACCTGCTAAGTTCTGATTGGTCCTCATTCCTGGTTCCCTTAAGCCTGTATACTTGACTTGGGGCACATCCACAGTAAAGCCACTTTGCCAAGTCTTCTGAATGTGTGCGCCCAGCCCAAGATGACTGAATTCCTTTAAAGCTGACATTGCTTCTATCTTTTCTAAGGAGTGGGGTGGGGTTGAAACAGTATGCCTAAGTAACCTAGACTGGCTTGAATTTAAAAGCCATTCTCCTGCCTCAAACCTTCCAAATACCAAATCCCAAGTGCTGAGATTACAGGCATCACACCTGGCTGTCTCTACCTTTTAAATCCTTTTCTATATAGTACCCAGTGAAAGTGTTATTCTGTCTAGAACCCAGTCAGTGAAAGTATTCTATCTAGAAAAGACAGAATTCTATCTAGAACCCAGTCAGTGAACATGTTCTACCTAGTACCCAGTCAGTGTTAAATGTAAATGGGCCTATTTCTCAACCCACTGGAGTCTTCCAGATCTCCTAACCTGAAGATTACACTCTCTGACATCAGATGAAGTTCTAATAACCTTGCCATCTTTGTAGTAGGAAGACCTTAACAATATTAGGCAACGAAAATCAGTGTCATCAAATTTCTCTCTTTTATTAATATTGCTTTAAAATAACCTGATAGCTTTTGTAACAGAGCTGAACCTAAAAAGTATCATCAGGTCCATAATTACATTCACATCCCCTGCTATTACCTAAGCTAAATCAAACAGGCTCTCACAAAACACTGATCTTCTTGTGAAGTAATTGGTATCAGTCAGTGAATTGGGGGGGGGGGGGGGGGGGGGGGGGCTAGTGGTGAGACAGGGTCTCACTATGTAGCTTTGGGTGGCCTGGAACTCACTATGTAGACCAGGCTGACCTCAAAGTTAGGCATCCACCTGCCTCTGGGTCCAGAGTTCTAGGATTAAAGGTATGGGCCACCATGCCTGGAACAGTAGATTAAGTCTTAAAAGACACTGATAAAATTATTCTGGTCATTTCACAAGGCTACCAAGTCAGATTCTTCTCTCACCAAAAAAATAAAAATAAAAATTCACTGAAGGAACAAGTCCAGAAATATTAATCTAACTAAAATGACCATCCAACCCTTGAAACAGGACCCAGTGAGCCAACTGACCCAGAACTGGGGAGATGAGGACAATTTTAGCGTGTGTGTAACAGAGAAGCCCTGTAAAGACTGTATAAATAAGCCAGGTCCTTCAGCCCTTCACAGCTCAACATGAGAGTAAAGCTGATGCTGAACCTTCAGTATCATTCTCCTTCCTGGTATTCTAGAAATGTAAACCCAATCCAACAAGACTTCATGCCAAACTATAAATCCTTTTCCAAAGGAACGAGGGTTTTAACTCAAAGTATCCAAAGCCAAGCTTTTGGAACACATTTATTTCACTATTGAAACTTAGAGAGTTCTTTCCAAACTTCTGTCGGCTTTCTCTATGTAACTGCCACTGACTTTTAACAAGGTTTCATGTCTTCAACTTAGCATGAAGTCAAACCACAGAGGTTCCCCTTCCAGGGTGGCATCTTCTCCTGGGTTAGAACTACCTATCCCAATTTCTGTGTCCTGCGTGCCCCGCCCCCACTGCCTTCTCCCCCATCCCTTTTTCAGCAGGGTGATTTTATTCTACCTCATGAGGCAACTAGCATTATCTTTGCCCGAAAACTGTTTATTAATTTGCCTGTCAAACATTCTATAGAGCCGTTTACATCTTACTGCAGAAACCTCCTGGGTACATATTGACAGCTCAGCGAGTATTTACACAAAGCTCTGAAACACTTGGTCCCTTCAGAGGAAAAAGTTGCCGTGTCAAGCTGAGAATCAAACACCTTCTCTTCTACCTTTTTTCCTCTTCTGTAAAAGCAAGCTTCCCTCCAGCACAGCTCCAATATGCAGAAGTCACACCTCTAAACTACTAAAAGAAAAAGATGACAAAATTTCAGGTGTGCTGGGGAAAAAACATGTCCAGGACTACAGCAAGCCACGTAGTTCCTTAAACCAGGGTACAGGAAGGCAAACTACCTAAAGAATTTACAGTCTAACACTTAGTTTTTCCTGTTCCTGGCTCAGGAGCTTTTGTTTCTCTCAGCAAAACTTACAGGGCAAGTCCAGGCACTCAGATTACAACCAACTGCCCAAACCAGACCCAGACCTGCCCCACTGCTCAGCGTCTGAAGAGCTAAATGCTACCTCTCCCTCCTTCCCTCACCACCCACCTCAAAGCAGTGTGCTGATGTTAAATTGTATCAATACCTACTTCCTATCTATCCCACCCCAATGACTAGCCTCCTGGGGATCCTGAAGCAACTATTTCAAGTTCTAATGAAGTCTGCCTAATATTTGATTACCTTCACTGTTTCAAAACCTTCAATCAGGTGAAATGACTAATGACAAACAGATTAACAGTTTTGAGACAAGTTTTTTCTTTGTAGCACTCAACTTCTCTGAGCTTGTCTCTGCAAATCCCAGGAGACAACCTTGAGTTCCTTAAGCCTGGGGGAGGAAAGATAGCTTTAAAAAACACCACTGAAATCAGGCTCAAGCCTTAACCCTGGGAGACTAAGAGTTTAGTTTGAAAGTCAATCTGAGCTATAAATCAGGACCCAACCTCCCTCCCTCCCTCCTTCCCTCTCTCTTCCTCTCTCTCTCCCTCTCTCTCTCTCTCTCCCTCTCTCTCTCTCTCTCTCACACACACACACACACACAGGAAGATGAGGGGTTACTGACGAAGGAACATGTCTACTATAGAAGAAATCAATGAGTTCCAATATAGTGCAAGATTATTTGGTTCGCCAGTTTCACTTAACCAAAAATGCAAATGACTTGCCTTGGGTCAGTTTCTAGAGGAACAACCCAAGCCTCTCTCACTCTGATCCTTCACCACTAGACAACACAACTCAATCTAAACAAACAAACCAAAGAACAGAGATAAAGGCCAGGTGGACTCAGAATCTCTTTCAGAGCCCCCAGGAATCACAGTTCACTGGAAGGATACTATTCTGTATCAATTTACTCTGTATACTTTATCAGATTGTTGTGAGGCAGGATCTTGCTATGCAGCTCTGGATGATTCAAAAAAAAAAAAAAAAAAAAAAAAAACAGACATCTCCATGGTCCCCCTAGTCTCCCTACTGGGATCATAGGTATGTGCTTCCATACTTTTTCTCCTTGGTGACACAGGGTTTCTCTCTAGGTAGTCCAGGCTGACCTGGAATTCATTATGTAACCTTAAAATTAAGATCATTCTGCCTCAGCCTTATGAGTGCTGGGAATACAGGTGACAACCACCATTCCTGGCTCTTGAATACCATATTTTAAAACATATATGCATGCTGCCATTGCTTCTAAAACATAAGAGATAAACTTGAAGCACATCAATATAATCTTTTGGGGCTAGGAATAGGAAAGACCCTAGACCATTACTTTGTTATCCTACTCCCGCATTCTTAAAAAAGTTCACCAACTGCTGTGTGAAATGCCTATTGCAACTGACATCACACCTGTACAAATGGATCCAACATTGGAAGGTTGCAGCAGGTTGTGGGGGGGGGGGCTTTATACAGATCAATACAGAAGAAAGGAACCTTACCATCCCAGCTCCCATCACTCACAACCATGAACAATAGAGACTAGAAGTCTGGACTGATGTATTTTCTTCCTGTGGATTTCCTGGCCCCTCCTAAGAGAGAAGTCCCAACTGTTCCATATCTCAGCCAGCCCACAATACCTGTCACATATCCTGATAACAAATCCAGGGTTTCAGTATCTGTAACCCAGAAGTTTGGAATATCAGCTGATAATGTCCAGCAGAAACGAACAGCCATGCTTCTAGTGTAGGCTCTGCTTGGCTTGGTAAAGGGAGTTTCTGTGGCTCAAGCTGGACCCAAACTCCTGATCCCTCTCCCTCCACCTCACAAATTATGTTAAACTACTATTACTCTCAAGGTATACTGCTAAAAGTGACATAAACTCACTCCAATAGTAACCTAAAACCACATCATCTGTCCCATCCAACCCCATGAAACATGCTACTTGTTATTAAAAGAATGAAGGAAAACGTCAGTGTGATTGATTGCCCTTGCTCCTACAAAAAAACACACACTAATCTTTATTTCTTAAAAGCAGAATCAAGCCAGGAGGAAGTAACACATGCCTTTAATCCCAGCACTGGAGAGGCAGAGGCAGGCGGATCTCTGTGAATTCAAGGTCTGCCTGGTCTACAGAGCAAATTCCAGGACAGGCTCCAAAGCTACAGAGAAACCCTGTCTAGAAAAAACAAAAAATAAAACAAAACAAAAAAAAAGGCAAAGTCAAATAACATCATCACCTTACTTAATCATGTTAGAAAAAAATTTTTTGTTTTGCTTTTTTTTTTTTTAGAGGCTGTCCTGGAACTAGCTCTTGTAGACCAGGCTGGTCTCGAACTCACAGAGCCTGCCTCTGCCTCCAGAGTGCTGGGACTAAAGGCGTGTGCCACCAACACCCAGCATTGTTTTGCTTTTTTTGAGAGACAGGGTCTCATTATGCAGCTCTGACTGGCCTAGAACACACTATGTAGACCAAGCTGGCCTCAAACTCAAGTTCCACCTATTTCTGTCTCCCAAGAGCCACCACAGCACCTAACCCCCCCCCCCCCAAAAAAAAGCAGTCTTTAAACTATGACTGGGATGGGGAAAGGAATGACCTTCCTCAATAATACTTCAGACTAGGGCTACAGCTCAATTTGGCAGAGTGCTTATCTAGCATCTGAAGTCCTGAGTTCAACTCCCAGCCCAACAGTAACTCCACTTCCAGGGGATCTGACACCTGGTCAGTTCTGGTACCTGTACACATCTGATGCATATAAACTCATGTAGGTACACAAACCCATTCACATAAATTTCTAAAAATCTACTAAAATAGAACAAACTGGCCTGTGAGACACACACACACACACACACACACACACACACACACACACACACACACACCAGGGGTGGAAGCAAGTGGACCAAAAGGTCCTTCTTTGACTTCAAAGCCAACATAGACTTCAAAAGACATGACAAGTTTATCCTCAAGCAACAAGTAGAATCTCAGAGCCAAGCTTATCCCCCCTATAAACCTAAGATCTGTAACTATTAGACACCTAGACTGCTATACACACTTAAAGCTTACAAAACTCAAGTTGTACTATTTCTTGCATGAGTTACTGCTCTCCAGCTCATTCCCTACATCTCAGAACTGAAATGAAATTGAATAAAAAAAAAAATCTATTCTTAGTGCTGGGGCCTGGTGGTGATAAAAGAGAATTTTTTTTAAAAAAGTGAGAATTTAAAAAAAAAAAAAAAAAAAAAAAGCCCATGGGCAGCAGACAGGACTCAAAACAAGGACTGTGCTCTTTGGACAGAAGAACATGAGAAGAACATATGACTAGTACCTAGACACACAGGGAGTGCTCAATTATTTAATGACCAAAATCAGAAATGACTGTACCCACCAAAAACAAATAACATAGCTCCTGACTGTAATCCTAGCACTTGAGAGGCAGAGAGAGACAGGAGAATCAGGAGTTCAAAAATCAACCTACGTTTCATATACATCCTGGGGTATATGAGATCCTGTCACAAACAAACAAAACACACTGCTTTTAATGAGCCTTGACACCCATCCCCAATTATTTCTTCTAATACTATTCAAGAAAGGTAAATTTCTTAGTCAAAAGAAAACAAAGTGAGGGAAAGCAGACATACAACGTTAAATGACTCGTGCATACTGTCTTTTAAGACAAAACTTATCCTCCAGGCAACAGGAAAAAATTGAGATTGTCCCTATCCTCAGAGATGAAGAACACTAGGGAAGTCTATAGCATCACAGGAGAACAACAGAAGAGTATGAAAGTAGTTCTAGGCTGGGGAGGGGATACAGGAAATCACTGTTTTAAGTGAATATATATAAAAAAAAAAATCTAGCACAAAGGCACAATAGCTGGGAATGGGGGACCTGAGGCCCTTTCTCTGCTCTCTGAAAATATCAAGTCCAAAGGGGCATAATATTCCTGACCAATGCACCCAGGGAGAGAAAAGCAAAGTGAAATACACAAAACAAAATGTATTAAAAGGAACCAAAAGTGACAACCCTAAGTGTCATTGGAGCTCATATCTTTGCACCCTGAAAGATAAAAAGGGGGGGGAGAAAAAACACAAACTTAAAACACAAAGAAAAATAGTGGCCAATGTCCATTTTAAAGCCCTAAAATGACTGGTGGCAAAACAAATATTCCAGGAACAAGTCATAAATTACTTCTAACCTCTCTAAATCTGGAAGACATCAGCATCTCTTTCAATTGAACAGTTCTCCCAAAGTTCAATTAACAAAAGTGTTAACAAGATTCAACATGTAAACAAAGAAAGACCCAACCCTTGCTTTAAAGGGAACTCTTGATCCTAATATCAAATTCCGTCAGACAGCTCTGAGCAAGAATATTAACAAAAACCACCTTCTTCCCCTACAGATCCCACATTTGCCGTTCAATAAAAAGGCCAGTAAAATAATTTAGGTTCTGTAAAGTGGAACAGTGTCAAAAATTACTCAAGACAAATGTATCCTCAGAGCCATCAAAGAACTCATTTATACCATCAGGAAAGTCACAAAACCAAAACAAACAGCAAACCCATTGTAGAGAAAAACTCAGCTACTGTTCCAACAACACAGAATCTATTTCAGACTGCATAAAACATAACAAGCAAAATAAATCCAAGGTACAAGCAAAATGCCATCGCCTCCTCTTTTGTTTCAGGCACAATGTAACAAGGGCAGCCTGTCTGGGGCTCTGCTCCTGATACAGTATTGCTGCTTAAACCTCCCTCCTCAAGGTCACAGCCAATTTCAGCTCTGGAATAAAAGGCGGATAGTGGCAGCGATGGTTTGGGTTATCACTGGCAGAAAAGCAGAGTGTAAAAGTTTATGAGCTCATCAGGATTGTTGTACCATTACATCAGAGGCAATTATAAATGGCCAAGAGCAGAAGATGGGGAGCCAATCAGATCACAGATAGGATGTCAACCTAAGACCAACTGTCTCCTGGCTTTGACAGAAGGATTTTACCTCCATAATTCAAATCCCAAACCAAAGCAATCTGCACTTACTACTCCAATCACTCAGCTGTTTACCAGCACTTCCAAAGAGAAGCCCAGGCCACTGGGCCGGCCGAGACTGAGACAAGAGGTGGCCCCGGCGGCCCAGGGCGAACCCCAGTCGGCCTCAAGCTGCCCCCGAGCAGGCCCCAGCTCTCCCCCGAGGTCCCCCGGGCCCTAGGGGCCACTCTTTAGAAGCACATATTAGGGGACGGCCTAGAGGAAGGCAAGGGGGTCAGAGGAGCGGCAGGTGAGCAAGAAAAGGCTGCTTCTGTCTCCCGGGTTCCTGACACAGCCTACACCCCTACCCTGAAGCCCCAGCACCCCCTCACCCGGGCCTGGCCCTTCCAGGCACACTTTGCTCCTCACCCCCCTGAAGACCCCCAGAGTTCCAAAGGACCAGCGGAGAGGGAGGAACCGGACAGACACCTCCGGAGAAGCCCCACACAAAGGCTGATCGAGGGAAGGAGAGGAAGGCAGACAGGCAGCCATTTTAAGAGAGAAGAGCCAGACAATGGCAGCTCCCCGGCAGTGGGGGCCCAGACCCGAGGGGAGCCCACGGCCGGGGCCTGCTCCCCGCGGCCGCCACCCACCCCCCGGCCCCGCTCGCCCCAGCCCCCTCCCCACTCAGCTGTGTACCTGAGGGGTCCGGGCGAGCGGCTGCCCCCCGCCGCCGCTGCTCCCGGGGCTCATGGGCGCGTGGTGGCTCCTTTGTTGGGCCCCTCCCGAGGCGGCCGCTGCCGCCGCCGCCGCCGCCGCCGCAGCCCCCCAGCACTGCGAGGCCATGTCCGCCGGGCCCTTGCCCGCGCCCCCGTCCTGGGGCCCGCCGCCGTAGTCGCCCCCGGGGTAGCCCTGGTAGCCCCGGGCCGAGCTGGGCGACGTGAGCAGTTGGTTGAGGGTGGGGGTGGCGGTGGGCTGGGGAGTTCCCCCGCCGGCCGCTGAGGGGCCGCCTCCCCCCATGGCCCCGAAGCGCTGCTGAGCGAAGGACGAAGAAGACGAGGAGGCAGAGGCGCTGGAGGAGGGAGGCGGCTTGGAGCCGGCGGCCGGCGCGCCGGAGCCCGGAGTGCCACCTCTCGGGGAGCTCAGCGCGTAGGCCTGGGGGGGCGGGGGGTAGGCGCTGCGGTTGGGGTAGTAGGAGTTGTACTGGTGGTTGGGGAAGCCGTGGTCGTGCGAGTTCTGCTGGGGCCCGGCGTAGGGCTCCAGGCCCCCGCCACCGCCGCTCTGCAGCGCTGCCAGGCCAGGGCTTTGTTGTCCGCCATGTTGTTGGTGGAAGACGGCGGCCGCGGCGGCGGCGACGGCGGACGGGCTCCGGCCGTAGGGTTGCCCGAAGCCGTAGGCTGGGGGCGGCAGGGCGGCCGCAGCTGAGTGAGGAGGCGCCCCCACCCCGTCGCTGCTGCCGCCGCCGCCGCCGCCGGGCGGCTCCGTGAGGTTATTGTTCAGGGCGGGCCTAGGGCCCGCGTTCCCGTTCGAGTTCTTCAGGTCCGGCTCCGCGCCGGGCCCGCCGGCTCCGCCGCCGCCGCCGCCGCCACCCCCATTGCTCTCGGCCCCGTCCTGCAGCTCCTTTCCCAGCGGCTGCGGCGGCCCCACAGCGGGGCCCTCGCTTTCCTGCCCGGCGGCTGCCTTCATTTCCCCGCGCTCGGCCGCTGCCGCCGCCGCCTCGCCCCCCGCCTCCTCCCGCTGTTGCTCGGCTTTCTTCAGCTCCGAGGGCGGCGGCGGCGGGTTGCCCAGGCTGCTGGCGGCGGCGGGGGCGACCTGCGCGGCCATGATCCCCGCTGTCTCGTCCGCGGAGAGACCCGGCCCTGTCTTCGTCTTCTCCCCCCTCCCACCCCGCCCCGGGGCCGAGTCCCCCGGGCTGCCCTCCCCACCCGCCCGGGCGGGCCTCGCGGGGCTCCGCTGCTGCGCTGCGCTCGCTCCTCTCCCCCCCGCCCCGCCGGCTCAGGCTCCGGGCTGGCGGCGGAGGAGGAGGAGGAGGCGGCGGCGGCAGCCGAGGCGCCGGCGGCTCAGCTGCTCCCGGCTCTGGAGGCTCGGGACCCGGCTCTCCCGGCTCATTCCCCCCAAGCCCTTGCCTGGGAATGAGGGGGGCGGTGGAGGCTCCGCTCCCCAGGGCCTGGCCCCGCTGTGACTCTCCGCTTTCTGCTGCCGGAGAAAGGAGGAGGGAGGGAGGGAGGGAGGCGAGGGGGAGGGGGCGGGAAGGGAGGGAGGGAGCGGGGGGGAGGGGGACCCGGGACGGGCGGGCTGGAGGGCGCGCGGCAGCGGACGGGGCGCCGGGAGGCAGAGTAGGAGCGCGGCTCTGGCGGGCGCCCTGCCTCGCCTCCCCGGCCGCGGCTCGGGCCGAGGCTGCTGCGCGGCGGCGGGCGGGCGGGCGAGCGGGCGGGCGGGCGGGCGGACGGCGGGACTGAGCGGCTAGAGCGCCCCACTCTCCTCCGAGTCCCCCTCACTCCGACACGAGGCTCAGCACTGCCATTTTACCCAGCGCCGTCGCGGCCGCCTGAAAAACCCGGAGTGGAGCGCGGAGCGGGCGCAGGCCGTGGAATGGACTCGCTCCCTTCCCCTCACAAAGGAGGAGGGGAGAGAACGAGCCGCGGCGGCGGCAAGCCCTCAGCCTCTTTCGCTCGGCAGCGCCGCCGCCGAAGGCTTCGGGGAAAACCCGGCCCGGAGCTGGCGCCTCCGGAGCCTGTGCCGCCTCTCCCGCGCCGTTCCCATCCTGGCCTGTCCCCTCCTGGCCGCCCCGAAGGGAGCGGGCCGCGTGAACTTTACCCGCGCCTGCAAAATTGGCCTGAGCCCGAAACCGCGGCCGCCGCGGCCCCGGCCTGACCCCCTGGCACAGGGCCTGGTCTCTTGGCTGCGACTTAGCACCTCTCCGGCACTTTTCTTCTTCAAAGCCTTTTGCAGACCTGCTCTAGAGACCCAGCTGAGTGAGCCCTGCTTTTTACCCCCTTTGGCTAGCCCCAAAGGAGGACTGACCATTGTTCAAACTATCCGTTCTCCCGGTCCCTGCCCTCATTAGCCTGCCCTGACAAGGCCCTGGGGGCATGAGGTCTGGATTATCCCCATTTTATCATCAGACACAAGAGAGGGGGCTGCCCAGGTCACTTAAAGTCACAGGGTAGAAGAGTTTGGCTATAAAAAGTGGAGTCACCAAAGGTGCATCTTGTCTACTTAGCCAAAGAAGGGAAAAAGAAAAAAAGAGCTCTTCAGTTGTGTGGAAATGCAACAATGGGATCAGAGTGTCAGAAGGGGTTTCAAACCAGGCGTGGTCATCCCACCACCTCACGTAAAATGGTGGCTACTGATGCTTTGGGGGCCTAGGACAGTGGCCAAGCTCCATTAGCTCTTCCTAGGGGAACCGAGCCCACAATGGCCAGTAGCCCCAGTCTCAGAAAGCAGGACCTTGGAAGTCTGTAAACAGCCCACAGAAAAGGTCCAGGGGCTGGCACAACCTCTGTTCAGAGACCACTGCACAAGAGGGATGCAGAAAATGGGAACCATTTTCTCTTTAAAAGAGAGAAAAAGCAGAGCCCAACAGGTCACAGAGAAAACGGATGCCCCTCAGATCTCTTGTCTATCCCAAGGTGTAAAGACTCCTTGAAGTTTACCAGAGACCCTAAGGCCAGGGTTTATCTGAGAAGATCAAGGCATTCACGGAAAAGCTCAGTTGTCAGGATCTACAGGCCTCACCAAACCCCACAGCAGCCTTTTCTTCTCAGGCAGGCTTGGAATGCTCTGACATGGCAAGCGAGGAACAAACCAAAGAGAATTCCAGCTCCTCACCAGGCCCAAGGCTGCCTTGGGAAAGGCCAGGGCCAGCATCGCTGACAAAGGCCTCTTCTCCTCTCAGGCTTTATAAATGCAGTCTTGGAGCCACAGACCATTATCTTAGAACTTCTGGATTCCAAAGGCCCCTGGAGTTCTGACCATGTTGCAGGTCAGCAAAAATAAAAGGCTAAAATTCATGTCTAACCCCAAGAAAAATCAAGAATATCCTGCTACAAACCCCTTTGGCGATTGGTGAGAGGGGAGGTATGCTTTCCCATCCCCCAACCAAAATCCAAACGAACCTGCCAAGATGATGGGGCTGGCTGGTATGGACCAGTGGCCTCTTTTCATTCACAGTCCTCAGGAGCAACAACTCCACTGGTGCATTAGGTCCTAGAAACCAAATTATAGGCTGCCTCATAAACGGAGCTTTGCTATTGAGTCAACTGCCTCAGAGCTGCCAAACAGTCCTGAGTCCCGCACACAAATGAGGAATTTTTTACATGCAATTACCCTGCCATTTTCCTCAGAGCTGGGGTGTAATGGGAAACCTGGAGCCCAGTGAAAATCTGGAAGCCAGAATGGATTTGTCTTAAAGGAAAGTCCACATGGCCTTCATCCATGGCCGTGAAAATGAAAAGCGCCAAAATCCCTTCCCCTACACGTGGTCACGCTGTTTTGAAAACAGTCACCATTTTAATCTAGCAATGAGGCAAAGTGCATAAAAATATATCCACCTGGGTCAGGAGAGGTAGTGTGTTTCTCCCTACTTTTTCTTTTTTTCTTTTTTTTTTTTCTCGCTCAAATCCTTAGAGTCTCTTCCACTCAGAGCTCTACAACATTAACCTAAGGACTGCTGGGCTGAGGAACTTTCTTAGAAACTGGTCCATCCGCTTTCCCCAGGGGCACAGGGAACGGGAAAGGGGGAGGGGAGGAGCAGGCACGTGGCTGGCCCGAGCAGCGAGACCCCGACTCGGGGCCGTGGGTCCTCCCCTCGGTGGGTATTTTTCCCCCACAGCCCCTGCCTTTTCACCCCACACCCAGGCAGCTCAGGAATCCCGGCGCAGATTATAGGGCTAGGACAGCGCTCCCCTCTCGAAAGCGCCTCTGCCACCGACAGCCTGATGGCAAATATGGACTGAATCGTTGACATGGAAACCGGACTAAAGTCTCGTTCGCTCGCTCTCACAGGAGAGTTCTTATCACCGAGCCCGGCAGCACGGCGCTCGGCAAAAGCGGACTGGATCCGGAGCCGCGCGGATCGGGTGGCGCTCCTAGGCGCCGGAACTCCGGCGACTGCCACCACCAAGGAAAGGGGGCTGGGCTGCCGGCAGCAACCGGCTGAAAATGGCAGAGGATGTGCTCTCATTTTCTCTGGCTGCACAGCGTGCATGGATTGGGCCCGAGAATGAGGGATGAACCTAGGAAGATCCCACACAGTCAACTGCAAAATGTGGAAGCTGGGCCTGGAGGGTTTGCTAGAAGAAAGAAACGCTTGCAGGGAGGACAAGTCCTTCCTCCCTCGTAGTTTGCTCACTCTAAATGTCTGAAACACAAAACTCCTCCAACAAACAAAAGGTCGGCCTCGCAGACCTCTTTCCACTGCTCCACTCGGGGCAGGTCGTTGCTGGGAAGGGGAAGGGTTAGGCTGGAATCCGGGCTGAGGCGTGCAGAGCCGGGCTGTGGCCCCCGCACATTCCCGCCGCGGCGCCGCACCAGACACCCAGCTGAGCGCTCTCAAGTGCGAACTGGAGCTGCGAGTTTGAGCAAAAGGGCAACTGTGTCAGTTGACGGAAGCCAGAAGCAGAGTTCAAAGCCTGGCGTGGATTTCCGTCTGGAGCTGTGTTTCTTAAAGTTTGTAACTCCGTGTGAAGAAACAGCCCCAGCGGAGGCTTTGGGATCAGTGTGAAAGTCTAGCACTACCATCTGACAGTGAGCCGCAAAACTTTGGGCTGCATATTAAGCGAGGAAAGTGGATTGAAGCTAGAGTCAAGGCAATTCATTATGCTCCCGGCTCGCAGACAGGAGTGGTAAGATATGAACTGGATTGTCGCAGGCGAGCAGGGAACGGAGTCCGAATGGCGCTCCACAGCTCTTCGCGGTAAAATTGTACCTGCCAAGGATCTAAGATGACCAAAGAGCGAACCGGGAGGCTTCCAGCTTGGAGAGCTCTCACACTGCTTTTCTGGATCCTCTCAAAAAAAAGTCTTAAAACAATTTAGGAGGTTGTACTTTCAAAAATAATAAGGACCCATTTTAAGAAATGTTCATTTCTGAATGAGACTTTTTTCGGCGAAGAAAAATAGCCTTGAGCATAAATTCACCAGCTTCTCTTACTAACATAAGAGTTACCTTCGTCACTAGCTTGCCCCCACCCCGAAAAAAAAGTGAAATAAAAAAAATAACATGAATGCAGTTTAGTGGTAGGCCTCGTTTTTTTTTTTGCGGGGATGAGACCCTGGGGTTAATTCCCAGCAGTGCTCAAATAATAATAATGACATAAAATAAAAACAGATCCGTGCTGGTTCTAGTCTGTGGATGACTTCAAATAGAACATAAATTCCAAGGTCAACTTAACAGAAGAAAAACAACACCGTGTCTTTCATACTCTTAACACTGTAGATAAATTTTCTGGTTCAGCGTCTTATCTCACTGTTGATTTAGTCATTAACTTTTTTTTTGAGAGGATAATAAAATTATTACCAATATTAAAAAGGAAAAAAAATACAAGTGTATGTAATCACTGGGCAGATCAGGATGAGGGGTTGTCTTCAGAAACCTGGAAGCCAGACTGAGGTAAATGTCTTTAATCACAGGACTTGAGCTCAGGAAGCTGAGGCAGGTGGATCTCTGTGAGTTGAGGCCAGCCTGGTGTGCAGGACAGCCAGGGCTGTTACACAGAGAAACCCTGTCTAGAAAATCCAAGGAGAGGGAAGGAGGAAGAGAGAGAGAAGAAAAGCCCATAGAGAAAATGGAGGGAGGAGGGCATGCACTGTGAAACAGAAGAGGCAACTGGAAGGGAAGCCAGATGCTCCACTCCTGTCCACAACACAACCGCTTCAAGGAAAAACCCCACGTGACACTCCTAGGCTTTTTTTTTTTCATGGTAGAATCAAAGACAATCCGAATTAATCTATTAAGCATAAGACAGGAAGTGGATGGCCCTCAGGGCTTTCGCTGGGTTTGAACCCATCTATCACTACTGAAAGGGATGTGTTCCAAAGATGAAGTGGACCCACCCCAAAGGTAATCATGAGACTCCTCTCTGTGGTGGTGGTGGTGGTAACGGAGTGGCACCCCACTCCAGCCCACTCCAGGGAAGGAAGGACTCAGCAGAGACACCTTAGAAAGCTGCTGTCTTCTCATTTGCCTTCCTGCAGTTTCTACAAACTGCTAGAGAGGATAAGGTGTGGGAGCAGCGGACCAGTTTCTACCCTCACCAATGAGACCACAGTAGGCCTCTGAGGAGGTACTTTATAACTTGTCCAGCTCTGCTAGAGAAGGGAAAGACCCAAAACAAAGGAGGAAATTACTTCCTCGAACCCATTCGACAGATCCTTTAGAAAACATGCATGTGCAGTCACACACACTCATACTCACACATAGCAACATTTATACATATTCATACACACACAGAGACAAACACACTCATATGTGCAGTCACACACACTGGCATTCATACACATACACTCATGCATACACACACAGAAATATACAAATACTCATGTGTGCCGTCAAACACACTGGCATTCATAAACACTCTCACACACATTTACACTCACACACACACACACACACCAGGACATTTTGTTTCATGAATAGAGCCCATATACAGCAATAATACACAATACTATCATTAAGCACTATATGTCCCAAACAAAGAAGAATCTAACGTATACTTGATGTACTGGAGATTGAATCCATGGCTTAGCAGCATGCTGGGCAAGCCTCTACCACTGAGCTATCTTGCAGGAAAATTACACACACACACACACACACACACACACACACACACACACACATATATATATTTGATAGTCAACTTGGGAACTGAGCTATATCTCCAGCCCAAGATAACATATTTTTTTAAGACTCTTTTTAAAATCTAATCTTATTCCTGAGCTTGGTGGCACACACCTTTAATGCCAGTACTTGGGAGGCAGAGGTAGGTAGATCTCTATGAGTTCAAGGCCAGCTTGGTCTACTGAGTGAATTCCAGGACAGCCAGAGATACAAAGTCAGAAAAGTAATCCTGTTGATAGTTGTTATTTGGTGATGGTAATGGCATGTGACATATGATATGGGGCATGTGTGGAGGGTCAGAGACAACTGTGTAGAGTTATATGAGTATATGTATGAATAAATGTGTGTGTGAGTGTATGTGTGTGTGTGAGTAAGGAATCCTTCCACCATACACCATATGGGTTCTAGGGTTTGAACTCAGGCTTGGCATCCTGTGCTTTGCTCACTCACTGAGTTATGCTCTACACCATGGTGTACCATCTGAGCACTGTTTAGACCAGGGCAGACTGTCTCTACCCTCATTATTTTCTTCCCCAAGGAAGCAGCTTTACCTCAGGCACCTGCTCATCTTTAGCTCTTGAGTTGCGTGTGCTCTTCTGACCCACTTTCAACCAACATCAGTCTTCTACTGAGGTCAGAAATCTTGCTTGGTATTCTTTAAACCAAATACTGTACATTTGCCGATAGTAAGAACATCCCAAAGCTGTACTTATAAACTTCATTAAGTGCTTCATCCCTTGCTTGGCTTTAACTATCTTCTAGACTACTGATGAAACTACAGAAATTGTGTTTATTGCTACTTCTTGGCTGTAAAAAATTTCAAAGTTAGTCGGGCGGTGGTGCATGCCTTTAATCCCAGTACTCCGGAGGCAGAGGCAGGCAGATCTCTGTGAGTTTGAGACCATCCTGGTCTACAGAACAAGTTCCAGGACAGACTCCAAAGCTACAGAGAAACCCTATCTCAAAAAAAAAAAAAAAAAAAATTTCAAAGTTATATAGTGAAATTCAGTAGGGAGGCTAGAGATGAATGACAGTTAAGAGTAGCATAACTCAGCTTGGATACCAGCATATTGGTGGTTGCAGGGGAAGATGACTCAAAACCATCTGTAACTCCAGCTCTAGGGGATCCAATCCTTCTGCTGGTCTCTTCAGGCATCCACATGTATGTGTACATGTGTACATACACACAGAGACATTCACACAGATAAAAACAATAGAAATCTTTAAAAAGGAAAGAAATTCCCTGGAGATCCCTATAATGCAATGGAACCAGGATTGAATGCAGTAGCAGACGTAGTCAGGCTGAGCTACAAGGATTCGTGGCTATCACCTTCCACCTGCCTGTGGGCGCTTCATATCTCAGTGATCTGCTAAAGGAAGGACAATTAATTTAGGGATTCCTTCACCATTCCTCTCAGTAGGCTATCTGGCTGAGTCTCCCTGCCAGTCACCTGTACCTCATACGTGTGCACACACAAACTTTTCATGTTGTATTTTGATGTGTGATGGCAAAAGCCAGACACTTAACAGGAACAGCAGAAGTGTTTTCACTTGAACAGTAAGAGACCTTGGTTTTCTGCTTAACTCCATGTAGATACTGCTATATTTGTTTTAACTCCATGCCTACCTTTGTAACCATGTATTCATGTACTGGGGATATAAACATATGTCCTTTCTTCTTCTCGCTTTTTGAGACAGAGTTGCTCTGTAGTTTTGGAGCCTATCTTGGAACTCGGTCTGTAGACCAGGCTGGACTTGAACTCACAGAGATTAACCTCCCTCTCAATCCTGAGAGCTAGGATTAAAGGCATGAGCCACCAACTGCCCTGCTTAAACACACGTTCTCTTGCTTGCACAGCAAGCATTCGACCCATTGAGCCATCAATACAGCTCTAGATGTTTAAAATGAAAAGAAAAGACATCCATTTTATGCATATGAATATTTTTTCTGTATGTGTGTAAGGGTGTTGCCCTAATGCCAGGTACCCTCAGAGGGCAGAAGATATTGGATCCCCTGGAACTACTGACAGTTGTAAACTGCCATGCGGGTGTTGGGAACTGAACCCAGGTCCTATGCAAAAGCAATAAATGCTCTAAACCAATCAGCCAAGTCTACCCTCACAGCCTAAAGCTTGCATTCAAAGGTTTCCAAATGTCTGTGCTCATTCATAAGCAGCAATATCAAAGATCTCATACAGACTCACAAGCTAATCACAAAAACTATGTATGCCCAGAGACACCAGGTCAGATGTTCCCCAGGGCTCTAATGAATGTTTATTTTCATTTTAAAATTCATTAGTTTTAGCTGTGGCTCAAGCCTTTAATCCCAGTAACTTATGAGGCTGAAGGGGGTAAATCTCTGTGAGTTCAAGGCCAGCCTGGTCTACAGACTCAGTTCTAGGACAGCCAGGGCTACACAGGGAAAACCTGTCTCCAAAACAAAACAAGCAAACAAAGATTCATTGTGTTTTTGTTGCTGCTGTTGTTTTTGTTTTGTTTTGTCCTGGAACTCTCTTCTGTAGACCTGGCTAGCCTCAAACTCACAAAGATCTGGCTACCTGCCTCTGCCTCCCAAGTGCTGGTAGTGGCATATACCTTTAATCCCAGGATTTAGGAGACAAATGAAGGTAGATTTCTGTGAGTTGTGAGATCATCCTGGTGTAGATAGCTAGTTCCAAGAAAGCCAGAGTTACATACACACAAACACATAAATGAGATACATTGTTGTGTGTGTGTGTGGTTTTTGTTGTTGTTTTTTTTTTTTTTTTTTTTTGCTGTGTAGTCATTCTTTTTGTTCCCTCCCCCTTCATCCTCTGAAAGATCTCACACACATACACACACACACACACACACACACACACACACACACACACACACTTTTGACCTCCCCCACCCCAAAATAAGAAAGAAAGACAAAAACAAAACAAAACCCTGCTGGGTGATGGTGATACAATCTTTTAAATACCTTTAATCCCAGCACTCCTAGCCAGGGGGATCTCTTCAAGTTTGGCGCCAGTTTGGCCTCCAGAGTGAATTCCAGAACAGCCAGGGCTACACAGAGAAATACTATGTCAGAAAAGAAAGAAAAAGGAAGGAAGGAAGGAAGGAAGGAAGAAAGGAAGGAAAGAAGGAAGAAAGAAAGGCAGATAAAATACAAAACACAAGTCTTATGTTATCCATATGCTCACTAGACCCAAGTCAAACTCCCAGTGGCCAGCCACTTAAAGAAAACTGATTGGTTTCTTTTTAATTTGTGTGTGTGTGTGTGTGTGTGTGTGTGTGTGTGTGTGTGTGTGTGTAAGAGAGAGACAGAGAGAGGAGGGGAGGGAGAGAGAGAAAAGCAGTAGTGAGCCCTCTGAACTCACATCCTCCTCCAAAGCAGTAAGTGCTCTTCATCACTGAACTGTCTCTCCACCTCTTCTTTTTTAGGTCAGAAGCTCATGAAACTCAGGCTGGCATTGAACCTGGCAGGTAGTCAAGGCTGGCTTTGAACTCCTGATCTTCCTGCCTCTACCTCCCAAGTGCTGGGAATTCAGGTATATGCCACCACCTCTGGCTGAATGTTTTTTCTTCACTGAAACCAGTCAGGGACTTTTCTACTTTTTGATTTGGGATGCCAATCATATCATTCAATTCACTATAAATGGATGTCTATTTAAAAGGAAGCAACATACCTCCAAATCAGCATAGAATTTCTTCATTCAAAATGTATTTATAGATTGGTGATATAGATCAGTGCAATCCTGAGGTCCTAGGTTCAATCCCCAGTATGGATGGAGAGAGACAGAGCTGGGCAGTAGTGGAACAAGCCTTTAATCCCAGTACTCAGGAGGCAGAGGCAAGTGGATCTCTATGAGTTTGAAGCTTATCTACAAAGTCAGTTCCAGGACAGGCTCCAAAGCTACACAGAGAAACCCTGTCTCGAAAAACCAAAAAAAAAAAAAAAAAAAAAAAAAAAAAAAAAAGACAGAC